>NC_140165.1:42486992-42534492 GCF_963971535.1 Notolepis coatsorum
TTTCTCTTCCTTTCTTGCTTGATCACTCTCCCTCTTTCCCTCCCTTTCTTTATGTCTAACTGTCTCTCTGTCCATCTCGCTCTCCCTCTCTCTCTCACTTGCTCACTCTCTCTACCTTGTCCTTCCTATCTATCTTGCTCCCTCTCTCTCACTTGCTCACTCTCTCTACCGTGTCCTCTCTCTCTCTCTCTCTCTCTCTCTCTCTCTCTCTCTCTCTCCCTCTCTCTCTCTCTCTCTCTCTCTCTCTCTCTCTCTCTCTCTCTCTCTCTGTCTCTCTCTTTTTCTCACTTGCTCGTTCTCTGTCTCACTTGCTCACTCTCTCTACCTTGTCCTCCCTCCCTCTCTTTCTCGCTTGCTCGTTATCTCTCTTTCAATCTCTCTCTACCTTGTCCTCCCTCTCTCTTTCTCACTTGCTCGTTCTCTCTCTCTTTCAATCTCTCTCTACCGTACCTCGTCCTCCCTCTCTCTTTTTCTGCTTTGTCACAGGAATCGCCCGCGACTCTCTCTCTTTGAATTCACTCATTCCTGTTCTCTTTCTCCCTCTCTGCTGTTTCACAAGAGCCACCACCATCTCTCTCTCACTCTCCCTCCCCTATCACAAGAGCAACCCGTCCCTCTGGGTCTGTCTCTCTTCATCTCCCTCTGTTCATCTCTCCATCTCTCTTTATTTCTCTCTCTGCCTGTATTTACTCGATCTCTATTACTCTCTCTTGCTCGCTCTCTGTCTATCTCAATCTTCCCCGTCTCTCTAGTCTTTCTCCATCTCTATTTTTCTCTCTCTCTCTACAGTACATCTCCCTTGCTCATCATTCTCTCTCTCCATCTCCCTCCATCGCTCTCTCCGACTCTCTCCGATTCTCCCTCTCAATCTCTCTGTTTTATGAGGGCTGCCCGGCCTCCATTTGCCTCATTCCTCTAATGGAGCCAATGAAATAAGGGACTGGATTCATGTTGATGCAGCCCACAAAGACACACACGCACACACACACACACACACACACACACACACACACACACACACACACACACACACACACACACACACACACACACACACACACACACACACACACACACACACACACACACACACACACACACACACACACACACACACACACACACGCACAATGCATATACACACAATGTGCACACACAAATGCATACACAGACACACTGACATGTGCACGGGCACACACACACACAGCCACATTTTACTATCCTTGTGGGGACCAGCAATTGACTTGCATTTATTCCCTGATTCCTTTAGTTAACCTTAACTATAACCAAGTTATACTGACCCCAATGTTAAACCTAACCCCATAACACTAATCTTAAACCTAACCCCTAACATTAATCTTAAACCTAACCCCTAACACTGATGATCTTAAACCTATAACCCATAACACTGATCATAAATCTAACCCCTAACACTAATCTTAAACCTAACCCCTAACCCCAATGTTAAACTTAACCCCTAACACTAATCTCATAGGCGGCGGGTAATAAAGGCGAGGGTAGGCTATGCCTACCTAAACGTGGGCAGCCCCAGTCGCACCATTATTATAGGCAGCCTATAGGCTACGATATTGTGTGTGTGTATAGGGCTGCTGCAGCCCGGTGGTGACAATTACGTTACGCAAGGGTCGGCCGACCGAGGTGTCAATGGCAGTAGGTGTGGTGGCCGTTTAACATTCCAGACTGCAGGCAGTAACCAATCACGCCGCAAAATCAAACTAACCGATGCCAGTCTGGTCTTCAAAATCCGCCATGGTCTAGCCCCACCCCCACTTTCCGATTTTTTCACCCCCAGGTTCACCAGAACTGTTGTACCGGGTGACTTGGCTGTTCCAAGTCAGTACATTTAGCAAATCAGCCCTCTCCGTGAGAGCTGCCAAGACCTGGAACTCCATTCCAAGTTACATGCCGCCTGGGCATAACACCGGATCACCTGAGGCCAAGGGCTTGCTCTACGAGGGCATGATGAGACTGATCAGAGTTAATCAAATCGTGGAAACTTTTTCGAGCTACTATGTACATTGTTTTCAAAGCATGATGAGATCCAAATTACGGAAAACCCAAAAAAGGTAAAATTGCGCGCGCTCCGAGCGACTACCATCCCATCTATAGCCTACCCTAATGTCCACCTCACCCGCCGCCTATGACTGATCTTAAACCTAACCCCTAACACAAAAAAAAACATCCAAGATATTTGGTCCCCATAAGGATAGGAAAAACACACACACACACACTTACTGTAAAGCCCTCGCCAGAGAGGCAGCTCTCAACCTAATAGACATGCATTAGTGCTTTGTTATTCCTATCTCCGGGGAGAGCATGCTGCGTGGTAACAGTGGGTTATATTCCAGGCCTGCTGTCTGTCATTTAACAATAACTTGATAATTGCGTTCTGAGCTTTTGAATTTTTTTTGGCTTTTTGTTTAGTTTCCGTCTTTGTCTTTTCAATGGAAAGCACTCCACCCCCAAAATCCGCGTTTATATACGATGCCACAGAATCCAGTTTGTTGACTTACGTTAAGGGTTTTCTCCTTCAAATATCTCTCTTTTGTTGTTGATTATCTCTCTCTCTCTCTCTCTCTCTCTCTCTCTCTCTCTCTCTCTCTCACGAACGAACGAACGCACGCACGCACGCACACACACACACACACACACACACACACACACACACACACACACACACACACACCCACACACACACAGTGATAGACATACACAGGAATATGCACACACGCACACACACACTCTCTCTTACTGTCTCCCTTTCTCGCTGTCAATGCTTACAAATGCCACACACACTCAGAGAGGGATAAGCTGGTAGTCCGGGTAAAGGAAGGGAAATGTGTTTACCGATGCCACAGCCGATTCGATGTGACACAGAGGAGAGGAGAGGTGCGTAGCGTGGCCAAGTTCAGAAGATTCAAAAGGTCCGTTTGTACCTCCACCCAATGTGATTGATGCTCGGGGGCAGCAGGCGGACAGGGGGGGGGGCAAGGTGGAGGGCCCACGGCGGTCGCATCCACTTCAATTCTCACAGGGAAGTGTGATCAAGGTTTTCCTGGATCCAGCTTTCCCAGTGATATCATCTCGGACACACACACACACACACACACACACACACACACACACACACACACACACACACACACACACACACACACACACACACACACACACACACACACACACACACACACACACACACACACACACACACACACACACACACACACACACACACACACACACACACAGATACACCCAGGGGCACTGCCAATCTGAATTTGTGCGGGCAGCCATGGCAGACGAGGGGAAGGCAGATACATCTTCTGGTTTATTGCGCAGCTGCAGTGTGCAGGGTGGGGCGCTCAGCAGTCGTGAGTATAACTAGCATGCAAAGGTCAAACAGTGACTGACAAACTTCAACACTTATAGTTAGGCCTACCGAAAAAACAATTATGGATGGCCCTAGTGGGAACGGAGCTACTACACTGTAAAAAACATTTTATCTTTTTTTAATATCTCAAATGTACTTTTGAGCAAGTCTTTTTTGCATTGGCTTTTATTGTTGAATCATTTGAATAGGAGTGATTTTTTATATGCACTCTTAAAATATGTATTAAAAAACATTTAATAAAATAAGGCAAATGCAATAAGCTTGCTTAAAAATATACTGCAAGTTGAGGCAACTTTTCTACAGTGACTATGTGTCTGGGCATACAGTAATAAAACTCAATATTCCCATGAACCCAGCGCAAGTTCAGGCAGCGATGAGACACGTAGGCTACAATGAACCATTTGTAAACATATTCGTGATTGGATCAGGTAACCAATGAGATCATGTATCTGGATTTACACAAAGCTCTCCAAGCACATGCTGTAATAGTTTGTCATTTCCATCCATAATTCATTGGGAATTAAATGAACTTCTCTTCTGTGTGTCCTTTGGCATTACTTTGCAGGGCTTTATTGCTTTAGTGGCTGAAGTGAGGGAGTTAAACTGCTTTTATTATACATAAAATTGTGTCATTCTGTGTTGCTGAATCGCTCGGGGCGTTTGCATCTGTGAAAGACATCCTTGTCAAATGTTAGAGGTAAATAAGTTCAGGCTGAGCAATCACGTGGGTCGGTGATAGGCTTACGTTGCAGCTAAATATATCCTCTGTACTAACAGAAGTTTAATCAGAAGTGTAGTAGAGAGAGTAAACTTGATAGTGTTGTCATGGCGACCGGTGAGGGAGGTCACCTGGGCCAGGTGCTGGGGGAGGATGTAATTATTATTATTAATATAATACTTATTAACAATGTTGAGTGAAGTTTGCCACTGTTCCCTCAGTGGAACATAATGAAGACACGTCTGATTATACTGTGAGCTTCCTGGACATGTATCACGGTTTTTGAAGGCTAAAACGTTTATCCAATTGGATCGGATTTGACCATGGGGAGAGGATGCAGCGCAGTGAAATGATGGCACGTACTAGTAATAATAAATAATAATATATTTGATTTGTAGGCCGCTTTTTAATTGTGGAGCAAATCTCAAAGAGCTACAGTGTAAAAGAACATAAAAGCTAGCAAGAAAGTAAAATAAAGAATATAAAATAAGCAAGACTAAAACTAGTAAGGAGTTTGAATAGGAGTGATTTTTTATATGCACTCTTAAAATATTTATTAAAAAAAACATTTATTAAGGCTTGCTTAAAAATATACTGTAAGTTGAGGCAACTTTTCTACAGTGTACAAAAACAGGAAACAGGAAACATAGCTTCTCTTTATGTGACTATTTGCATACAGTAATAAAAGTCACTAAACACTAAAACTAGTAAAAAAGTTAAGAACATAAAATAAGAAGGGCTAAAACTAGTAAAATAACATAAAATGTGTGGAGCTAAAACTGGATACAAATCAACAAAAGGCTCTGTCTGTGGTGCTCTCAGGTGATCAGGGAGAGCATTCCACAGACTGGGAGCGGATGAGCAGAAAGCCCGATCTCCAGTGGCGGCTGGTGCAAATGATTCTAGGTGGGGCGGTGCCATATTCAATCAGTTTCAGTAACTACAGAACAGTATGTATTGTTATAGAGACTCACTTGTTTTGCTGCCGGTAGAACATCACGTACAAATTAGAAGAGCCGTCATGTGTCGCGCTTAACCCTTCGAGAAGCTTTGTGGTCCGGGCTTGAACTTTCCATAAATGTTTCCATACATTTTGTTAGATCAAACACTGTCTGAATGTATCTTGTGATTATTATCAATGTCCGACGACAACAACTATAAGTGTATGGGATTTCCTGGTGGACGTGATTCGGGACGTGATGTCACACGAATGCCACGCTCAGCCAATAGAGTGAAAAGACAATTCCACAATGACTCTACTTCGGACGCTAGAGAAAGCGCCCTTCAGGCATCATATTTGAAGACGCTGATTGGATTACATTTAGTTGCTAGGTTAATTTATGTTGCCCTGGGAATTTTTCAATTGGTTGCGTTGCGCACGGACGCCAAGTGGGGCTATATTTCTAGCGCCCGAGAAGAGAGAGGGGGGATGAACAGGACACACAAACAATGATTTATATTTAATATATTACACATTATTGTGCATTTTAAACACAAACATACTTAAAATTTGTAATTATAATTTATAAATATTCTTTTTTAATATTTTAGCAGTCAAAATCTACTATTATAGAAAAATCAAAAACCACTTCTTTCTTCTTTCTTATTCTTTCCACCAGGGGGGGCGGCACCCTAGCGCCCTCTATGGACCAGCCGCCACTGCCGATCTCCCATGGTGCGGAGTCAACATCTTGCCACACAATGGGCCTCATTCATGAAGCGATATAAGAACAGATTTCGTTCTTAACTAGCATTTCATCTTATTTTGTTCTTACCTGGGATTCAGCAATATTTTCTTATTGTTGCTTTTCTCTCAGGCAAGACCAAATTCTAAGAGTGGTTTCGAGAGCACTCTTACCCAGATGAGAAACATTAAAAAAGCCTACCATTCCTAATAATAATTATACATCAGATTTATATAGCGCTTTTCCTAATGCTCAAAGACACTTTACAAAACAAACAATACAATACAATACAAAAAACATATATATAAAAAGGTGAGAGAGGAAGGAGTTCATGGGTTGAAAGCAAACCATTGGTCAATTACCCCCAATTACCCCAAAATACGACTTTATAAACCCAGAACTTTTCAATAATTATTATTATTATTATTATTATAACTTATTACGTGCATTCTTCTTCTGAAATGGATTATATATTGCTGTTAGAACAGTTAGATGCTGGCTGCCCAGGCGTATGCATAGAATGCATATTTACAACATCTCCTCTCCTCTCTTCTCTTTTCTCTTCTCTCGCATTCAGGGTTTTAGCCACAGGGACCTTTCAGAGAGAGATGGCAGGTGACAGATCCAGTATTTCCCAACCTACTGCGCGATTGGTTCTTGACAAGCGTCGTTCAGTATTGACAAAGCCCACTTTGCTGAAACGATTTATTTTGCACTATACAGTATGCAGTATACGTATAAGTACAAGTATAAAGTCTTTATTTGTCATCAGATTAACACACACACACATGCGATGAGCGACCCACAGGAACACACACATCTGATCACTGTCTGATATATTCAACAGGAAGTGTTTTGGGACTGATCTCAAAATGACATTGTGTGTCATTTTGAGATCAGTCCCAAAACGCTTCCTGTTGAATATATCAGACAGCGATCAGATGCCGAAACTCGGCTGTTTTACACACGCCTCATTCGCCTTATTAACACAATCCCGCCCAACAGCGGATATATCCGTGTTTCCATCCATGATTAAAGGACCGAGGACGGATAGATCCGTGGAGCAGAGGCAGGGGGCGGGCCGGTGCGCTCTCCTCTCTCTCTCTCGTCTCTCTCTCTCTCTCTCTCTCTCTCTCTCTCTCTCTCTCTACTCTCTCTCTCCTCTCTCTCTCTCTCTCTCTCTCTCTCTCCTCTCTCTCTCTCTCTCTCTCTCTCTCCTCTCTCTCTCTCTCTCTACTCTCTCCTCTCTCTCTCTCTCTCTCTCTCATCTCTCTCTCTCTCTCTTCTCTCTCTCTCTCTCTCATCTCTCTCTCTCTCTCTCTACTCTCTCTCTCTCTCTCTCTCTCTCTCTCCTGTATCTCCCTATTCCCTATTCCACCCCTCTCTCTCTCTTTCTCTCTGATCCATGCAAAAAATAATCACTTATAATCACTTATATCTTGTCCTTTTTAACAGTTACCATTCATTGTCCGGGTCATTATGGGCCCCCCGCGGCGAAATTAATGAGTTCAACAACAACACACGGCATCGCTCTAACAGAGAGAGAGAGAGAGAGAGAGAGAGAGAGAGAGAGAGAGAGAGAGAGAGAGAGAGAGAGAGAGAGAGAGAGAGAGAGAGAGAGAGAGTGAGAGAGAGAGAGAGAGAGAGAGAGAGAGACTGACTCTCACTTGTTAAGTTGAAACGCACCACTGTCCAGCAGGCAGAAGGGCTTGATAAAGTATATCCACTGTCCAGACTGTGTTGATGTCCATCCATGTCCACTGCATCCAGCTAGCCATATAGCTTCTTGTTAGCCAAGTTAGGCACCACAAGTACTGTGACGAGCTGTCTTTGCCCATGTCCGCGTCGAACAACCTGCAAACTACCTGGCGTTCTATCGCCATGCTCTAAGACAAACTCTAACCTTAACCAACTTCGAAAGAGTGCCTAAGCTTAACCGTCGAAAGAACTTGCCGTCATGCTCTAAGACAAACTCTAACCTTAACCAACTTCGAAGAGTGCCTAAGCCTAACCAGTGTAGAAACTGACGTCGGCCAAACTGAGAGCGTCTCCGAGAAATGCGGCTACGGAAAGTATAGACGCTGCTTGCTTAGATGATCTAGATCGCTTGAAAACGCGCCCGGCTTCCATCATATTACATCATATTTCAACGCACAGTGCGTTACGTACTGATAGGCGAAATGTATTTGCTTGAACTATTTCATTGGCTGCGAGGATACAGCGATGAAACCAGTGCATGCCCTGCCGTGCGCGATACGAGTCGCCCGGCCTGAGAGGTATAGTTACTAGTGACTTCCTGTGAATGAAAAACAATTATTTATATTTGATATATTAACGCGATATTGTGCATTGGAAACACAAACATACACAAAAATAAAAGATTTTCTTCTTCTCCTTTCTCTTTACCAGGGCGGTCGGCACCCCAGCGCCCCTAGTGGAAAAACCGCCACTGGTGGCAAGGTTGTTTTGGCTTTTATTCCATTTTAATAACCTATTCAAGGTCGCCGAGCGGCACTGCAGATTTACCCTACTCTTTGAATTCGAGAAAGTGCATTACCAGCCAGATCCTCTTAGGGGCGCTGTATCGATAATGCAGTGTTCCCTGTGGCAGAAACTGTCTTTTTTTTTCTGGATCTCTAATGTAGTTTTCTACTCACCTGAAGTGATCGCTATTGCCTGTTGCACGGAATACGTTTTGGATCGTGGATTTCACTATGCAGTAAGGGGATATATCATCAGCCAATGGACATATCGATCTACCAGATGGCGATTGATAACTGGGAAATGCTCAGGGGGATCCAACCGGCTCATGGTAAGATCTTTTTCACGTAAATTACATGCTGAACAGAGCTTGTTATGATACTCAACCATGCGATCAGCGTATGTGGCTACTGAGATGAACACGGTTATTGGTAATCAATAATCAGAAACAACATCCCCCGCCCCCACCCCCTTTCATGCATACATGCTTGAGGATCGTACCAATCATATGCAGTTTGAGTTTTAACTGTAGCTTCTGTATAACGGAAATGCCATTGGATATAACGTTATTAGCTATTAGCCCTTTATCTAGCCTTCCAGGAAATATCCTAGCCGGAATCCCTTATAACGCTTATATTCACGGCGCTATAAAATGAGAACGTATTGATGATTATTTTTTTCTTTAAGCCATTTTGAAGGGACGGTTTATGGTCTCAATTGACATGAGAATGGACAGATAGCAATACTATAAAGTTTTAGCTCTACAAACAGCCCCACGGACTGTGCAAGTCTGTTTACATAATGCTGGTCGTCTAGAGTGATATTAGACGCATCCCAGTGGCCGCCAATGTGTTAAGGAGATGGCGGGCGTGTCTGTATCAGTGTTGGGCAAGTTACTTTAAAAAAGTAACTAGTTACTTCTTCAAAAAAGTTACTAAATGACTTACTCAGTTACAAATGATAAAAGTAACTAGTTACTTCAGAAAATAACTATTGCGTTACTTTCAAGTAAATTGTTTACATAAACAACTTACACAAATCTAAACTATTTTAATGTTGCTGTGGGACAAAGTGAGACTAGCCTCCAATCAAATGCAATGTATATGTAGATATTATAATTACTATGTTTATATAGTGGATCATACAAATACACAATAGATGTTTTGAAACTTTTGATATGTATTGCCCCTCAACAGGCCACAACTGGGCAACATTAAATTATGCTTGTTAAGCACTATACCAAAAATAAATAACAAATATATACTGATTGATTGAACATTTTAATTAACAGATTACAGAATGGGTACAGTACAGTACAGCTCAATACACACAATTGTTAAGGGGATGCAGACCAGAGAAATACTTTCGTCTTGTTTACATCAGGGTCCCCCATTTTCAATTCATGACATTTATGACATACACAACATACAGATATAAGAATCTAATCTAATCATCTAAACTAATCTAATCATGCCATTTAAGACATGCATGACATACAGATATATATCTCTGAGCACCTGAGGACTGTGCTATTAAACCAGGAAGTGCAGCACTATGTTGATAAGGCTGTCAGCACTGGCAGTAGAGCCTCCACTACTGTAGTGCCCTGCGCTGCAACACAACTAACACAAGTGCGAACAAAAAACGCTCATGGACCCGCGGTCTGAATTTGCTGGGTACTGTAGTTTTTCGAAATGTCAACGCTCATTGAGAGCTCTGGATGCCCTATTCTCATATGACTACAAATCATCATCATTCGACGATGGCCGCTAATTCAAAATGGCGGTTTTCCACAAAATTATTAACACATTTCAAAATCTCACTAATAACACTTTAACCTATTGGTAAAGTATTGCTGAAAATATACATTATGACTGCTGTTGTGACATGGTTAGGATGTTTACTCTTGGATACATTTGGAAAAAAATCGCTACCTAATGTCATACAGTCTAGACAGATTGATTTATGACGTGATGTCATTTGCAGCCCGCCAATGGACCGCACGGGTAGAAGAGGTTAAGCCTGATCGGCCCGGTACCAGATATATTTCACGTCTAGAAAAAAACGTGTTGCAATCCGGTGAAAAATGGCGGAGCTATGGACATTATACAAAAGTAACTGTACACTAGATTTCATTCACGGTCTGCCCTCTAACATGCGCCTGGTGGTACTAAATCCAGATTTACCTCTGCCATTGGAAAGAGGATATTTGGCCCGATTTATAGACTTGGCCATAATATGGTAATTTATAGGCCTGATATTCTATATTCATATTATGTGTGTGTCCGAATGGCAAAATGCAGTACTGTATCTACAAAAAAACCTGTAAATCATCTGCCCTGTATTCATTTGCTTATATTTTTTGTATACTTGCTCTCAAGAAGGTGCTGAATGGGCTCAATGGCAGTTTTTCATATGTCAATGTTAGCATGGTGTCATTCACCATCAAAGATGGGAAACAATCTAGATAATAATAATGTATATTCTCCTTTGGTTCATTACAATTTACTCAAGCATATTAACAGACTGCACTGGGAATACTTTCCCTAAGGTCCATTGATGTCCCTAGATACCAAGAACATGCAAATATTTTATTTATTTTTATTTATCCTTTATTTATCCAGGAATGTCCCATTGAGATACAAGATCTCTTCTTCCAGGGAGTCCTGACCAACACAGCACACAACAAGTTTCAACATAAAACAGGGCATTAAACAAAAAACATACAATTCAAATATAAATACAGAAGGTCATTTGTGCAGTGGCAAGGAGCATAATCACATCAACAATAGCATCAGGTAAAACAGTTACATGTTTCATAAAGGGCCAATCGTTGCATACCTTTAAAAGCATTCACAGTAGGAAGTGCCTGTAGACAAAGTTTTACTTGCAACGTATTCCATAAAAAGGGAGCATAGTGGGAGAATGCAGCTTTACCAAGCTCTGACTGCATCAAAGGAACATTTAAAAGCATCCCATTTGCTGCTCGTCTGGTATTAAAAAAGCAAGTATAAAAGGACAGAAGTCTGGAGATATATAAGGGCAGCTTACCTAGCAATGACTTAAGGATAAAAATCAACATGTGTGATTGTCTTCTTTGGTACAGAGAGGACCATCCTAATGACTGATACAAAGTGCAGTGGTGGGTGCGAGAGCATGCACCCGTTACAAAACGTATGGTAGTATGGTTCGCAGAATCCAGCTTTTTAAGTAGGGAGGAAGGAGCATGCATATAGATTACATCGCCATAGTCTAATACAGGCAGAAAGGAACTCTGCACAATTCTCTTCCTGGCTTCAGACGGGAAACATTTCTTTAACCGGAAGAAAAAGCCCAGTTTAGGTCTAAGTTTTCTCAGTAGGTTCCCAATATGAACATCAAAGGCCATCTTTTCATCAATCCATATGCCCAGATATTTATAGGATGCTGCTTTGTCAAGGCATGTCCCTTCCACTGTCAGAATCGGAGGGACAGCTGTATTAGCTCGAGAGCGAGAGAATGTCATGTACTTGGTATTTTTTGCATTAAGGACCAGTCTTAGCCTTAGCAAGGAGTGTTGTAGTGTATTAAAAGCATCCTGTAGAAGCTCTATGGCCTGAGTTAAAGAGGAAGCCACTGTGTAAACAACTGTATCATCGGCGTATAAATGAAAACGTGCTGGGTTTATCCCATTTCCTAGTTCATTTATAAAGATGGAAAATAAGACAGGGGCCAAAATAGAACCTTGTGGAACACCATTGTTTACAGTAAGAGCAGCTGAGGTATAATCTTCTACTGAAACACACTGAGTTATTTCAGATAGATAGTTTTTAAACCGGCTCAAAGCCATTTTACCAAGACCTATGCAGCCAAGCCTCTGTAGTAGCAATGCATGATCCACAGAATCAAAAGCTTTAGACAGATCAACAAACAATGCTGCATGGAACTTGTAGAAGTGGAGCAATCTTCCATTTACTTGTGTATGTACTTTTAGGTAAATTTTCTGAAAATATGGCTAGGGCTAGAGAGGTTAAAGCCACCAGGGAGTACCAGCTTGGGGAAGGTGGGACACAAGATTGAGAGGAGGTTTGAGAAGTCAGATATGAAGGTTGACTTTGCCTTGGCAGGTCTGTAGATCGAAATGATTAGGATTGCTTTATTTACCATGTTTTAGTGTGTTTTATTATAGTGCCATTCATATATACAGCACTTTGGTGCAACTACAGTTCATTATTCTTGTCTTCTATGCTTTGCACCATCCGTTTTTAATTTATACACTTTATTTCATTAAATTCGCCATTTAGACCGGCAACGGCAATATGTATAATGACCATATAATGCATATTGATTTATTTGCTCTCTACACTGGCAGCACCTCATTTGATTCAATTCACTTCAACTTTATTGTTCCCCAAGGGCAAATTCTTGTGGCAGCCAGATTGCATAAATCAGATTGAGATTATTTTATTGTCACAGCTTTTGTAAATGTACATACATTAAAAGAAAATGCACGCAATGCATACCTGTATGAAAGCTCGGAAACCACAACGAAGGCGTATCAAGTGGAACACAACATAAAATGTACCGGAGAATGTGTGACACCAAAAAAATCACAACGCATTAGAATGCATGTGACCCATACCATGACCTGAAATGGTACAATGCCAAATCTCACAATGTTACGGAAATATGCCATCGCTCGTGAAGAAAATGTTGTTTTATTGTCAATGTACACAAGGCAATTTTGTATATCCCTCTTAGTTAATAGTTACACATACACACAATCCTAATATCCCTCCTAGTTACACATACACACAGACCTCATATCCCTCCTAGTTACACACACACACAGTCCTCATATCCCTCCTAGTTACACATACACACAGTCCTCATATCCCTCCTAGTTACACATACACACAGTCCTCATATCCCTCCTAGTTACACATACACACAGTCCTCATATCCCTCCTAGTTACACATACACACAGTCCTCATATCCCTCCTAGTTACACATACACACAGTCCTCATATCCCTCCTAGTTACACATACACACAGTCCCCCACACATATGCATTTCATCAGAGAGGTCAGAGCGCAGGATTGCCTGCAGTGCAGCACCCCTGAGAGCAGTTTTGGGGTGCAATGCCTTGCGCAATGGCACTTAGGCAGAGATGGTGAGAACCGTAGATGTAATACCAGCCATCCAGTTCACAGCTGGAATGCAGCTGGGGCCTGGGGATCGAACCAGCAACCTTTTTGATTACTGACCTTTTTTTTCATTTTTACCTCTATAGCATCCTGCAGCTCCAACGGGAGAAAAAGAAGAAGAAGGGAGGGGAAAAAAGGGGAGGGGAGCTATCATTCTACTACAACCCCCCCCCCCCCCCCCCTCCCCTCTCTCTCGTTCCTTTAATTCCCTTCACGGTCTGCTGAACATTGGCCACAAACACTGAATCAAGGTGACAGGGGGCAGGGCGGGTGCGAGTCAAAGAGCACGTACATCTGGCTGGTTGACTGTCGGTCCCGACTCACCAGGGGCAGGGGATAACAGAGTACTTCTACTCAAGTACTGTATACAAAAAGTTACATTTTGAAGAACCAAGGCATTCTTTCTTTTTCATTAACAAATGCCTTTATTGATCTGCCGTGGTTATAATGAACATTGGCCCTTTAAACTATAGTAGTCTCCACTTCCTAGCTCCACACACCTTGATGTCACTGCTGGAAACACTTCAGGAACATAACTCACGCCCAGTCCTTAACCAGCTATACATATGCTAATTACCACAGGACAGATGTTTCAATGGCAAATTACTGGTGGCACCATTCATCAGTCTCTACACTGAAAGATGTGTTAGGAACTGTAGACATGTTTTCCCCCCTCCTAATTACCAGTCAATAGATGGTTATTATAGCTGCCACAAGGGGCAGAACGGCTAACCGCAAGTGAGTTACTGCAAGAGTGAGTTAGTGACAGCGCCTGTCATAACGGACAAGGGATGTAGAGGAAACCTGATCAGTTGTCATGCTGAAACTGTGTACTTTCATTGGCCAGTAGCCATTTTGACGTCATCATTAGAATAATGTTCTCAGTTATCAAAATTTGAGGCAGTAGCAGTGGGAGAGCCATGCTCTACTCATTGAGCTACAGAACAGACCATCGAGCTAATAGTTCCATCGTTTGTCTGTAATAAATAATGTGAAGTACATTACATAAAAGGCATTAATTCATAAAAATCACATCACATTTAAGAGAAAGTAACCACAGGAGACATACAGGAATAATTTAATGGTCCAATTCTACACAGCCATAATACAAAACATTCTGTCTTTATCCATCACTGTGTGGTACGGCAACACACCCAAACACACATAGGATAGGGTCATAAAAAGTGCATCCAAAATTATCAACTGCAAACTTCCCACTCTGGACTCCATACACAAACACCATACCATCACACGTGCAAACAAAATCATCAGTGACCCTCTGCACCCAGCTCACCACCTATTCCAACGCCTGCCCTCTGGTAGGAGGTTCAGGTCACTGGGCAGTCGAACTGTGAGGTTCAATCACAGTTTCTTCACCAAGGCCATACAGCTGCTCAACTCCTCCTAATCTTCACCCCATGCTTGTTATGTTCTCTGGTTTTTTGTTACGTTGCACCTGATGTTTGTATCTTTTCATACTGTACTGTTCCATCATGTATTTTAAAAATGTTTAGGTGGTGTATTTCTGTACTGTACTGTTCCGTTGTGTCTTTTATGTGGTGTATTGTCGCAGCTACCACCTGCACCGTGTATGAATTCCACCGGCCTGGCCGTGTGGCAATAAAAGGAACTTGAACTTGAACTTACCTGGGCCACCAAGCAGTCCACTTTTTATTTCGTTTTTTTATTCTGTAGGAAGGCTGGGAGTTAGACAGACAGTGGCATTGTTTCAGTGAAAGCCAAGGTATGGCACAATTAGTGGGGGGGACCAAAGGTGCACGCAGAGTTTAATTTTAAATTTTTTTTTAAATGTAAATTCACCCCACGGTTCCCTTTGTTCTAGCCTATTATTATTATTATTATTATTATTATTATTATTATTATTATTATTATTATTATTATTATTATTATTATTATTATTATTATTATTATTATTATTATTATTATTATTATTATTATTATTATTATTATTATTATTATTATTATTATTATTATTATTATTATTATTATTATTATTATTATTATTATTATTATTATTATTATTATTATTATTATTATTATTATTATTATTATTATTATTATTATTATTATTATTATTATTATTATTATTATTATTATTATTATTATTATTATTAT
This sequence comes from Notolepis coatsorum, assembly GCF_963971535.1. Taxonomy (NCBI): domain Eukaryota; kingdom Metazoa; phylum Chordata; class Actinopteri; order Aulopiformes; family Paralepididae; genus Notolepis; species Notolepis coatsorum. Next base: position 42,502,615 of record NC_140165.1, read on the forward strand.
TATTATTATTATTATTATTATTATTATTATTATTATTATTATTATTATTATTATTATTGTAAATTAACCTGGAAGTGTCACAGGTCAACACTAAAGGGTTAACATGCCAATACAAATCCCTCCCACATTCACAATGACTGATGTAGGCTAATGACCCACTTAGGGAGCGCAGTGAAAGCGCCTTTCATTGTATCTACAGTATGTTGACCATATTTCAGCACCATGGGCAGCATAGAGCATAGGTCTAATTATCAACTACATCATTTGTGTGGACTTCACAGGAAAATAAAGAAATGCATTGAATATAATTTCCAGTAGGTAACCAAGTCTCCTCTCCGGCAACAGCTGAAACAGTTTATGGTTGCAGTGTCTGTGGTCCTTTGCGGACACACTGTCCGTTGTACTGTAGATATACTGGATGGAGGGAAGCTCACGACCACAGATGTTCTGGGCTGTTCGAATGACCCTCTGTAGTGATGTATCGAGGGCAGAGCAGTTCCTACACCAGGCGGTGATGCATCAAGTCAGGATGCCCTCGGATGTGTCTCTGTAAGATGGCAAGACCTGGGGCCCGTGCCCAGCTGCCTGAGGTGAGAGAGAGAGGGGTTGTTGTGGTCGCTCCACCACCTGGCCAGCGTGCATGAGGTGAGAGAGAGAGAGGGGTTGTTGTGGTCGCTCCACCACCTGGCCGGCGTGCATGAGGTGAGAGAGAGAGAGGGGTTGTTGTGGTCGCTCCACCACCTGGCCGGCGTGCACGAGGTGTATTCCAATGTACAGTGTAAAATGTGTGTGTGTCCCCTGCCCAACCCCCCCCCCCCCCCCCCCCACCTCCAATGTACAGCCCTCACCCAACCCACCCAACCCCACCCCACCCACCCAACCTCCTCCAATGTACAGTTTCTACGCCAAATGTATATACACTCTTTTTCTGGACACTTTTGTATCACAAACAGTACTGTATTTGCAAATCTGATATGTCATAAATGTATAGATGTAGCAGTACTGTCTATCTGTATGTCATGTATGTCATATATGTTATGATGAATTGAAAATGGGGGACCCTGATGTAAACAAGACGAAAGTCTTTCTCTGGTCTGCATCCCCTTAACAATTGTATGTATTGAGCTGTACTGTACTGTACCCATTCTGCAATCTGTTAATAAACTTTTCAATCAATCAATCAATCAGAGAGAGAGAGGGGTTGTTGTGGTCGCTTCACCACCTGGCCAGCGTGCACGAGGTGAGAGAGAGAGAGAGGGGTTGTTGTGCTTGCTCCACCACCTGGCCGGTGAGCACGAGGTGAGAGAGAGAGAGGGGTTGTTGTGCTTGCTCCACCACCTGGCCGGCGTGCACGAGGTGAGAGAGAGAGAGGGGTTGTTGTGGTCGCTCCACCACCTGGCCAGCGTGCACGAGGTGAGAGAGAGAGGGGTTGTTGTGGTCGCTCCACCACCTGGCCGGCGTGCACAAGGTGAGACAGAGAGAGGGGTTGTTGTGGTCGCTCCACCACCTGGCCGGCGTGCACAAGGTGAGAGAGAGAGAGGGGTTGTTGTGGTCGCTCCACCACCTGGCCGCACGGCCCACGTTTTTCAGAACTGTCTCCCTTTTTCCCTTGAATCCTTTTAGATGATATAATAAAAAATATCTAAGACTTTTGAACTGAAGAACAGAAGATAAAGCAGCAGGTTTTTGCTGCTCTGTTTCCATGGACACGCTTGAAGACGTCCTTTTCATTTCACAAGCCAGCTGCCACAATGGAGCTGTTCGACTTCGTACGTGCGCGCGCATGTGTGCTTGCAGTTGTGCTATTATGTTTTGCCCGCATGTGTGTATGTGTGTGTGCATTCACACACCTGCGTGTGTTTGCGCGTGTACATGCACACATTTGACTATCACGGTAAAACGTGTTTTGCAACCTGTATGAGCGATGTTTTTCTTTGATGCCTGGGCCACGCTGTGTTGTAGCTTTGATACGTGCCGCATGACCTCGTCTCCGGGTGCCGGTGTCCCTAATTGATACGGTTGCCACGATAGTGTTGGCTCGAGCGGGGACGCTCTCTTTGATGGTGTTTATTTCCGAACACAGGGGTACCGCTGATTTATTTTTTTCTAGGTGTACTTAATTATCATGTGCATGTGTTGGCTAAATGTAAGGCTTAGTCATCATGAGACACCGTTGGCGCTGTCTTGAAGAAGATATACAACCTTAGATCTCTGAAGAATCTGTAACTATGGGGGGGGGGGGTCTATGACTCAGAAGCATGAGATGGTCCCACAAAAAATAGCACATAATTGCAAGGGTCTCGATCTCTTTCTACAATATACATTTTATAGCCAGTTTCATCACCTGTACAATCTATGTTACGGCTACACTTTACTGTTACATTTGCACTCTGGTTGGATGCCAAACCTCTTTTCATTATACTGTATGTATAATGGCAATACATGTGAATATAATCTAACATCAAATGTCCACCTCAATGTAAATGTGCTGGAGTTAGTCCCTGCCTAACATGCACATATTTTTAATACTTTGATGTATTTTGCATACATGTGTGTCTGTAACGACCCCTGAGGTCTAAAGGGTAAACTGTCTGTAACATAAATATTGGTTGACAGAATGGAGGACAGGTTTGTAAACAAAAAGGATAGTTATTGACATAAAAGCTATCACAGGTAACTCAAGGGTAAGCCAAGGCTAAAACAACACACCACTATTCTCAAAACAAACCAACCTAACCTATGGTAAAGTAATATACATTCAATAAACTAAACCATTAACCACTTAACATTCTGGCACATATAGCATAACACGCCTGTCGATTGCATACCCAAATTAATTGATTTATTATGCTAATATATAGATGCACATGCATGAGTCTGGTCTCCTTTCAAAGGTAACATTCTGAAGTGTCTTATACAATAAAGAAACATCACTTTGAGTGCTAATGTATTAGAGAAACAGATGTTTGAACGAACAGACAAAGGCAAAGTGCCACGACGTGCATGCGGGCCCTCGAACATTAAGATGTTTTAACTAACAAAAACAGGAGAAAGCCTAATTGTCCTACTAAACTAACCTACACTCAGGGCCGGATTAACGACTGGGCCGTTTGGGCCGCGGCCCGTGGGCCTCTAGTGGCGAGGTGCCTCCAATTTTTTTCTTTTTTTTTTCTTTTACCTTTTCTTTATTTTATTTCTTTATTTTATTATTTTGGAGATCGATGTCATACTGTGACACTGAAATGAAAAAATATTTCATCAACAAAAATATTTCATCAACTAAAATATACAGTACGTCACACCCCGTGCCTCTCCCTGCCGTCTGCATGTGGCTAATCTTGATTTTCCGACCCCCCACTAAGCTAACCATGGATAAATCCAAAAAAAGGAAAGTCTGAGGAAAATAGAGGGTTCAATTCAGCGTGGACAGATTCATTTGCTTTCACGACTAACAATGCAGGCTTACCTGTAGCCTATGCCTGATATGTGGTGCGAAATTTGCAAACAACGATTACTGTCATTTTGATTACTGTAGTTTGCCTGGTATGTAGCCTTGGTTAGTGGCTGCCACACCAATGTTTTACATATAAAAATGCCACTGTGCGTGCATGCACGTGTATGTGTGTGTGGGGGCCTCCACAAGAGTCTGGCCCAGAGGCCTTTGAATTCTTAATCTGGCCTTGCCTACACTGTAGCACTCAACACTTTGATGAACATTGTTACTCAGCTGATAGAGTTGTGCCCTTCCTGATGACTTGTCGTACAGAACTTGTAAGTCGTTTTGGATAAAAGCGTCAGCTAAATGACTAAATGTAAATGTAAATGTAAATGTAAATGAAAGCGATACCCAAATGAGTTGGCGGCTCACCCTATCAGTGCTTCCTGAAAATGAGAAAAACATATGATACAAGGAAGAACAGAAAACAACTGCCAACTAAATGTATAGCAAAACACTCAAAGTAAAATACATTAGATAACTCAAGCTCTATGGCCACTAACAGGTATACAAACGGTTCAAACAATGACCAGAGCAAATGGCCCACACCACAACAGAGGCCTAATCACATGAAAGAGGGAGAGAAATGATCAGCCAGAGTTTATGAAGGTTGTCGTGATCCAGGATTGGGTGCATGGATCCTGAAACCCATCGACCAATCGGGTGAGGTTTGGAAAGTTAATCCACCAAATACAATGGAGGGGCAGGGATGGCTGTGACGAATGGTGGACTACTGGATTCTTGACTGGAGGAATGAAACAAGATTGACACAAACAAACACTGGGGAAGCAAAGACTGGATGGAGTGTGAATGGTGCAAATAAATCATATGTGCCACTAATCAATTTACCTGCTGTATCTCAAACCCTGCCCCTCTTTTCCTGATCCTCAAACACAACTGTCACTTTCCTCTGACAAACTATAGGTAAATTTGACGGCAGCGAGGTCCGTTCATACTGGTTTTATGTCTCTTCTTCTTTTTTCAAGTTATTTGGAATTCTAAATAACTAATCAGTATTCAGAAGCATTAACAATCACAATTACCACAGAGCCATATGTCAGTTATGCTCCATCTGGGGGGGGGGGGGTCTCTTTCCCTCTAATTCCCTCTATCTGCTCGTCTTGCGCCACCCTGCCGCTGGATATCCCAAACCTTTTTTAACACGCCTCCCAGTCCCAGCCGAGCGATTTCATTGGGCCATGGTGGAAGTGAGACCGGCCCGGATGAACGGCTTAACGACCTCCGTGCTAATGGCCCAAGCACTAAGAAGGCACCAGAGAACATTCATTTAAAAACACAGAACACATTAGTTGTCAACTTGCCTGTCCCCACACTTATCTGTGGCACGCGCCTGTCCAATACACCCGACTAAAAAGCTGAAAAACGCGACCAATTTAGAGCCGTGACTTGGGCTGATGGATGCTCCACTCTGGCTCAGCGACAGGGGCTAAAAAAGCATGTTGGAACTATATCATGTTTAATTGAAGAGATGTGTTTGGTGCGGGGGATTATTATGGGGGGTACTTGGCCTGTGGAAAGAGTCAGTGGACCTGTATTACGAGGCAAATGAGGGGCAATCTGAATGTCGGAGAAAAAAATCCACTCAGCAGCGCGAATCCATTAACCACTTAAGCATCAGGCAAAAATGGGGCTAGTTCTTTTATTTTTTTGGTAGATTGCATACCCAAAGTAATTTTCTATTTATTATACTTTATACTTATAGTACATGCATGCATCGGGTCTCTTTTGAAAGGTAACATTCACAAAGAAACACAAAGAAAATGCAATGCTAATGAAATAGAGTAACAGAGGTTTGAACACACTGAAGTAAAGGTTTTGTGTACTCACATTTATTTTTACTGGTTGCCAGATGCCTGTTATATTTCGTATATAGCATCGCGTCCCGCTCTGAGCCTTACGAGATACTCTATATCGCCTGTGATACCTAATGTATCTCCCACGAACAAAAACACATGCACCCCACCTGTATGGGGCCCCGACCCTTATGGTGGTACCACCCATATAATCATGACTCTGGTCATGAAACACCCTTCCTCTATTTTCGTCCCAGCGTACTGGATGCTATGCACCATGCGAGCTAGCGGAATGAAAAGATTAAGGAAGATTAATAATGTTGAGGGCTTACCGGAGGATTGTGTTTCCCTGGATTCTCCGGAGCTTGTTTCGACGACGCAGACCTATGCTGGTGGTTCCTCGGCTGACGGCGACGGACCGAGGGGCAGCGTACAAGGTTTGGCTATCGGGTCGGCTTGTACAAAGGTGAGGTCTGTGTCAGTAGGCGTCGATGTCGGTGTTGGTCGTGCTGTGGAGTATGTTTCGGCACCAGGGCCGGGGCGGCTTGGCGATCGTTCCACTGTAGTGGGCGATGTCTTGGCGATCCTGGAACATGCTGTTGACGCTAATGCTACTGCTACTGCTAATGCTAATGCTACTGCTGCTTCTTCTGCTAACGCTGATGTTGACGCTGGAATGTCTAATAATCCCCGCCGCGGGATTCCGCTTTTTCCCTCCTCTTGCCACCTTCATTGATGAAGGTCAGTCGGTGGTGGGTGTGGGGGGGTTCGCTGAGCTCTATTTACCTTTTTTGCGGGTGAAGGGGCTGACGACGGGGTGCAGCCCGGGGGTACCTTGGCTAAGTAGCCAGGTAGCTTCTTTGTTGTGCCCAGGCGGGGATGAACGACGTTCCGCCCGGCCGTTGCTTGATAGCATGTCGGCTCGGAGGGTGGCAGTATGGACGAATGAGTGGTATACTGCTGCAGGATGGCATTTAGCGGCGGCCAGTGTTGTGGCTCAGCTGGCTACTTTCCTATCCAAGATGGCGTTGGGTTGTAGGTCTTTGAGTCCAACCGACACTATGAACGTGATTCATGTTTGTGGTGTTATAGAGGTCTTGACTCAGTCGCAAGCTATAACTGCGGGGAGGATTCGGATGCTATCGACTTTGGTTGTTAGGCATCTTTGGTTGGAGCAGTCTCCTCTTGGGGAAGAGGATAGGTTTTCTCTCCTCACGACTCCTTTTTCCACAGATAGTCTTTTTGGGCGTTCTGTGGAGGCGCAGGCGGTTTTTGATTCGGGTCCTACACCGCCTCACGCTGTGCAGCCAGGGGTGGGAGCACGGTCTCGTCAACGCTTGTGGCGAGATCCTCGACAGGCGGCCATGTTTCCCCCGCCAGTGGTGCCCTGGTTGGAGAATCGACAGGGTTTCGCAAGGCCGACAGTCTTGGCGGCCGAAGGATCGGCCATTTTGGGTGATTTCGGGGTTGGTAAACCACCCCGTCGTCATTTTGCCGCGAGCAGCCCGCTCCCCGTTCAGTCCTCTCTCTGGTATCCCCAGAAGCGGGGCTTTGAGCGTTCTCCTTTGGCTGCGGGCCGCGAACCTTCTTTGAAGCGTATGCGGCCCCATTCTTCACTTCTCATGGAGACAGGGGCTGACACCCAGTTGATGGCTGAGCCTGGGTCTGTCCGTGAGAATGTTCCGTCGTCGCGTGGTTCCTACACCGCAGGTTGTGGGTGGGTGGAACCTGGTGTTGCAGCTGCCACTAGCTTCAGTGGTCAGCAGGGGGACTCGGTGCCTCTTCTGTTGAATGCTCAGCAGGGGTTACCCCGGCTTCGCCCTCGCCAGGCGGGGTATCGCGCTGTTGCCTCCCACTCCCGTCAAACCGGCAGTGGTCTGCAAAGGAGAGGCTGGCGTGATTTGAGTGGTAGCAATATCACTGCAGGGCTTCGGCGTGTAGGAGCCCATGGGGTCCTCAGGCCTTGCGTGTCTGGCTGCGGAACGGCTCCTCAGCGTGTGCTGGAGGGGTGTTCAGGGGGTGAGTGTGTGTCCACAAGTTTGATGACCGCTCCTCCCGTATCAAACCGGCCCTTTCTGTCGGGGTCCCCCCTTGGGTGCTTTGCACGACGGGGGGGACCGGGCCAATTATCTGCTGTTCCTTGCGGCCCAGCGTCAGTTGACGGCGGGGGCGCTGTGGGATTATATTCACATATGGCGACGGGAATGTCCCTTGAATCGGTGGATGAGGAGAACGTTAGAGGCGGGGCTGGTTTTGCAGTTTGCGCGGCCCCATCCTCCGTTCTCAGGTTTGGTGCCGACCCTATTGTTAGGGTCGGGCGCAGTGACAGCCCTGGCCGACGAGATTCAATCTCTGTTGGCGAAGCAGGCCGTCGTTGTGGTCCCGAGAGAGGACGCAATGTCAGGCGTCTACTCCCGTTATTTTCTGGTGCCCAAGAAAACTGGGGGGGTCAGACCTATACTGAATCTGTCCATGTTCAATCGGTTGATTGTAGTGAGACCATTCAGGATGTTGACCGTCCGACTCCTTCTGCTTGCTGTCAGGAGGGGGGACTGGTTCACCTCCATAGACCTGAAGGATGCGTATTTTCACATACCCATTTTCCCTCCTCACAGGAAGTTCCTACGGTTCCTGTTTCAGGGCGTAGCGTACGAGTACCACAGAATGCCGTTCGGTTATTCTCTGGCTCCCCGCACATTCACCAAGTGCGTGGCGGCTGCTCTGGGGCCTTTACGTCGTCGGGGGATACGAGTTCTGTTCTATCTCGACGACATTCTGCTCCTCAGCCGTTCAGAGGAGGTTGCCAGGTCTCATACTCGACTGGTGGTGGAATTCCTCACCAGCCTGGGTTTTGCTGTGAATTGGAAGAAGAGTACCCCTCTTCCCAGTCAACAGGTGGAGTACTTGGGCTTGACATTGAGGTCGACGCCCATGCTTGCGACCCTCTCGGAGCAGCGTCGGGGGGATCTCCGTCACGCGCTCGGGGGTTTCCGTCTGGGAGGGACGGTTACGGCGCTGCAGGTGATGCGTCTGCTGGGCCTTATGTCGGCGGCCCACACGGTGGTTCCTCTTGGCCTCCTCTTTATGAGGCGGATACAGAGGTGGTTTCTCTCTTTGAGAATAGATCCGGTGTGGGGCAAAGGGAGACGGTTGACGGTTCCTTTGTCGATATGGGGGGATCTCGCCCACTGGGGGAGGCTGGGTATCCTCTCCGCTGGGGTCCCCATGGGCAGCAGAGGCTCCCACGTCACGGTTTTCACCGACGCCTCTCTCACAGGTTGGGGAGGGGCGTTTCGGACCCACGCAGTGGGGGGCAGCTGGACGGGTCATGCCGACCCAGCTGTCCTGCATATCAATGTGTTGGAGTTGAAGGCGGTCCTCCTGGTCCTCAAACGGCTCGGCCACCTGGTGGTAGGCCAGCATGTTTTGATCAGGACGGACAATGTGACGGCGGCGGCGTATATCAACAGGCAGGGTGGGACTCGTTCCGCCCGCCTGCTCCGGGTGGCGCGCGAACTGTTGCTATGGGCATCCCGCAGGCTGCGCAGTCTGCGGGCGCTCCACGTTCCTGGTACGGAAAATGTGGCGGCGGATATAATGTCTCGGGGCGGTCCTCGTCACGACGAGTGGGAACTCCGCCCCGACATAGTCAGACAGATCTGGGATCGGTTCGGGGAGGCCTCGGTAGATCTGTTTGCGTGCCGACGTTCTCACAAGTGCCCCTTGTGGTTCTCGCTCAGTCGAGCGGATCATCCCCCCTTGGGGGTGGATGCCTTCTCGACCTTTCCGTGGCCGCCCGGTCTTCTGTACGCCTTCCCTCCTGTACAGCTGTTGAGTCAGCTGTTGGAGCGGATACGGAGGGAGCGCAGGACGGTGATCCTGGTCGCGCCGGACCGGGGCACGTCAGTGTGGTTCCCGGTCTTAATCCAGCTTCTGGTCGCTCCTCCTTGGGTCATTCCGTGGTCAGCGACGGCCCTCTCGCAGCACAACGGAGTGCTTGTCCAGCCTCCGGTGTTGGGTCAACGCCTGGTGGTGTGGCTGGTGGGAGGGTGAGTCTGGAGAGGATGGATCCCGCAGTGGTTGATACCATCCGGTGTGCGCATGCTCCCTCCACTGTCGCGGTTTACGCGGGCAGGTGGCGTGCGTTCCAAGAATGGTGTAAGGGGGGGGGCTGGGACCCAGTCTCCTGCCCCCTGGATGCTGTTCTGGGTTATCTCCAGTCTCTCCTTGGTAGTCTGTCGGCTTCGACAGTGAGGGTATATGCAGCAGCTATATCCTCCTATCATGAGGGATTTGAGGGGGATGTCTTGTTCAGCCACCCTCTTGTGAAGCGTTTCCTGCTTGGCGCTCGACGCGTTAAGCCGGTGCAACGCTCCTTGGCTCCGACTTGGGATCTTCAATTGGTCCTCGGTCGGTTGTCCTTGGCCCCGTTTGAGCCGCTCGAGCAGGCGCCGTTGGGACGGCTGTCTTTCAAGACCGCGTTCCTACTGGCTGTCACTTCCGCTAAACGCGTGGGTGAGCTCTGTGCTCTCTCGGTACGTCCAGAGTGCCTGTCTTTTCGGACCGATTGCGGTGCCACTCTGCGACCTAATCCTGCTTTCGTGCCTAAGAATATCCGGAGTTCCTTCCGCTCCCGGGATATTGTGGTTCAGGCTTTTCGTCCTCCTCCTCACACTAGTGAGTTAGATGCGGGCCTTCACCTGTCATGTCCAGTCCGTGCTTTGGGGTTTTACCTCAGCCGTACTCAGGACTTCAGGGTTACCGACCAGCTTTTTGTCTGTTACGGTGGGGCTCGTGCTGGTAAGGCACTGTCGAAGCAGCGCCTGTCCCATTGGTTGTGCGAGGGTATTGCCCTCTGCTACACGTTGGCTGGGCAGGATCCCCCTGGGGGCGTCAGGGCGCACTCCACTCGTGGGGTGGCTGCCTCTGCCGCTCTCCTGGGTGGGGCCTCGGTGGAGAACATCTGTGCTGCAGCTTCATGGTCCTCACCGGGCCCCTTTGTAAGGTTTTACCTCATGGACATGACCGGGGGTTCTGTCTCCCAGGCGGTTCTGGGGTCTGTGGCCTTTCCTGCTTCCCGTCCTTTGGTCGGGTAGCAGGAGTGTATGGGTATGGGCCGCAGTGTGTTGAGTCACACGTGGTTCCGCCTGTACGGTGTGTTCAAGGGGTTCTGGCTCCCTCTTGTTCGCATTCAGGTGGAGTTGACTGCGCCCCCCCTTCGTTAGGAAGGATGGGGTGACAGGGCTCCCCGCACCCCTTGATGTGGGCTTACGGGTCCTCAGGGGGTACATCTGTCGGGTCTCGCGCCCGCTCTTCCCCATTATCTCGTAAGGCTCAGAGCGGGACGCGATGCTATATACGAAATATAACGATAGGTTATGTAGATAACCTAGTTATATTAGTATTGGCTAAGCGTCCCGCTCTGCGCGCCCTGAGTTCCCTCTTGAGGGATCTTTTCCTGGGACGGGTTTTTGGCGAGGAAGGGTGTTTCATGACCAGAGTCATGATTATATGGGTGGTACCACCATAAGGGGCGGGGCCCCATACAGGTGGGGTGCATGTGTTTTTGTTCGTGGGAGATACATTAGGTATCACAGGCGATATAGAGTATCTCGTAAGGCTCAGAGCGGGACGCTTAGCCAATACTAATATAACTAGGTTATCTACATAACCTATCGTTTTTAAGTTCCAGCTGAGAGGTAGGAGAACATAACGGTTCCATAGCCTGAAGTATTATGTAGTACAGGTCCAAAGTTTATAAAAGTAACACGGAAAATGAATGTTTTACAACGTTTTTTGTAATGTTGACTTGGGCTATTTTTACATTGCAAGCGTTAGTACTGTATTCTGATTTATTGCTCAGATCAGATTTTCTAGTTTGACATTCTTTTAAAAAATGTAGCCAATATTCTGGTGACGCTCCTGAACTGACCTGCATGCGCAAATGAACAATGACATTGACGAATGTGCACGTAAACATGGAGAACACTGATGTCACAGTTTATGGTTTAAATTATAAATTGATGTGCAGTAGAGGCCAGCTAATCCATCAGCAGATGATAATGGGGGTGAGGGGGAGGTGAAAGAGACATTTCTTCTTTCAATATGCTTTCAAACACAGACTGGTTATGAACTTATGATACGTCACCCCAAATACTTGTAAGGTAAAAACATCCCTGTCCCTCCACTGACCACCTCCCTCACAGATGTCTTCCATGAGTGAGCAATCAGATTTCGGCCACTATTGCCTGCAGTGTGAACGTAGCCTTGGTGAGCTTTTATATGAGCCGTTTTTATTACCGTGTCTCACTGTTCACTGCGGCCTAGTCTCATGCTCAAAGACTCCTTTATTAACATCAAGGGTCTAGTGGCAGGCTATGGAGGAGCAGTGCAGGGAGCCCTTTCAGTTTTATGACATGAAAACACAGGGACATTTCTGATGAGTCATCACTCGTGTGGCATGTAAACAGAGCATTCGCTGACATTTCAGGAGGGGGTTTAGTAGCCCGGGCCTCCCCATTAGTGCCTTCCGATGCCTGCATGCTGTACTTTAAAGGGGAACAACAGCCATTTTGTTTTGGAAATTGTCAGATATTAGCAGGTTTTTTGCTAATGTTTGCTCATGTGTAATATTATTCTAAAGAATATCCATAAAAGTATCTATCTATACATCTACCATATCTATCTATCCATCTTGTGATAATTGTGTCTATTGTAAATTACTTAAACAGGTGTGTACAATTAACTGTTATATACTGTGTTAAAACTATTGGTTCTATGTCTAACTCTGTATGGTTGCCTCTGCTGTCAGCCTATGAATGATGAGTGAATGGGTAAAATGTGAGGAACAAATTGCAATGCGCTTTGGATAAATGCGCTATATAAATCCACCATTTACCATTTACTCTCACTCAACCTGAACTGACTTGTAAACAAAAAGCAAATGGCGATAATTGGCTTGTCTGATGGGGAGCGTGTCCATGTTTTTCCACAGCCCTATGTTCCCACATCTCTATGTTCCCACAGCCCTACTGTATGTTCCCACATGAATTATGTTCCCACAGCCCTATGTTTCTAGATATCTATGTTCCCACAGCACTACAGTATGTTCCCACAGCCCTATATTTCCACAGCCCTATCTTCCCACAGCCCTATGTTCCCACAGTCCTATGTTCCCACAGTCCTATGTTCCCCCAGTCCTATGTTCCCACAGTCCTATGTTCCCCCAGTCCTATGTTCCCACAGCCCTATGTTCCCACATCCCTATGTTCCCACAGCACTATGTTCCCACAGCCCTATGTTCCCACAGCCCTATGTTCCCAAAGCCCTATGTTCCCACATGAATTATGTTCCCACAGCCCTATGTTCCCAGATATCTATGTTCCCACAGCACTACAGTATGTTCCCACAGCCCTATATTTCCACAGCCCTATCTTCCCACAGCCCTATGTTCCCACAGTCCTATGTTCCCACAGTCCTATGTTCCCCCAGTCCTATGTTCCCACAGTCCTATGTTCCCCCAGTCCTATGTTCCCACAGCCCTATGTTCCCACATCCCTATGTTCCCACAGCACTATGTTCCCACAGCCCTATGTTCCCACAGCCCTATGTTCCCAAAGCCCTATGTTCCCACATGAATTATGTTCCACAGCCTATGTTCCCAGATATCTATGTTCCCACAGCACTACAGTATGTTCCCACAGCCCTATATTTCCACAGCCCTATCTTCCCACAGCCCTATGTTCCCACAGTCCTATGTTCCCACAGTCCTATGTTCCCCCAGTCCTATGTTCCCACAGTCCTATGTTCCCCCAGTCCTATGTTCCCACAGCCCTATGTTCCCACATCCCTATGTTCCCTCAGCACTATGTTCCCACAGCCCTATGTTCCCACAGCCCTATGTTCCCACATGAATTATGTTCCCACAGCCCTATGTTCCCAGATATCTATGTTCCCACAGCACTACAGTATGTTCCCACAGCCCTATGTTCCCACAGCCCTATATTTCCACAGCCCTATCTTCCACAGCCCTATGTTCCCACAGTCCTATGTTCCCACATCCCTATGTTCCCACAGCCCTATGTTCCAACATCCCTATGTTCCCACAGCACTATGTTCCCACAGCCCTATGTTCCCACAGCTCTAAAAAAATGTATCCCTGTAAATCATGGAGGAAAGGTGTTACTTGTTCAGAACTGCCGGCACCAAGCAAGGGGAGAAAATATTACTGTAGCAAAACCAATGGGGAGGGGGGGGGGGGGGGGGGGGGGGGGGGGAGGGGGGGGGGGGGGGGGGGGGGGGGGGTGTCACGGGTTAAGGGGGGGCACAAACACGATATTTGCATTAGGGAACGGCCGTACCTGTGCTGTGGGGATGTTTCTATGTGCATTAGGGAACGGCCATACCTGTGCTGTGGGGATGTTTGGGAAGCCGGTGCAACTCTCCGGTCTTGAATAATAAATAGTCAACACTATAGAGGTGTTTTTCCAAGTGACATGATCACGCGTCTTCGGTCTACAGCACAGATGAATAATTAACCCACACCCTGACCTAAGACCCAACACTTGTCGCTTGAGACAAAACAATTAGTGCTGCCAGGCGATTAAAGAAATGTATCTAATTAACCACAGGCTTTATAATTCATGAATCACAGGATAAAGTTGAACTTCAGTTTGAACCGGCTGATTCCAGAGGTATGTGGCAGGGCCTCAGAACGATGACAGATTACAAAGGCACCTCCCTCAAGCTGAACAGTGACATCTCATTGGCAAATGATCTCAATACCTTCTAAGCGAGGTTTGAGGCTGTGAATAACAACACCAGCCTACAAACCACTGCAATGGAGGGTGGGGCCACTGCCGGTGGGGACTCAGTGTGCAGGATAACAGAACATGAGGTGAGGAGGACCTTTAAGAAAGTGAATATCAGGAAGGCAGCAGGACCGGACGGTATCCCCGGCCGCGTCCTAAAAGTCTGTGCCGACCAATTGGCCCCGGTATTCACTGACAAATTTAACTTGTCCTTAGAACAGGCTGTCATCCCCACCTGTCTGAAGAAGTCCACCATTATCCCTGTACTACCCAAAAAATCCACGCCCGCTTGCCTCACCGACTACTGCCCTGTAGCTCTCACCTCCATAGCCATGAAGTGCTTTGAAAAGCTTGTGAACGGCTACATCTGTTCCTCCCTCCCCATCAACCTCGAGGACGCCATAGCCCATGTGCTGCACACAGCAGCATCACACCTGGACAAGAGGCAGGGGAACTATGTGAGAATGCTATTCATCGACTACTGCTCAGCATTCAATACCATAGTCCACTCCAAACTCATAGCCAAGCTCAGGGACCTGGGCTTGAACTATGACCTCTGCCACTGGGTCTTGGACTTCCTGATGGGCAGACACCAGGTGGTGAGAGCAGGCAACTGCACCTCCTCATCCATCACCCCTTAGGGAAAGCGAGTATCTTATTGAAATGTTTTTATTATCAACATAGGGGCCCCCCAGGGCTGTGTTCTGAGTCCTCTCTTCTACTCGCTGTACACACACGACTGTGTGGCACAGCGGAACAGCAACACAATCATCAAATTAGCTGATGACACAGTAGTGGTGGACCTGATCTCTGCAAACGATGAGAGGGCCTACCTGGAAGAGGTAGAGGTTCTGGCGGGATGGTGTCAGGAGAACAGCCTCTCCCTGAACGTCAGCAAAACAAAAGAGATGATTGTGGACTTTAAGGAGGTCGGGGGGCAGGGACTACAGCCCCCTCAGCATCGACAGGGCACCGGTCGAGAGAGTGAACAGTTTTAAGTACCTCGGAGTCCACATATCCGAGGACTTGACATGGACCACACACATTGACAGTGTAGTCAAGAAGGCACGACAACGCCTCTACTTCCTTAGGCGACTAAGGAAGTTCAATGTGAGTCAGAAAATCCTTAAGAACGTCTACTCATGCACAATAGAGAGCATCCTGACTGGCAATATCACCTCCTGGTTTGGGAATAGCACCGCACAAGACCGTAGCAGACTACAAAGAGTGGCCCGTTCAGCCTAACGCACAATTGGAGGTGGGCTTCCCACTCTCCAAGACATTTACAACAAGCATTGCAGGAGTAAGGCTAAGAGAATAATAAAAGACTCTTGCCACCCAAACAACTGCCTCTTTGAACTGCTGCGGTCAGGCAAGCGATACCGGAGTCTCAAGGCAAGCACAGAGAGACTCAGAAGGAGCTTCTATCCCCAGGCCATCATGATGCTCAACGACAATAACACTATGTAACAAACCATCAAATACACTCACAGCACACACATCCACACGTACGCACTCACTTTAAATAAACAACTCACTGTAGCACCCACTTTACCCACTTTAACACACTTTATATTTATTGGTAAAGAGATTTGCACTACAACTCATACCTCATTGCACCTTACCCTAAGTTCTACCTCATCCCATTTTTGCATTGTACTGTATATTGTATTGTAACTCAGTTACTTTTTCTCTACTCTGCATTGTATATATGTATATTGAACACTTTTGTTTTGTTTACACTTGTCTACGTACTTGACTTTCTATTTTATACTTATTTTATACGTATCTATTTTTATCTAGCACACTCTCAGGAGCAAAACAGAAAGAAGCATTTCATATAAAAGTATTCTGTATTTTTGTATGACAACTAATAAAGAAATTTGAAACTTAAACTTGAACTTGAAACATTCTATCAATATGCACGGCAAGAAGCATTTCAAAATATTTTGGAATGTGTAATAATAGCGGGGGGAGGGGGGGAGGCAACACAAAGTAAAGAGCTTCATCCTTTTATAGAGCCTGTGGTCAAAAACATTACATGGGCCTTCGTGCAGCTGCCCCCACCCTATGGAACGCCCTTCCCAACCATATCCGTCATGCAGACACTTTTGCATCATATAAACAAGCCCTCAAAACCCCCCTTAGGGTAACTTGCTTTCAACCCACTTTTTTTTATTTCTCTCTACTAAAACGGTATTGTATTGTTTGTTTTGTTAAAGTGCCTTTGAGCATTTGGAAAAGTGCTATATGAATCTGATGTATTATTATTATTATTATTATTATTATTATTATTATTATTATTATTATTATTATTATTATTATTATTATTATTATTATTATTATTATTATTATTATTATTATTATTATTATTATTATTATTATTATTATTATTATTATTATTATTATTATTATTATTATTATTATTATTATTATTATTATTATTATTATTATTATTATTATTATTATTATTATTATTATTATTATTATTATTATTATTATTATTATTATTATTATTATTATTATTATTATTATTATTATTATTATTATTATTATTATTATTATTATTATTATTATTATTATTATTATTATTATTATTATTATTATTATTATGCCTTACAGCTGGATACACCAACAGACGCACTGGTGAGTTGCTTATTCAGCACCCCAGAAACAGGGTTTCTTTTTTTTGAAATTTTTTATTTTACCAGTCGGCAATGGCCACTAGATAGATTTTTTCAGGTAACAGAGTGAGCAGAAGTTGGGGAGGAAAGAGGGGGGGGGGGGGAGAAAGAGGGAAGGGGAAGGGGTGGGGGTGACAAAAAGAGAGGAGAGAAGAGGAAAACATAAAAGATAAAATAAAAGGCAAACAAAAATAAGATTCAATAATAAAAACAAGGACAAAATCAAATTTGAAAAGAAAAAAAGGGGGGGGGACATCACATAGGGTCAGACATAAGACAGAACATAAAACAATAATACAATATATCAGACAGGCTAGCGGTTGTTCCTGGGGAGGATCCTTTACATTAGATCGTTATTACTTTTAGCAGAAGTCAGATCGTGTGTGTTTGACATATTCTGTCCATTTCGACCAGATCCGGTAGAACTTCTCCTGCTGAATTTGAATTGAAAATGACATATTTTCCATTATGTAGATGTCATCAGTCTATCCAATCTTCTACTGTAGGTGCCTCTGGTTTTAACCATCTTCTTGTGATAGCTTTCTTGCTTGCTATCAGAAGTATCATTATCAATTTTTTGTCGTTGAAGTCCCATTTTTCAAAGGGAATATTTCCTAGGTATAGGGTGTCAAATTTGAAGGGGATGTCAATCTCAAAAATTGCTTCTAGGTTCTTGTGAATCTCTTGCCAGTATGGTACCAGGGTTTGGCATTCCCAGAATATATGTGAATGATTGGCTTCGTTTAGCCCACAGGATCGCCAGCATTTTTCCCCGGTCCCCTGATGTTTTTTTTGCCATGGGGTGATAAAAAACCTTACTAGGTTCTTCCAGCTAAATTCCCTCCAGTTGTTTGAGCCTGTTGTTTCCCATTGTTGTGTACATAATCTGTCCCATACCTCTCCTGAGATTGACATATTGCGTTCTTTTTCCCATCTCTCCTTTATGTACATTGTGTTAGTTGATTTTGATTTGGCCTGGCAGAGTCCTCCGTATATTCTGGAGACGATCCTATTACATTTTGTTGATTTGACTGCTGATATAAACACTTCCATGATTTCTTGTTCTCCCGTTCCTATTTCTCCCACTACATTTTGGTTGAAGTAATGTCGTACCTGCAGGTATCTAAAGAAATCTTTTTGCAGGGTTTCATTAAATTAGTTGATCTTCTTACAAGGTTTCATTAAACAATACACACATTGCCAATAAATTGTCAAGCAATAGAGACGTCGGCACTCCGGCAAGAAGTGCACTTACATATCTTTAATTGGTCAAGATGAATAGGTCACCCAACAGCAGGCGCACTTAGCCTGAACACCAACACTTCACAAAAATGCACTGGTCTTATCATGTCACAGTGGATGCAGGCTATGACACAATATGCAAATATCAACTTCATCATGGCAGATGAAAGAATAGCCAAGCTTTAAAAATTAAATACAAAATGTCAAGTCTCTCTCCATTTCTTCCCCAATCACTCATGCACATACAAACACACACACAGCAACAGAAAACGACAAGCTCATTAAAATAGTTTGACTCACCCAGTTTTTGCAGACACACAGTTTTTGTAGGTTTTGCAGAACTCATCACAATCCACATTAGCAGACTGACATTGGTTCCTGGTTCTTCACAAGGCTGGTTGCTCGTGGTAACGTTAGCATGATCAGAGGCTGTGTTAGGTCCTGGCCTGCAAGCTCTAACTCGCTGCTAAGTGCTTCGTGTTGAGGTGATATTTCAGGCTTGAAGTACCCCGACGATACAAAGACTGCTTACTGCACAACTTGCACAGAACGGTGCTCCTATCAACAGTGTCATCTGCTTTTTAAATGCACATTTCCCATCCACTAGGCCTGAGCAATGCTTTGTCATCTGCTTCCATTATGTTCACAAAGCTACTGTGGACGGCATACAGTAACGTCATCACAGAAGCGCGATTGATCCATGTAAATGTTTTAACCTCTTAACGTGTGCGGCACTTTGCCATCATCTGCCGGCTCCGGGCTGCATTTTTTTGCTGTGCAACCAATATAATGTTGGAAAGGTGAATTTGCCGCCTTTCGATCATCACCACACTACGCCTACTGCATGCTTCGGATCTTGAGTTACAAGACGAAATATCCGGCGAGCATCATTTGACAAGCCGTTCCGACGAGTGACCACGTCCGGTTGTAAACGGTACTGAATTGACCAGTCACCGCTGATAGCGAAAATGATTGACCACCGTTGTAGCCAAGCGATTCCAGACGAGCGCTGATTGCAATGAGAAGGGGGCAGAAGAAGACCAACAAGTTATTGAATGGAAGTGGACGGTCATTTTGGATAATCACCCAGAATTATTGCGGTACACACATTACAAAAACCTTTGTAAAACACACATTTTCCATGGGATTTTTATACATTTTGGACCTGTATAACTATAAGAGTTCAGGCTATGGAAACATTATGTTTTCCAGCTCCTACCTCTCAGCTGGAACCCAAAAACAGGCATCTGGCAACAAGTCAACACAAAAGTAATGTCATATTTTATTTCAGTGTGTTCAAACGTCTATGTTTCTCTATTACATTAGCACTCAAAGTGAACACAGAAACTTCAGAATGTTACCTTTCAAAATAGACCAGACTCATGCATGTGCTATAAGTATAAAGTATAATAAATCACAAATTACTTTGGGTATGCAATTGTCAGGCGAAGACAGGGTTAAAAGTTAATGAAAAGTTTGACCACTATAAAATGAAAGTTCTGAGAGCTTCTGTCTGTAAGTAAGACCCTCAGGAAATACTCCCTTGGATAATAATCAAATATACATTTACAGTACAAAGAATACATTTGCATAAGCACAAGACCCCAATTATCAATGGGATCCGTATTAGTCGTTACGCTCGGATGAATCCCGACTCTCCAGTTCTGAACTGTTTGGCTAATTAACGTCAGTTAACACAAGGTCCGCCATATTTTTTGAAAGGTAATTATATCGGTTTATGTCTCACTGAACACTTGTCACCACTGAGTAGCCTATAAATTAATTCTTGTCAGACTAATTGTGCTTCAGAACAACTGGGCAAAATGTAGGGAGATGAAAGAAGTTATCATGATGGGGGAGGATGGTTGGGAAGTGCAGCTGATATCTCCATCCAAAGTTTTCTACGTTAGACTTAGCGTGATGTACTCCGGGGTCATAAGTATTCTAGCAAGTTGAAAGTAAAGTTTGACATTCATCCTATTATACAAATAATGGGTTATTAGAATTTAAGAATGTTGGCTTGTTAAAGATGCTGTAATTTTCTTGTTAAAATAAATGTTAAATACAGTAGCTCTACAATCCGACTTGTTTGAGTGTTTGATCAGTAACATGGCAAGCCAGATTTGCTTACTGCACTGGTCGTTATTTTACTTCTTTCAAGCACATATTTGTTTAAAACTATTTTTTATTAATTATTTTCGCAGTGTGGAGTTCTCTCTCCTTATTGGATCAAGTGAGATTGGGATGGGATACAGAATCCATGTAAACATCTATAAAAAAAATTAAGAAATACATCATCTTTAAGTATATTCTATGGCATATCAAAAGGCTATAAAAGGATGGAAGATGATGACCCTTCTCACATTTATTAATTACACAGCTTTTTTTATAATCCGGGCCAGAGGCCCCTTAATGGAGGCCATTTTCTCTCCACCAAACACTAGTTGCGAGGCACCTCTATAACCGTGATGTCACTAACTCACTCATTCATTCATAATTAATTCAGTCATTCACTCACTAAAAAGAACGTACCCTTTAAATTAATGGTTGTTATTCCAGTCCGAGGAATCAATGACCCGCCTTTTGACCTGAAATGATCAAGGAGGCTTTAAAATTTAGTCTGCAAGTCGAAGCCACGGCTCGCCATCGATACATGTAGAATAGAAAAGAATAGAATAGAAATACTTTTATTATCCCGTGGGAAATTTGACACTGCAAATCGCTCAACATTTAAACATTTAGACAGAACAGGTCACAAATTAGAATAATAAAACAAATAAAATCAAGTTGCCTAGGATAAGAGTAGAGTAAAATAGAATAAAATGGAATAAAGTATACAGTAAATAAATACAGTAAAAATATACTGAGAGGCATCATAGCAGCATGGGGGAAGGGGGGGGTACAGGTAGTAAAAACAACACAAGCAGTGTAAACAAATAGGTCAATATAATTTACTATCTAACTAACTGAAATATATATTCACAGTATTCACAGTGTCACATAAGGTGCAGTATGCATCAGGTAGTGTTATAATTTACTATCTAACTAACTGAAATATACATTATTCACAGTATCACAGTATCCACATAAGGTGCAGTATGCCTAAGGTAGTGTTATTGTCCTCATTTGGTTCCTATTAGTCCTAGGTCAATGTCTGTCAGCAGTCGCTGCCCCCTGTTGTGGAGCCTGGAGGCCGCTAGTCACGGCCTCCTGCCACTATGGAGCTGCCACTCTGTGCTCAGTGATGTATTGTATAGTCTGATGGCTGTCGGAATGAAGGACTTCCTGTGCCGTTCAGTGCTGCATTTGGGTAGTGTGAGCCTAGCACTGAACATGCTCCTCCTGTCAGCCAAGACTGTGTATAGTGGGTGGGAGGGGTTTTCCCTGATGGCCTGGAGCTTAGCAAGGCTCCTCCTCTCGGCCACCCTCGCTAGGGAGTCCAGCTCCACCCCAACCACGCTACTGACCTTCCTGACCAGCTTATCCAGCCTGGTTGTGTCCCCTGCTCTCAGTCCGCTGCCCCAGCAGGTCACAGCGTACAAGAAGGCGCCCGCCACCACCGACTCATAGAACATCCTCAACATCCTTGTACAGACATTGAAGGATCTCAGCCTTCTGAGGAAGTAGAGTCGGCTCTGGCCCTTCTTGTACAGTGCCTCTGCATGTTTTGACCCGTTCAGTTTGTTGTCAATGAGCACACGAGATATTTGTACACCTCAACCATGTCCACATCAACTCCCCTGATGGAAACGGGGGTCACAGGTGCACTCCTCCTCCTCCCCAGCTCCACAACCAGTTCCTTGGTCTTCGCCACATTTAGCTGCAGGTGGTTTTTATCGCACCATGTGACAAAGTCCACTACCATTTCCCGGTATTCCCTTTCATCACCGTCCTTTATACATCCCACTATCGCAGAGTCATTAGAAAACTTCTGAAGGTGGCAGGACTCTGATCGATACCGGAAGTCGTTGGTGTAGACAGTAAAGAGGAAGGGAGAGAGGACTGTCCCCTGCGGGGCCCCGGTGTTGCTGACCAGTCTGTCTGACACACAGCTCTGTAGGTGCACGTACTGTGGTCTGCCTGTCAGATAGTCCACAACCCAGGACACCAGGGGGGCCTCTACCTGCATCGCCTCCAACTTCTCACCCAGCAGCCCAGGCCTTATGGTATCAAAAGCACTGGAGAAGTCAAAGAACATGACTCTCACAGTGCTCCCCGGCTTGTCTAGGTGAGTGTAGGCTCGGTTCAGCAGGTAGATGACACCATCCTCTACCCCCAGTCGGGGCTGGTAGGTGAACTGGAGTGGGTCTAGGTGGGGTTTGGTCACCGGGCGGAGTTGCTCCAAGACTAACCTCTCCATGGTCTTCATTATGTGAGAGGTTAGAGCCACCGGCCTGTAGTCCTTGGACGTGCTGGGACTCTGGCACTTAGGGACAGGGACCACACAGGAGGTTTTCCACAGTGTCGGGACTCTCTGCAGCCTCAGACTCATATTGAATATGAGCTGGAGCACATCACACAGCTGAGAGGCACAGGTTTTGAGTACCTTTGGGCTCACCCCATCAGGACCTGCAGTCTTGCCTGCGTGTACAGTAACTTGCTCAGCTGTTTACTCACCTGGTCTGCAGAGAGCCAAACTGTGGGGGTCTCAGGTGTTGGGGGGAGGAGTGGGTCTTCAAGCCGTGGGGGGCAGACAGGCTGCACCAGAGATGAGGGGGCGTGGGCAGTTGGGGGTAGGGAGGGGGTTGCTCGAGTTGAAGGGCTGAGAGGTGTGGGGGTGGGCAGGGCAACTGGAGTAGTGTCGGGGGGAGGGGCCACACTGGCCGGGGCCGCTGTATCAAAGATATTGTAAAACAGGTTTAGCTCATTAGCCCGGTCCACATCTCCATCCACTCCCGTTCCCCCTGCCGGTTTAATGCCGGTTATGGTCTGCATTCCAGTCCACACTTGTTTGATGTTATTGTTCTCCAGCTGGCCTTCCAACTTCCTCCTGTATTTGTCTTTGCCCTCTCTGAGGTTGATTCTCAGAAGCCCCTGAACTCTTTTGACCTCTTGCCTGTTACCTGGGTTGACAGCCCTCTTCTTCTCGTTCAGTAGGGCTTTGATGTCCTTAGTGACCCATGGCTTGTTGTTAGGGTAGCAGGTAACAGTCCTAGATGGAACATTGGAGTCCACACAAAAGTTTATGTAGTCTGTGATGCACTCTGTGAGCCCATCAATGTCCTCTCCGTGGGGCTCACAGAGTGCCTGCCAGTCTGTGACCTCAAAGCAGCCCTGTAGTGCCTCTTGAGCCTCCTCCGACCACCTTCTTGCAGTTATTTTGGTCGCAGGCTGTCTTCTGACCAGAGGCACATAACAGGGGTTGAGGTGAACCAGGTTGTGGTCCGACCGGCCCAGCTGTGGTAGTGGTGAGGAGCTGTATGCCTCCTTGATGTTGGCATAAAGCAGGTCCAGGGTCCTGTTTTCCCTGCTGTGGCAGCTGATGTATTGTTGGAAGTTTGGTAGTGATTTGTCCAGTTTTACATGGTTAAAATCCCCTGAGATGAGGATTAGAGCCTTCTGGTGTTTCGTCTGGAGACGTGCAATAGTTTGCCGAGGGGGGATGTAAACGGCCATCATGATAACGTGGGGGAATTCTCTTGGCAAATAATATGGTCTGAGTCCTACAGCTAACATCTCTATATCCGGGTCACAGTGTCGCTCTTTGATCGTAATATGGCTGGGGTTACACCATCTCTTATTAATAAATAAAGCAAGCCCCCCTCCTTTTCGCTTGCCGCTCCCGCGGTTGCGATCAGAGCGCACAATCTGAAACCCGTCTATAGAGACATTGTTATCGGGAATATCTGTGTGCAACCATGTCTCAGAGAAACACATAATGCTACACTCACGGTATTCCTTTTGACTGCCGGCAAGCACGGCCAGCTCATCCATCTTATTTGCCAGAGACCTCACGTTGCCCATAACGATGGACGGGAGATATGGTTTAAATCTCCTCCTCTCCCTCCGTGCTTCAGCCCTCTTCTGTCTTGCACGTCGCCCTCTTCCTCGACATCCCCAAAAGCCACCGTTTGTCCTTAGTATCTCCTCCGAGAATATGTTTTATAACTCCGGGTTGGTTAGCTGGCTGTAGCATGCCGGCTGGTTGCATAGCGACAGCAGCTGATCTCTCGTGTAAACAAAGGACGCTCCGGTCAGCTGTTGTCCACTTGAGAGTTGAAAAAGTAATTCCCCCATCAGCCAGATGGACAAAAACTCTTCTAAAACTATTCTAAACTGCATGTTTAGAAGGGCACGACTTAAATAAATAAGGACTAGTGTCCACGTAAAAAGAATATGTACAATAAAGACGTAGAACTTGACAAAAGTACAGAACGGGTAGAGCGATCTGCAGCAGCGGCCGTCTCAGGCGAGAATGTACAAGAGAGAATGGGTGTTAATGTTCCGATTGAGATGCAAATATCTGTTCCACTTGAATGTATTATGAAAGACACTCCACAGTGCAGGCAGATCCTGATCCAGTGTAGTGAAGGTTAAAGTTCCAATCACTACAGTATATCTTATTTTGCTACAGTACATCAATGCAACATGTCAGAAGCCAGTTCCGTGTCATGCTGGCTAACAGTCTAACAGTCTCTCCTCACTGTGTCTCTCCTCACTGTGTCGCTCCTCATGGTGTCTCTCCTCACTGTGTCTCTCCTCACTGTGTCTCTCCTCACGCTGTCTCTCATCATGGTGTCTCTCCTCACGGTGTCTCTCCTCACACTGTCTCTCCTCACACTGTCTCCTCTCATCCAGCACTAGGGATGGGAATCCCTAGAGGACCCCGAATATCATATCGCTGCTGTCGGGACAAAACCTCATAACTCCAAAAACCCAACTTTTCAGCAGATGAAAAAAACTAACACAGATGTGAGGGTGAATAGAGTTAGGAGGTTTAGACAGATGATCGGTTTAATGCTTTCCCATTGTTTAAACTTTGTAAAACCCACACACACATATGGAGGATGATCTACGGAGTTGATTTATATAATAAAAAAAAAATTTAAAAATGGAGTTATGAGGTTTTGGCCCGACAGCAGCGATATTATCACAATAATATATATAACTTTTTTTCCCAACTACACTTATGTCCCCAATGGGAAACTGTGTCCATATCTGCAATAAAAATACATACATCATCTGTTTTATCTAATAAGATAAAGTATATGTAGCAACCTGAATATGTCTGGCTATTATTCAGAATTGCTAACGTAATCTTTTGCATTCCCTGTGTTCACAAGGACGTTGTAACCAGTTGTCCACTCTTGATCATACCTGCCCGGATATGGACAAATAACGTGCGGGTCTCTTTGATCACCTCTCCCTGAATATTGACTAATAACTCGCTGCCCTTTCATCCTCCTCTTCTGAACTTGGGCGTTTCATAGCGGGACAGGACTACAAGTGCCGGCAGGGGGCGGTGGTGGAAGGCTGGGCAGGGAGGAGATATCGGGAGAAGAAGAGATCATTCTTCGCAAGGTGCAACGGGGAGTGGCTTTCTCTTCGGCGTGGGACACAGACAACGTCGGACGTCAACACCGGAGAGCCCCGTGGAAGCAAGCGTGCAAGGGATATACTCTGCTACCAAACGGGTTATTCCAGAAATACATGCGATAGCTGAGCGTTTGATTAATGCGCCGGAGAAAGGGATATACTCTGCTACCAAACGGGTTATTCCAGAACTATATGCGGTAGCTTAGCGTTTGGCTAATGAGCCAGAGACACTGTGAAGGCTTCAACCGGCGAGGAGAGCCAAAGACCAGGTGATAGCCATTGGTCACCTCGCGGTAGCCGTGTATATAGGCGTCATAGTAGGAGGGTGCATTACGGCCCGCAGTTTTAGCTGTGTTTAGGCGAGCCTTACAGTATTAGCATGCGCGATGAACCTCCCTCTTCAGCCCAGCAGAGGACGCCACTACACTGCACACCCCGCCAGCATCTTCAAGCCGCTGCCGACAGCACCTGCCCCAGCATCCACGCCGCCCTGCTGGCTGTTATCGCGGGATTTCTGTCGGCCATCTTAGCACCCGGACTAGCGGTGCTGAGTTTGGGCTCACCATCTTGCATAATTAGCAGTGTTCGGAGTGTTGAGACGTGTTCGGTAGACAGTACACTGTGTGGAGCGAGCTCAATAGGGTGAAGATAAACAGTGCGTTGAATGCACACTGGAGTAGCAGTGTAAAAGGGGCGCCCCAACCATTACAGCCGGCTTTATATAGGGGTTTATGTGCTAAATGTGGGCCCACTATTGATTTCTTTTGAGTGTAATAATATGTGTGTTCTTATATAAAATTTCCATTCAGTAACCCCTGTTCCTCCCCTCTCTCCCTACCTCTGGAGTAGTGGAACAGTATATATAAACCCTTAAAGGGAAGGTCTTGTTACTGTGTCTAGCTAGTGTGAGAAGAGCTTTGCTCAGGGTTGTGTAAGCGGGAAGAGCTTTGCTCAGGGTTGTGTAAGCGGGAAGAGCTTTGCTCAGGTTGTGTAAGCGGGAAGAGCTTTGCTCATGGTGCCTTTTGATGAACAATAATGGTTGTAGTTGTGTTGAGAACCAAATGCTCCACTAAACAAATACTGAATGGGAGCACTGTGTGTGTGTCTGTTACTGAGTCCGTGTCCTAACCCTTTTTGCCCGGGTAATGTTCATCATTATTTAACCCTTCCCCACCCCTGTCTATAATTCATTATTAAAGGTCTCTACAGGTCATATAAGGAAGGGTACTGCTTTGGGGAGCGAAAACATTATCCATCTTACTGCCATCAGGTGTGGGAGGGCTAAGGAAGTATTGGGGGAAGTGGGGGTGCGTGGGGAGCTACTGCTGATTGCCCTGGAGGGCAAGAAGGACCAGAGTACCACCCCTAGGTCAGTGAATCCTAGGCCCCATCCGCTCCTGCTGCTCGACCTCCATTTCGACATTCCTGGCCTAAAGTCGGGGGTTCAGCTAGACTCAGCTCTGCTGCGTCCCGCTACCAGGTGGCCGTGTACAACCACTCCCATAAAGCAGGGATAATCCACCCTGCTACATATATACAACGGTGCTGTATATACTGCATATACATTTATATATTTAATTATTTATATTTACAGCATATGTAGGGGAGAACAGGGTTGGTTGTCACACAGGTCGGTTGTCACATTCATTATATTTCGCTACCATAAGGCACTGTCTCTCATATTTTGGTATGGATGTGCAGAATTTGGATCAGAGCTCACCTACATAGTCTTATTTGGAGTAAGACAACTGAACTTGAGGTGAGAGGACTTTTTGTGTTTTTCATTGTGGTTGGTTG
The DNA here is from genome assembly GCF_963971535.1 of Notolepis coatsorum. Lineage (NCBI taxonomy): Eukaryota > Metazoa > Chordata > Actinopteri > Aulopiformes > Paralepididae > Notolepis > Notolepis coatsorum. Next base: position 42,529,994 of record NC_140165.1, read on the forward strand.
TCACATGTGACTTGACAGTGCTTTTAATGAGCACAACATGGGCCGTTTCTTCACCAACTTGGAGGAGGTGATGTATGAGCTGAGGACAGACCGAGCAGAGCCCAATGCACCCCAGCACTAGTACAAGCCTAGTACATCCCAGCCTAGACCACCTACCAAGCCTAGTACATCCCAGCCTAGACCACCTGCCAAGCCTAGTACATCCCAGCCTAGACCACCTGCCTAGCCTAGTACATCCCAGCCTAGACCACCTGCCAAATCTAGTACATCCCAGCCTAGACCACCTGCCAAGCCTAGTACATCCCAGCCTAGACTACCTGCCAAATCTAGTACATCCCAGCCTAGACCACCTGCCAAGCCTAGTACATCCCAGCCTAGACCACCTGCCAAGCCTAGTACATCCCAGTGTACTGTCTCCACCCCAGCTGGAAAAGGCAGCTAGCAAGAAGAAGAAACAGAAAAGAAAGAGACAGGAGGAGTCTTCATCAGATGAAGATGATTGTTTTTGTTTGGTTTGTATGGAAACTTTCTCCCACAGCCATTCAGAGGAGGTATGGGAGAAGTGTTGGATGTGCAAGCACACAAGCTCTGCTTAGTTGGAGTGGCCAGACCCTATTATTTGCCATCACTGTAACTCAGATAGTGAATGAGTTACCTAGTTGTGTTGGCTATTATTGATAGGCCTATTTATTCTGTTCTTATTTTGTTATATGGCCTAAAGATGTGTTTCCTGTTCATGTTCATGTTAAGTACATTAAGTTATGTATTTGTCAACTTTCAAATTTGTCTCTGCCTTCTTGTCTTCTTTTTAAGATGTTTCCCATTAAAACACATTGTGACAACCAACCCCATAGTGTGTGACAACCATCCCTGTAGATGGGGTTGGTTGCCACAATGTGTCAGAGCGTCTTTGATAGGTAATTTCCTCTTTGTTACAATATGTTGGAAAATGAGAGGGATACACATTTCAAGCGAACATCTTAAGCTTCAATTTAATGTAGGAATGACTATTGAAAGTTTTGATGATGAGCAATTCACACTAGAGTAAAAAGTGTGACAACCATCCCCGTTCCCCTGTCTGAATACCTGCATATCATATTCTATATACCTACTTATACACCTGCATATAACCCATATAACTGTATGATAACAATAATGATCTATATACCGTATATATATATTTATTCTTACCATGTATATATATATCCACATCTGTCTTACACACATGCACATAATAATTTTACGTATATGTAGATACTATATCTATATCTGTACATATCCCTTACCTACTCTTAGCTGCTGGCCAGTATGACCACTACCATACTGTCATTATACCTGTACAACTGTACATATTAATATTACAACTCTATATATACATATGATTAGCACTACACCTAGTAGCACTAATTTATATATTTTGTACCCAGTTTAATCAGCTGTACATTGTATATTACTATTGCAAAAACTGCCAAACCTATTTTCGTTGGACTGTACTTGTGCTGTATAATGACAATACATTTGAACCTAATCTAATCTCAAGTTTCAGTCTATTAAATAGACTGAATCAATAATTTGTATTGCATCAACACATTTTTGTCAAGCAAAAAAAAGATACTTGCCGTCAGTGTATCGATATAATATTGGCATGCGAAATATAAAGTGCATATGGCTGTATCGATCCCCCCCTACCCCCTCCTCTAGCCAGTGCGTGTTTAACTTCAGCAATGTGAAAGCCACAGTATAGGAGATGCAAACACAGTAGTATACTATAAGTAATGGACTTGGCAGGCATTTTGTTATGCCAATTACCAGGCAAGCCAAGAAAAGGGAATGATCATAATATTGATTTAAATCTGTCGCAATACAGAGAGGGTGTTACACAAACCTATTTAACACAAGGAATATCATGTGTGTCAGTAAATGTAATGCAATTACTGAAAATGGAACAGTACTGCCTTGTTAATAGAAAAAGTTAAAAGAAAAGTACAAAGTATGCGAGGTCCACTCAAGTCACATAATCCATAAATAATCCATTATTGTGCGGGGGCAATTTGTTACCATCTGAATACTTATAGGAATATATAAAATCGATATATATTGAAATACTGCAAATCTGTATTCCCAGAGAAACGACTCTGTGTACTGTGTGTACTGTAGTAATCCTCCTGTGGTTAAAACACGACTTACAGTACACTGCACATGTTCGCCGTCAGATTTGCCTCTGCCCTCCGTGGTCGTTAAGAGTATGAGGAATTGTGTCTTCCACCGTGCAAGGGGTCCAGGTTTCTCTTCCTATCATTCTTCTGGCGGTCTCCATCAGCTCTTTGTGAAGTCACCGAATAGGCGTCTTTCTTTGGGGCCTGACGGAACAGTCCATCGTTGCTCGGCGAGACGCCTATCACGCCAGTGTCAAATCGCCGTTGCCGCCCCGGGTGTTGGAGGTGTCAACGGGACTTTTAGCTTTTTTGTTCTGTGTGTCTCTCTCTCTCTCTCTCTCTCTCTCTCTCTCTCTCTCTCTCTCTCTCTCTCTCTCTCTCTCTCTCTCTCTCTCTCTCTTCTCACGCTCTCTCTTTCTCTCTCTCTCTATTATTTTCTAAAGCCTCGCTCCTCCACCGAAATCCGGAGAGACAGGGGAGATAGATTGAAAGTCTTTGTGAATCTGCCCGTCACCAATCACTCCGCGTTGCCTTTCCCCCCGTTGCCTCGTGCAAACCTGGGTAATAGGTTTACGAGTCGCAGAGAAGACACCTGGGGAAGTTAATGTTACAGCTGAGTGAACTTTTCCCCGTGGGAAAGTTAAATTACTTTCACTCTGAAGAGAGAGAGAGAAGGAGAGAGAGAGAGAGAGAGAGAGAGAGAGAGAGAGAGAGAGAGAGAGAGAGAGAGAGAGAGAGAGATAGAGAGAGAAGAGAGAGAGAGAAGCAACAAAGAAACAATGCAAATCAAAATATCACTTATTTGATTTGTAATTTAAAGCGTTCTTTGAGAAGATGTCACTGCGTAATCTGGCATCTATTGCCCTGTGTCGTCAGTAATGCAAAAGGCCCCTGTCGCCTGTTTGTGCACTTGTCTGCCCCTGCTCGCCTTCAAGCCACGCGGCACCCAGTGGAAAAGCTTAATTACCATTTGATGAGTTTGAGAACAAGGCCGGCGCGCTAGAAGTTGAAAATTGGTTATCGGCTGCTAGGCTGTTGCTATATTTGGCCTTGGCTGTGTTCAATGTTTCAGTCCAAATTGTTCTGTCACTAGTGGTTACCGGGGGGGGGGGGGGCATAACAGAAGGCCGGCCTCGACGGAGAAGGAACGGCTCTAATTGTCCTATCCCTTTTTCGCCGGTGACATTCGCTAGATGGAGTCGGCACGACAAGGGACGGGGGGGGGGGCATTCATCAATGATTGGTACATGAAAAAGATGGCAATCGAGTCTGTGCTTGTCTGACATGAGGCTATTTACCTGTGAGAGATGTCTCTAAGAGCCAGGCACAGAGTCAATGGATTACTTTACTTGATTACGTTCTTGTTAGCTCCGCCGAGTTCGCCCGCCCCCAAGTGAATGTATCTTGTCACGCTGACAATAACACATTAGCAAATAACATGGGCTGCTCGAGTGGTACTACATAACCTCCAGGCGCTCGGGGCACATCAGCAAATAACTTGCACTTACGTGTCGGATTTGTGCAGTGTCTTCTGGGACGTGCTGTGTTTGAGAAGTTTAACAGCTTCGAAATCAAATAAGCCCCAGCCAACAGAGGCTTCCCCATTGATCCACAACTTATTATTTGATTTTGAATTTTAATCCACAGTATTTAACTGAATTAGCTTGTTTCCGATACGCATCCTGGAAACAGATTGTGACATGTGGGAGTTTACGGCACTGTCTGTGGGTCCTACTAATCACCCCAAAGTACCAGAAAATACCAGAAAATACCAGAAAATACCCCAAAATACCCCAAAGTATACCCCAAAATACCAGAAACTACCCCAAAATACCCCAAAGTATATCCCAAATACCAGAAACTACCCCAAAATACCCCAAAGTATACCCCAAATACCAGAAACTACCCCAAAATACCCGCAGAATACCAGGAAATACCAGAAACTACAGAAACTACCCCAAAATACCCCAAAGTAACCCCAAAATACCAGAAACTACCCCAAAATACCCCAAAGTATACCCCAAAATACCAGAAACTACCCAAAATACCCCAAAATACCAGGAACTACCCCAAAATACCCCAAAGTATACCCCAAAATACCAGAAACTACCCCAAAATACCAGAAAATACCAGAAAATACCAGAAACTACCCCAAAATACCCCAAAGTATAGCCAAAATACCAGAACTACCCCAAAATACCCCAAAATACCAGAAAATACCAGAAAATACCCCAAAGTATACCCCAAAATACCAGAAACTACCCCAAAATACCAGAAATACCAGAAAATACCAGAACTACCCAAATACCCCAAAGTATACCTCAAAATACCAGAAACTACCCC
>NC_140165.1:42536992-42553654 GCF_963971535.1 Notolepis coatsorum
ATGGACCCCACACTTCACTGCCATATAATATTATTGGATTTATTACGGAATTTAGAATTTTGAGCCAGGTCCTAATTGGGATGTCAATGGAATTTTCCTTTTGATGGCATAAAAAGCCCTTCTTTCCCTTCTCCTTCAATTCATTCACAGCCATATTGAAGTTTCCATTATGATTTATTTTCAATCCCAAATATGGGTAGCTTTTTGTGTTTTCTAATATGTGTGTGCCTAATTTAAATGTATTATGTGAACTCTGAGACTCGTGTCTCCTTTGAAAGATCATGACTTTAGTCTTCTTCATGTTTACGTTCAGAGACCATGTCTGACAGAACTGGTGGAGGATGTCTAGGTTCTGTTGTAGACCCTCTTTAGTGGCTGACAGCAGAACCAGATCATCTGCGTACATCAGTAATTTTACATTGGTATCGTGCAGAGTCAGACCGGGTGCAGTAGAAAGTTCTAATAACTTGCTAATTCATTTATATATATATTGAACAATGTTGGACTTAAATTGCACCCCTGGCGGACTCCGCGACCCTGGGTGAAGAAATTTGTTCTTTTATTTCCAATTCTAACAGCACATCTGTTTTTTGTGTACATGGATTTGATCAAGTCATATGTATTTCCTCCAACACCACTTTCTAGAATTTTGAAGAAAAGACCTTTGTGCCAAATTGAGTCAAAGGCTTTTTCAAAATCGACAAAGCAGGAATATATTTTGTTTTTGTTCTGTTTTACGTGAATGTCAATTAGGGTTTTAAGAGTGTATATATGGTCAGAGGTACGATAATTTGGTAAGAATCCGATTTGGCTTTTACTTAGAACGCTGTAAGGAATTCTATGAGTCTGGTGTTGATGATACTACATAGAAGTTTGCCCAAATTACTCGTCACACAGATACCCCTATAGTTTTTTTGGGTCATGTTTATCTCCACTCTTGAAAATTGGGGTTATGAGTCCTTCATTCCAGATATCAGGAAAATAGCCTAGATTTAGTGTCAAATTGAATATTTTAAAATAGCCAATTGGAATTTTTCAGAGCTGTGTTTAATCATTTCATTTAATATGCCATCTGTACCACAGGCCTTTCTAGCTTTAAGGCACTGGAGTTTTGATTTCAGCTCTTGTTCTGTGATTGGGAAGTCTAAAGGGTTTTGATTATCCTTTATGATATTTTCCCATTTTTGTAATTTTTCACATATCTGGCTGGTTTCCGTTTTGTATTTAGGGGGTACAGTTGTAAAGAGTGATGTGAAGTGGTTTGTCCAAACATCCCCATCTTGGATAGCCATTTCTTCCGGCTTATCTTTATTCAATGAGTTCCAGTGGTCCCAGAAGGAGTTAGAGCTTAGAGAGTCCTCTATTTTGCACAATTGTTTATTTACGTGATTGTCCTTTTAATTCTGATGGTCTTTTTGTAGTGTTTCAATGATTCACAGTATTGGAGGCGTAGGGTGTCATTTTGTGGGTTTATGTGTTTCTGGTTTGATATTTTTCTTAGCTGTGTTCTAAGAGCTTTACATTCTTTGTCAAACCATTGGTCCTTTTTAGTTTTCTCTGTTTGTTACCTGATAGTTTTAATTTGGACTTTGTTGCAGTTCTTTCAAATATATAATTGATGTGTCTACAGCTAGGTTTACTCCTTCAACACTGTTAGAGTATGGCATGGCTAGGAACGTATCTAACAGTGATTGTGTCTCATCACTGGCGATGGCTCTCTGGTAGTCCTGCATGCTGTTCTGGGACCATCTGTAGTATTTGGGGATGTTGTATAGTTTACTGGGCTGTTTAGGGGGATTTTTGAGAGACTCAGTTTCTTTTCAATGTATGCCGTGATCTGACTGTGGTCGGAGAGTGGGGTCAGGGGTTTGACTGTGAATGAACTGAAGGATACTGGATCCAGATCTGTTATCATGTAATCTACTGTGCTGCTGCCAAGGGGTGAGCAGTAAGTGTACCTTCCTTGTGAGTCCCCTCTCACACGCCCATTGACAAGGTAGAGACTCAGTCCTCTACACAGCTGTAATAAATCCTTTCCATTTTTGTTTATGGAAGTGTCATGGTTATTTCTAGGGGACTGGTTACATGGTTGCATATGGTGTGGTCAGATATGAAATTGTCTCCATGTGTACTGGTGAAATCAGGGTGGGTTCCCGTTCGGGCGTTGAAGTCACCGCAAACAAGCACATGACCTTGACTTTGGTAAAGACTTATTTCTGATTCAAGGTTGGAGAAGATGTCGTCTGAGTAATATGGAGACCCAGTGGGTGGTACGTAAATTCCACAGATAAATAGGTCTCTCTGAGAGGGGATTACTTCTTTATTTAGTTTTAACCAAATATGATTGTTCCCGGTTTTTAGAATCTGTATTGACTGGTGGAGTTGTGATTTGTACCAAATTATCAATCCCCCTGAGTCTCTGCCCTGACTAATATGTTTCGTTTTATTCGATGGCAAAATGACTTCTCTATAGTGAGGAGGGCAGTGTGTGTCTACATCTTCTCTGCACCATGTCTCAGTTAGGATTAAGAGGTCATTGTTTGTTATAGCCTGTAAAAAATCTGAGTCTCTACTCTTAAGGCCGTATGTTGAAGAGCAAAGACCCTGTATGTTCCAGCTCTCTCTCTCTCTCTCTCTCTCTCTCTCTCTCTCTCTCTCTCTCTCTCTCTCTCTCTCTCTCTCTCTCTCTCTCTCTCTCTCTCTCTCTCTCTCTCTCTCTCTCTCTCTCTCTCTCTCTCTCTCTCTCCCCCTCTCTCTCCCCCCCTGGTTGGTTTCCCTTGTTCCACAGCTCCTCCATCAAGATGCCGTACAAGTTGGAAGCAGCTTGAGTGCTAGAGACCGGACACACACACACACACGTACACACACACACACACACACACACACACACACGCACACACACACACACACACACACACACACACCGCACACTATTACACACTATTACACTATTACACTAGTACACACTATTACACTATTACACTATTACACACTATTACACTATTACACTATTACACACTATTACACTATTACACACTATTACACTATCACACTATTACACTATTACACACTATTACACTATTACACTAGCACACTATTACACTATTACACACTATTACACACTATTACACTATTACACACTATTACACTATTACACTTTTACACACTATTACACACTATTACACTATTACACACTATTACACTATTACACACTATTACACTATTACACACTATTACACTATTACACACTATACACTATTACACACTATCACACTATTACACTATTACACACTATTACACTATGACACACTATTACTACTATTACACTATTACAATATTACACACTATTACTACTATCACACTATTACACTATTACACACTATTACACTATTACACTATACACATTACACACTATTACACTATTACACTATTACACTATTACACACTATTACACTAGTACACACTATTACACTATTACCACTATTACACACTATTACACAAAATACACTATTACACACTATTACACTATTACACACTATTACACTATTACACACTATTACACTATTACACAATTACACACTATTACACTATTACACTATTACACTATTACACTATTACACTATTACACACTATTACACTATTACACACTATTACACTATTACACTATTACACACTATTACACTATTACACACTATTACACTATACACACTATTACACACTATCACACTATTACACTATTACACTATTACACATATTACACTATTACACACTATTACTACTATTACACTATTACACTATTACACACTATTTGGGGTACTTTGGGGTATTTGGGGTATTTTCTGGTATTTTCTGGTACTTTGGGGTATACTTTGGGTATTTGGGGTATTTTCTGGTACTTTGGGTATACTTTGGGTATTTTGGGGTACTTTGCGGTATTTTCTGGTATTTTCTGGTACTTTGGGTATACTTTGGGGTATTTAGGGTATTTTGGGGTAGTTCTGGTACTTTGGGGTATACTTGGCGTATTTGGGGTAGTTTCTGGTATTTCTGGTATTTCTGGTATTTTGGGGTATTTTGGGGTAGTTTCTGGTATTTTGGGGTATACTTTGGGGTATTTTGGGGTAGTTTCTGGTATTTTCTGGTATTTTCTGGTATTTTCGGGTATTTTCGGGTATTTTGGGGTAGTTTCTGGTATGTTGGGGTATACTTTGGGGTATTTTGGGGTAGTTTCTGGTAGTTTCTGGTATTTTCTGGTATTTGGGGTATTTTGGGGTAGTTTCTGGTATTTTGGGGTATACTTTGGGTATTTGGGGTAGTTTCTGGTATTTCTGGTATTTTCTGGTATTTTGGGGTATTTTGGGGTAGTTTCTGGTATTTTGGGGGTATTTTGGGGTAGTTTCTGGTATTTTGGGGTATACTTGGGTATTTTGGTGTAGTTTCTGGTATTTTGGGGTATACTTTGGGGTATTTTGGGGTATTTTCTGGTATTTTCTGGTATTTTCTGGTATTTTGGGGTAGTTTCTGGTATTTTGGGGTATACTTTGGGGTATTTTGGGGTCGTTTCTGGTATTTTCTGGTATTTTCTGGTATTTTGGGTATTTTGGGGTAGTTCAGGTATTTTAGGGTATACTTTGGGGTATTTTGGGTAGTTTCTGGTATTTTCTGGTTATTTGGGGTATTTGGGGTAGTTTCTGGTATTTTGGGGTATACTTTGGGGTATTTTGGGGTAGTTTCTGGTATTTTGGGGTATACTTTGGGGTATTTTGGGGTAGTCCTGGTATTTTCTGGTATTTTCGGGTACTTTGGGTGATTAGTAGGACCCCTGTCTGTCGGTAAATGTGTTGAGCCACCAGCCCTTCAGCAACTGCACTGTAAAAACTTGTTACAGCTATGTACTAATACAATGGTTCTCAAACCTTTTTGGGTCATTGCAGTACTTCTGAAAGCCCAGGAAGAGTCAACAAAAATGACCAACATCTATCATCTATCATCACTTCCAGAGGTCCATCTGAGCAAAACTCACTTACATTTTACCTTTACATTTGTCATTTAGCTGATGCTTTTATCCAAAGCGATTTACAGGTTCTGTACGACACTTCCAGAGGTTTCAGGTCCACCTGTACAAAAAGGCTTACCTGCGTTGAGAAGATCCACACGCACCATCAATAAACCTGAAAGATTGATTATTTGAAAAGGGACAGACATACGCACACACATGCATGCACTATATATATATATATATATATATATATATATATATATATATATATATATATATATATATATATATATATATATATATATATATATATAAAAGATATGTATTACTTATTATATGTAATTGTGTAAGATTTGTTCTTGCTCTATTCGGGACACAGTCGTATTTGATTTAATTTCAAACCTTTCTTTCAACTCGTAAGACACAGATTACCCTAATTTACAGCGACGACAAGCTCACAAAACAAGACAAAATGTATTAGCAATTTCCTATAGGCACAATGAATAAGATTAAACAATAAGACATCAGCTAAGACAGTTACAAGTCGACACATAGTGGTCAAAGATCATACTTTTAAATGCAGCCCAAGAAGGAAGAACCTTCAGTGTATGTGTATGTAGTTCAAACTGCTAAGGAATGTAGCGCTGCTGTCGGGACAAAACCTCATAACTCCATTTTTTGAATTTTTTTTTTATATAAATCAACTCTGTAGATCATCCTCCATATGTGTGTGTGGGTTTACAAAGTTTAAACAATGGGAAAGCATTAAACCGATCATCTGCCTAAACCTCCTAACTCTATTCACCCTCAAATCTGTGTTAGTTTTTTTCATCTGCTGAAAAGTTGGGTTTTTGGAGTTATGAGGTTTTGTCCCGACAGCAGCGGTAGGGGATGTAGTGATGTGTAGAATGTCAGCATTGCATTAGTAATACCTACCTGTAGTAATACTTGTTTCAAGTTTGTTTATTATTTGTCACAATAAAATACAGAATACTTTATGATGAAATGCTTGATGCTTGTACCACCAGATGGCCGATACTTTACCTGTGCTACCCGTATAAGGAATGACGAAGACACACCTAGGGGGCAGGATATACAGGTATAGGAGAGTCATGTTGAACTTGATGATGTGATGGATTAATCACTTCTGTAAAGGAAGTCCCTGGCGTCAAGATACATTTCTTGTAATGCAAAATACATATACACAATAGATTATAAACTCCTTGTCGTAATGTAGCATCATATTTCATAGGAAAGGGGATTATGTTCGTTTAGCAGTATTTAATCTGTGTATGGATTTGAATAGAAACCGTTGTACTGCTGTGTTGCGATTCGGAAACACATTTTCTTTTTCAAATGTATTTTGACTTATAGACAGGACTTTAGCATTCTATTTTATCATGCCTATTCTATGTCTATTGCATTACCTGTTCATTATGTTTATTTTATTTTTCAGTATTATTGCACAATCAAAGCGGGCATGGCCACCCGCATTTCACTGTATGCCCTGGTATGTATGTGACAAATAAACCTCTTGAATCTTGAATCATACGAAATCTCCTCACGCACCCCTTGCAGTATCCCCACATACCCCTAGGCCTAGGTGTACACATACTGTGCCTCAATTGGAGAACCTCCATGAACACTGAAATAAAATTTGAGTGTTTTTATATCTAAATTCCATTATCATTTAGTTGCTGTACTATTCTGCACTCAGAATATAGGCTCCCATCCTCCAATCGTATCATTATCACAAAGATACATGATTTGGTCTCAGCTTCACAGCCATACTATGCAATTAAACTGTTTAGGGATCACAGTCTGCAGAAACAAATATATACATTTTCTCAAATATCAGAAAATAACATGTTTATATGATATATAATACCACTATGATATCACTACTTTCACTTTAGTGCATTTATATATATATATATATATCACTATGACATCATTATCTTCACTCTAGTGACATTTTATATGATATATGATATCAATATAAATTACTACCTTCACTCTAGTGAGGTTTTATATGATATCACAATCTTCACTCTAGTGAGGTTTTATATGATATCACTATCTTCACTCTAGTGACGTTTTATATGATATATGATAATTACTACTATCTTCACTCTAATGAAATGTCATGTGATATACAGTATGATATCGCTATATCACTATATATATTCACTCTAGTGAAGTTTGTGTCACAACTGAGCGTATTGAACCCAATATGAAGAACACAGAAAAGCAGACGGGTCTCGGTGAAAACCCAAAAAGCGGGTGTGTTTATTGTATAGAATAGTCCAGGTAGGTATCGATCATACACAGAGGGGGTTCTCATAAGGTCCAGGGCAGGGCGTGTGTGTGGGGGCAGGGTACAGGCATGGGTCGTATAACGTAACAGGTACAATACTGAGACAGTTCAGTGGGGTAGCAAGGAGAAGTGTAGTCCGACAGGTGGGGTTCATACACAGTAGTCCAAGAGCACCATAACAGGATGCAGAGCCAGGTAGAGGACTGAGAGAAAGGAGGACAACACCGGGTTAGACACGGGTACACGAACAAACGGAATAAACAAGTGCAAAATACTAGGACTGACTGGTAAACACAAAGTTATGATCTGGCAGCATGATGACATCTGAGGCGGGGCTATATAGATGGAGCAGTCAGCCAGCAGATGTCAATCAGCTGCTCCTATGGCTCCAGCACACCTGACCTCCATGCCTGTGGTTATGAGAGAGAGAGAGAGAGAGAGAGAGAGAGAGAGAGAGAGAGGAGAGAGAGAGAGAGAGAGAGAGAGAGAGAGAGAGAGAGAGAGAGAGAGAGAGAGAGAGAGAGAGGAGAGAGAGAGAGAGAGAGAGAGAGAGAGAGAGAGAGAGACAGATAGCCAACAATACATTCAAATAAATACTTTACATCTCAACAAAAAAACATACAAAAATATTTTAAACTGCAAACTCCAAACCACATAACCATATTCCTGAGGTTGTATAAATGGTTGATGGGACAACGATGCTGAATCTGAACTATATTGTCATGTGAATTTTCCCCAGTGGAAAGCCCTCTAAGTGGTCTAAGGTTCTGGGTGCATCAGAGAGAGAGACACCGGAGAGGCACTGTGGAAACTGCAGTTCTGAGAAGAACGTCTCTAGATTCACCTTTCCCTGTGTGGTGCTACACAGCAGGCCTGTGTGTGTGTGCAGGCTACAGTCAAATCCTTTCTGTGGAGAATTAGGGCCGACTCATCAGATGGCCCTCCTCCTTTAGCCTTGTCGTGTATGCTCCTAAAGTTCACCAGTTGTATATCACAGAGCAGCGATGATGCCAGGGCTGAAAGAAGAGCAGGGGGACTGAGATGCTCTCTGGACTGACAGGAGAGGGTGATTTAAATAGAGGGAGGTAATATGGCTCAACAGGACGGGTAGCTGACTGCACCGCCTTTCCCCTCCTCTTCCATATCTCCTCTTTTCTCCACCAGCAGTCTGAAATAGTTATTAGTCAGTTTGTTATCCGTGACACCCTGTCCAAGGCCTCCGTTATCATCCTGGTTCAGACGCCGATCCAATATCACCTCCAGTTCCCCGGTGTGGAGACTGGCAGCACCCAGGAACTTCCCAGCGAGCAGACTGAGTCGTGAGCTCGAGTCCTGGATGTAACCCATGCTGGTAATAGGGTAGAAGTTAGCCTGCAATGGCAGCTTGGCCATCGTCCTCCGAGGTTGGATCTGGAAACCGTTGAGGTTGGTGTAGAACGTGTCTCTGCTGCTGATGTCCGAGCTGATCCTCATGACCAGCTCCTTGTTGAACTCTCCTCTGATGTCTACTAGGTTAGTGAGATCCACAGTCATACCTTCCAACCCCTTGAACATGGTTTCAAGTTTCAAGTTTCAAGTTTCTTTAATAGTTGTCATACAGAAGTACAGAATACTTTTATACAAAATGCTTCTTACTGTTACGCTCCAGAGACTGTGCAAGACAAGATAAGTATGAAATAAGATAACATAGTATAGCATGTAATTAGAAGTAAAAAAATGAGGTCACAGTGTTCAGTATAGACATATGTACAATGTTCGATGCAGAGTAGACGTAACTGAGTTACCATATAATATACAATACTGTGTAGTGTACTAATATACAATACTATATAGTGCAAGGCAGAAATAGGATGAGGTGCAATTTAGGTACAATTTACAGTAGGTGTACGAGTTGTAGTGCAAATCCTTTATCAATAAATATAAAGTGTGTTTGTGTGATCTAAAGTGTGGAGAGTGGTGCTGCAGTGTGTTGTTTGTTTAAGTGAGTGTGTGCGTGTGGGTGTGTGTGCTGTGTGCATTTGATGGTTGTTGCATAGTGTTTATTGTTCGTTTAGCAGCCTGATGGCCTGGGGATAGAAGCTTCTTCTGAGTCTTTCTGTGCTCGCCTTAAGACTCCGGTATCGCTTCCCTGACCGCAGCAGTTCAAAGAGGCAGTTGTTCGGGTGGCTCGAGTCCTTAATAATTCTCTTAGCCTTCCCCTTGCACCGCTTGTTGTAAATGTTCTGGAGGGTGGGAAGCCCCCCTCCAATTGTGCGTTCGGCTGAACGTGTCACTCTTTGTAGTCTGCTACGGTCTTGTGCAGTGCTATTCCCAAACCAGGAGGTGATGTTGCCAGTCAGGATGCTCTCTATTGTACATGAGTAGAAGTTCCTAAGGATCTTCTGACTGACTTGGAACTTCCTTAGGCGCCTGAGGAAGTAGAGGCGTTGTCGTGCCTTCTTCACAACACTGTCAATGTGTGTGGTCCATGTCAAATCCTCGGATATGTGGGCTCCGAGGTACTTGAAACTGTTCACTCTCTCAACCGGTGCCCCGTCGATGCTGAGGGGGCTGTAGTCCTTGACCCCCGACTCCTGAAGTCCACAATCATCTCTTTTGTTTTGCTGACGTTCAGGAGAGGCAGTTCTCCTGACACCACTGTGACAGGTTCTCTATCTCTTCCAGGTAGGCCCTTTCGTCGTTGGCAGAGATCAGGCCCACCACTACTGTGTCATCAGCAAATTTGATGATGGTGTTGTTGTTCCGCTGTGCTACGCAGTCATGTGTGTACAGGGAGTAGAGGAGGGGGCTCAGAAACAGCCCTGGGGGGCCCCTATGTTGAGCGTGATGGATGAGGAGGTGCAGTTGCCTGCTCTTACCACCTGGGGTCTGCCCGTCAGGAAGTCCAAGACCCACTGGCAGAGGTCATAGTTCAAGCCCAGGTCCCTGAGCTTGGCTATGAGTTTGGAGGGGACTATGGTATTGAATGCTGAGCTGTAGTCGATGAACAGCATTCTCACATAGTTCCCCTGCCTCTAGTCCAGGTGTGATGCTGCTGTGTGCAGCACATGGGCTATGGCGTACTCCGTGGACCTGTTGGGGCGATATGCAATTGCAGAGGGTCCAGGTTGATGGGGAGGGAGGAACAGATGTAGCCTTCACTAGCTTCTCAAAGCACTTCATGGCTATGGAGGTGAGGCTACAGGGCGGTAGTCGTTGAGGCAAGCGGGCGTAGATTTTTTGGGTACAGGGATGATGGTGGACTTCTTCAGACAGGTGGGGATGACAGCCTGTTCCAAGGACAGGTGAAGATGTCAGTGAATACCGGGGCCAGTTGGTCGGTACAGACTTATAGGACGCGGCCGGGGATGCCGTCCGGTCCTGCTGCCTTCCTGATATTCACTTTTTTAAAGATCCGTCTCACCTCATGCTCTGTTACCCTGAACACTGAGTCTCCATCAGCAGTTGTTTTATTCACAGCCTCAAACCTCGCATAGAAGGAATTGAGATCATTTGCTAAGGAGATGTCATTATTCAGTTTGAGGGAGGTGCCTTTGTAATCTGTCATTGTTCTGAGGCCCTGCCACATGCCTCTAGAGTCAGCCTGTTCGAACTGAAGTTCAACTTTATCCTGTAACGCCGTTTTGCCTCTTTTACTGCTCTCCTGACGTTGTATCTTGCCATCTGTGTTCTTCCATGTTGCCTGTCTCCAGCCCGGTGTTGTATGCTGATGTGCGCACTTTCAGAGCCTCACGGACGGATTTGTCTACCCAGGCTTTTGATTTGGGTAGATTTTAATTGTGGTGGAGGGGATGGTAACAGGAAGTGATGTCAAAGAAAACATCCCCCCTGGTGACTCTGATGAGAGGTTTGCTGAAGAGTAGGGCGTGGCCTTCCCATCGGGCATGAACAGATACGCTCCGCTCCTGTCTCTGCTGGACGTGGTTCCGTACCACAGGAACTGGACCTCGACCTTGTGTCCCGACCCGCCCTCCAGAAGCTGAAAACTCTCCATAAGCCCAGTCTTCACAGAGTTCCATATATGTATATGAGTATACTTGATGGTCAAAAAGCTTGATGTTCAGCTCCCACTTGAGGTCATGGGAGATGATGGTTCCCAAGAAGTGGAAGGACTCGTCACACAGGGTGATGGGTTGAGTGGGGCTGGGGTCCTTCTGTAATCCACAACCATCTCCAGTGTCTTGAGAGCGTTGCGCTCCAGATTGTTCTGGATGCACCAGGTCACCAGATGGTGATATGATATGATATGATATCACTATGATATCACTACCTTCACGCCGTCCCGTCCCAGTGACAGACGGTGCCCCGCCCTGTTAAAGTTAGAGGTTATATATGATTGCTAGTAACTGTCTAACTAGGCATAACTGTTTCCACTAGAGGGCGCTATAGGCGGAGCCGCTAATGCTACCGCCAGGTGGAGGGTATTTAAGGAGATGTCTCCTCCCCCTCTATCTCTTTCCCACCTGCCTCTCACGGAGAGGAGAACTCATGTACTGCTGTGTGCAATTGTAAATAATAAACCATGCTGATTAAAGGCTGAAGGGAGAAACCATGTCTCATGAACATATTATTGTCGCCCCATAGCCAGACTCTGTCAACACGCCCCACGGAGCTTTATGTTTACGCAGGTTAAGTATTCTGTGTGTTTCTGTACAAAATAGACTGAACACGACCAGACAGTGCAGCCGCCTAATGACTTTCTCCTGCTACTATTAGTCTGTGTCAACATTCAGCCATGAAAAGGTCAGTTTGACTCACCATTAGTCATGACAGCAACCACCTTGTAATGGGGCGTCCGCTGGTGAGTTGTTCTTTTCGAATGGCTACCTTGTGGTATTTTTTTACCATAACAACATGGGTTGTATTCACATACATTCTTCTAGATGGAAAATAAGATATTTGGAACTTTCCTAACCCACTGCAATTCTGAATACGGATCTGTTTTGCTCCATTGAATAGATTAGATAAGATTTGAAAATAAATGGTCATATAACCAGAGTGCAGGGTAACAGTAAAGTGCATTAACAATATACACGGAAGGTGTGTAGTATACAGTGGTTACAGTAACAAGTGGTTAAATGAAATGTATAACAAAGCTGCTGAGTAAATAATGTTAATCTGATGTATGTACACAGTATCACAGTATTATTATGTACATTGATACAAGCAGGGCCGCCTCAGGGGTGTGCTTCGCGGGAAGGGGGGCCTCGCACAAAAAAAATAAAAAAAATAAAAAAAAAATATTTTTTATTTATTATTTTTTTTATTTTTATTTTTATTTTTTTATTTTTTTTTTGCGAGGCCCCCCTTCCCGCGAGGCCCTTTTTCATCACAGACCTAAAATCTAGTTTTGCTTATATGCTTATATATTTCACATTAGACACGTTTGTAGAATGTGTCTGACTTGTTCCTGGGTCTGCAGACATACTCACTATTGGAGCTCTGGGGCTCTGCAGCAGACATACTATTGGTTTCAACGAAAGGAGGGGTTACATCATGTGTAGTACGCCGGCGTGCGTCAGCTGCGTTTGACTATTCGCGCGTGCAGCTTTTGACTATTATGCTTAGTTATGCCAGCCAAGACGAAGAGGTCGGTCATTATCAGTCGGTCGGTCACCAAGGAACGTTGACGAAAGGCCTCTCGCTGCGGGACAAATGGCCGGAGCCTTGTCATGGTGCAGTCGGGATATAGCCATGATGATGTCGGCTAGTAGCTAGCTTAGCTAAAGGCTAACTAGCGTTAGCTAACCTAGAGACAGCGCATGCAGCCAAGATGAAGAGGATGGTCGTTTGGCAAATGAACTTCGTCAACTCCATGCGGTTGTCTCCATCCTCTTGGACGTTTGGTGAGTTTTTAACCTATTCTATTAACTCTATTCTATTCCCGCCGTGGACATCTCTCTCTCTCTCTCTCTCTCTCTCTGGAGCCAAACTGGCCGACTAGCTGTTGTAGTACTACTAGTAGCTAACGGTGTGTGGCCTGGTGTCAGCACCTGTATTGCTTTTCTCACATTGTACAGTTTTTCAGTGGTAGCCGCATAGCTTGCTTCTGCGTTAGCTAATGGTTAGCGATAGCCGGGTTGAGCTAACTGTTAGCCAGTTAGCTGTTTATCTACGACGTTAGCTGCCGGCTGCGCTCGGCTGGGAACGTTCGTTTGATGCTATCAGTTAGCCTAGAGTTAGCTGTTAGCTTGTGCTACGACCATTGACATTAGCCGTGAGAATAGCAGGGGGTTCTGGCACTCTGACTATGACATCATCTTTGACAGAAGATGTAGTCGGGCCTGCACCATGACAAGGCTCTGGCCATAGCTTATTTTTGTCCCGCCAGCGAGAGGCCTTTCGTCAACGTGGAGACCTGTGTTGCGGCCTTTCGCCCTGCGTTCCTTGGTGCCGGTAAGATTAATGAAAATGTCATGACATTACCCCACTCTTCCTTCCTTCCCCTCCCGAATGTTTTGTTAAAACGCGTTTAAATCTTGCACAGGGCCTCGCATTTCTCCCAGGCGGCCCTGGATACAAGGATAAATACACTATGGTAGTAAACCATGCCGACCAGTGGTATAACTAAGAAGAGTAGGTATGGGATATATCCAGATATAGATATAGTATATACAGTGTGTACAGTGCACAGAGTGGGTAGAGGTATGTAAACAGGAATATATGCAGATATATTTATATGCAGCATCTCGTGAAGTCAGTGAAATGAACGATGGGAGATGGAAGTCTTTTTCAGCGAACAGGAGCCAAACGAACCGGCTCGTCGGAAAGACTCCTTTCGCCCATATCACTCCAGCTCCCCGGAGGAGCAGATTGAGCACAGATGATGTTAGTCACGGCTAGACATCATATTATGAAAACAATTAACGCAAGAGAATAGAGGCCTTGAACAGAATGTTGTTTTGGTAATCCTTTTTCTTCCAGCATGGCTGCCAGTAACATAGCAACCATTGTCACTATGTGTTGATATTATGAGAAATATATCAATACAAATAAAATAAAAATAAACAAATAAATATAAAATTATGTCTTATTGCTGGATCTTGTAAACAAGTCACAAGTAGAACAGTGATGTTGTGCTTTTCCACTGTTTTACCTACTCTACCTCCGCACAGAAATTGTGGCTTTGTTATGGTTACCAGTGGTTACAGGCAGCCATACTGGAAGAAACGTCTACACCTCTAGTCTGTCATGTGCTCTAAAGGAGGGGCCATGGTCAGTTAAGTGGTGGCTCTATGTTGTCCAGCTGTAGACCTCTTCACCCTGTAGACCTCATCGCCCTGTAGACCTCATCACCATGTAGACCTCATCACCCTGTAGACCTCATCACCATGTAGACCTCATCACCCTATAGACCTCATCACCATGTAGACCTCATCACCATGTATACCTCATCACCATGTAGACCTCTTCACCCTCTAGACCTCATCGCCCTGTAGACCTCATCACCCTGTAGACCTCTTCACAATGTAGACCTCATCACCCTGTAGACCTCATCACCATGTAGAACCTCATCACCATGTAGACCTCATCGCCATGTAGACCTCATCACCAAGTAGACCTCATCACCCTGTAGACCTCATCGCCATGTAGACCTCATCACCAAGTAGACCTCATCACCCTGTAGACCTCATCACCATGTTGACCTCTTCACCATGTAGACCTCATTACCATGTAGACCTCATCGCCCTGTAGACCTCATCGCCCTGTAGACCTCATCACCATGTAGACCTCTTCACCCTGTAGACCTCATCACCATGTAGACCTCATCACCCTATAGACCTCATCACATGTAGACCTCATCACCATGTATACCTCATCACCATGTAGACCTCTTCACCCTGTAGACCTCATCGCCCTGTAGACCTCATCACCATGTAGACCTCTTCACAATGTAGACCTCATCACCCTGTAGACCTCATCACCATGTAGACCTCATCACCATGTAGACCTCATCGCCATGTAGACCTCATCACCAAGTAGACCTCATCACCCTGTAGACCTCATCGCCATGTAGACCTCATCACCAAGTAGACCTCATCACCCTGTAGACCTCATCACCATGTTGACCTCTTCACCATGTAGACCTCATTACCATGTAGACCTCATCGCCCTGTAGACCTCATCGCCCTGTAGACCTCATCACCATGTAGACCTCTTCACCCTGTAGACCCCCCCCCATTCATCGTCAGCATACATCAATCCGAGGACAGATGAAGAGGTATATATATATATATAATGCTGAGGACATCATATATTTTAGCGTCGATTAGGAAGATACCTGTTTTATCTCCTCACCTGCACTACAAGCGCAGGGTCCCCTGGACTCAGCGGTTTTAAATCTCTCTTGACACAGGCAGGTCATTATAAAGCCATTTATTTCAATGATTGTTTTTGAGCCCGTAGAATGAATTTGTACCCCCCCCCCCCCCCGAGATCTGATTATGAACATAAAATGTGAGCTATGTGTACAGGGCATTGAAGCTAAATCACTGCGACCTTCATGCACACAGGTTACCACCAGATCAAGCATGGTGTTGGTATACTGCGACAGCTTAGATATTGAGAGCAACCTCAATGTACAGTGTCGTTTTTGACAGTATATACTTAATTTTTAGCACTAAATCAGGCTTGGTGGCACTCTGTCTGAAGATCCTTTATTTTGATCTTGGGGAGTGCAGCCATATTTATTAAACGTATTATTGTGTAAACTGTGTTGAGTGTGTTCTGATTTGTATGTCAGTTTTTATTGGTTGATTTTTGTATCCTAAATTGTGGATTTAGAAGATTATGGAAGATCCGGACCAACTGGTTTTGAGCTTTTTCTTTGCTATCAGACTGCTGCTAGCTAGGTAGCCTAGCTAGGTTTGTCTGTCGCCTGGTGGCTAGGCTCGCTCAGCTGGAGTTTTTTTTGTGGTTTGTGACCAAAGCGAGAGAGAAATAAAGAAATCTGTGTCTGTGTTGTTTAGTCGACACCGAAAGATGAACACGACGTCCAGGGCCGCCTGGGAGAAATGCGAGGCCCTGTGCGAGATTTAACGCGAGGCCCCCCCCCCCCCCCCCCCAAAGGTAAAAAAAAAAAAAAAAAAATTATATAAATATATATATATATATATATATATATTTTTTTTTTTTTTTTTTTTATATACAGTCAACATATTCTTAAATAATAGCGCTGCCCGAGGCGGGGCATGATACAGTCAACATATAGCAAAAGAGAGAGCGAAAGAGAGCTCCCGTTCTACAGTCAATATACAGTGTACAGAGAGAGAGAGAGAGAGAACATGTGTTTGTCATGTGTGTGTGTGTTAGAGAGAGACTAGAGCATGTATGACAGATTCAAAAG
>NC_140165.1:42553854-42700398 GCF_963971535.1 Notolepis coatsorum
GTATACTTTGGGGTATTTTGGGGTATTTTCTGGTACTTTGGGGTATACTTTGGGGTATTTTGGGGTACTTTGCGGTATTTTCTGGTATTTTCTGGTACTTTGGGGTATACTTTGGGGTATTTTAGGGTATTTTGGGGTAGTTTCTGGTACTTTGGGGTATACTTTGGCGTATTTTGGGGTAGTTTCTGGTATTTTCTGGTATTTTCTGGTATTTTGGGGTATTTTGGGGTAGTTTCTGGTATTTTGGGGTATACTTTGGGGTATTTTGGGGTAGTTTCTGGTATTTTCTGGTATTTTCTGGTATTTTCGGGTATTTTCTGGTATTTTGGGGTAGTTTCTGGTATGTTGGGGTATACTTTGGGGTATTTTGGGGTAGTTTCTGGTAGTTTCTGGTATTTTCTGGTATTTTGGGGTATTTTGGGGTAGTTTCTGGTATTTTGGGGTATACTTTGGGGTATTTTGGGGTAGTTTCTGGTATTTTCTGGTATTTTCTGGTATTTTGGGGTATTTTGGGGTAGTTTCTGGTATTTTGGGGTATTTTGGGGTAGTTTCTGGTATTTTGGGGTATACTTTGGGGTATTTTGGTGTAGTTTCTGGTATTTTGGGGTATACTTTGGGGTATTTTGGGGTATTTTCTGGTATTTTCTGGTATTTTCTGGTATTTTGGGGTAGTTTCTGGTATTTTGGGGTATACTTTGGGGTATTTTGGGGTCGTTTCTGGTATTTTCTGGTATTTTCTGGTATTTTGGGGTATTTTGGGGTAGTTTCAGGTATTTTAGGGTATACTTTGGGGTATTTTGGGGTAGTTTCTGGTATTTTCTGGTATTTTGGGGTATTTTGGGGTAGTTTCTGGTATTTTGGGGTATACTTTGGGGTATTTTGGGGTAGTTTCTGGTATTTTGGGGTATACTTTGGGGTATTTTGGGGTAGTTCCTGGTATTTTCTGGTATTTTCGGGTACTTTGGGGTGATTAGTAGGACCCCTGTCTGTCGGTAAATGGTGTTGAGCCACCAGCCCTTCAGCAACTGCACTGTAAAAACTTGTTACAGCTATGTACTAATACAATGGTTCTCAAACCTTTTTGGGTCATTGCAGTACTTCTGAAAGCCCAGGAAGAGTCAACAAAAATGACCAACATCTATCA
Source organism: Notolepis coatsorum (assembly GCF_963971535.1). NCBI lineage: Eukaryota > Metazoa > Chordata > Actinopteri > Aulopiformes > Paralepididae > Notolepis > Notolepis coatsorum. Next base: position 42,554,999 of record NC_140165.1, read on the forward strand.
TCTATCATCACTTCCAGAGGTCCATCTGAGCAAAACTCACTTACATTTTACCTTTACATTTTGTCATTTAGCTGATGCTTTTATCCAAAGCGATTTACAGGTTCTGTACGACACTTCCAGAGGTTTCAGGTCCACCTGTACAAAAAGGCTTACCTGCGTTGAGAAGATCCACACGCACCATCAATAAACCTGAAAGATTGATTATTTGAAAAGGGACAGACATACGCACACACATGCATGCATCAAAATATATATATATATTTATATATATATATATATATATATATATATATATATATATATATATATATATATATATATATATATATATATATATATATATATATATATATATATATATATATATATATATATATATATATATATATATATATATATAAATAAAAGATATGATATTACTTATTATATGTAATTGTGTAAGATTTGTTCTTGCTCTATTCGGGACACAGTCGTATTTGATTTAATTTCAAACCTTTCTTTCAACTCGTAAGACACAGATTACCCTAATTTACAGCGACGACAAGCTCACAAAACAAGACAAAATGTATTAGCAATTTCCTATAGGCACAATGAATAAGATTAAACAATAAGACATCAGCTAAGACAGTTACAAGTCGACACATAGTGGTCAAAGATCATACTTTTAAATGCAGCCAAAGAAGGAAGAACCTTCAGTGTATGTGTATGTAGTTCAAACTGCTAAGGAATGTAGCGCTGCTGTCGGGACAAAACCTCATAACTCCATTTTTTGAATTTTTTTTTATTATATAAATCAACTCTGTAGATCATCCTCCATATGTGTGTGTGGGTTTTACAAAGTTTAAACAATGGGAAAGCATTAAACCGATCATCTGCCTAAACCTCCTAACTCTATTCACCCTCAAATCTGTGTTAGTTTTTTTCATCTGCTGAAAAGTTGGGTTTTTGGAGTTATGAGGTTTTGTCCCGACAGCAGCGGTAGGGGATGTAGTGATGTGTAGAATGTCAGCATTGCATTAGTAATACCTACCTGTAGTAATACTTGTTTCAAGTTTGTTTATTATTTGTCACAATAAAATACAGAATACTTTATGATGAAATGCTTGATGCTTGTACCACCAGATGGCCGATACTTTACCTGTGCTACCCGTATAAGGAATGACGAAGACACACCTAGGGGGCAGGATATACAGGTATAGGAGAGTCATGTTGAACTTGATGATGTGATGGATTAATCACTTCTGAAAAGGAAGTCCCTGGCGTCAAAGATACATTTCTTGTAATGCAAAATACATATACACAATAGATTATAAACTCCTTGTCGTAATGTAGCATCATATTTCATAGGAAAGGGGATTATGTTCGTTTAGCAGTATTTAATCTGTGTATGGATTTGAATAGAAACCGTTGTACTGCTGTGTTGCGATTCGGAAACACATTTTCTTTTTCAAATGTATTTTGACTTATAGACAGGACTTTAGCATGTCTATTTTATCATGCCTATTCTATGTCTATTGCATTACCTGTTCATTATGTTTATTTTATTTTTCAGTATTATTGCACAATCAAAGCGGGCATGGCCACCCGCATTTCACTGTATGCCCTGGTATGTATGTGACAAATAAACCTCTTGAATCTTGAATCATACGAAATCTCCTCACGCACCCCTTGCAGTATCCCCACATACCCCTAGGCCTAGGGTGTACACATACTGTGCCTCAATTGGAGAACCTCCATGAACACTGAAATAAAATTTGAGTGTTTTTATATCTAAATTCCATTATCATTTAGTTGCTGTACTATTCTGCACTCAGAATATAGGCTCCCATCCTCCAATCGTATCATTATCACAAAGATACATGATTTGGTCTCAGCTTCACAGCCATACTATGCAATTAAACTGTTTAGGGATCACAGTCTGCAGAAACAAATATATACATTTTCTCAAATATCAGAAAATAACATGTTTATATGATATATAATACCACTATGATATCACTACTTTCACTTTAGTGCATTTATATATATATATATATATATATATATATATCACTATGACATCATTATCTTCACTCTAGTGACATTTTATATGATATATGATATCAATATAAATTACTACCTTCACTCTAGTGAGGTTTTATATGATATCACAATCTTCACTCTAGTGAGGTTTTATATGATATCACTATCTTCACTCTAGTGACGTTTTATATGATATATGATATTACTACTATCTTCACTCTAATGAAATGTCATGTGATATACAGTATGATATCGCTATATCACTATATATATTCACTCTAGTGAAGTTTGTGTCACAACTGAGCGTATTGAACCCAATATGAAGAACACAGAAAAGCAGACGGGTCTCGGTGAAAACCCAAAAAGCGGGTGTGTTTATTGTATAGAATAGTCCAGGTAGGTATCGATCATACACAGAGGGGGTTCTCATAAGGTCCAGGGCAGGGCGTGTGTGTGGGGGCAGGGTACAGGCATGGGTCGTATAACATAACAGGTACAATACTGAGACAGTTCAGTGGGGTAGCAAGGAGAAGTGTAGTCCGACAGGTGGGGTTCATACACAGTAGTCCAAGAGCACCATAACAGGATGCAGAGCCAGGTAGAGGACTGAGAGAAAGGAGGACAACACCGGGTTAGACACGGGTACACGAACAAACGGAATAAACAAGTGCAAAATACTAGGACTGACTGGTAAACACAAAGTTATGATCTGGCAGCATGATGACATCTGAGGCGGGGCTATATAGATGGAGCAGTCAGCCAGCAGATGTCAATCAGCTGCTCCTATGGCTCCAGCACACCTGACCTCCATGCCTGTGGTTATGAGAGAGAGAGAGAGAGAGAGAGAGAGAGAGAGAGAGAGAGAGAGAGAGAGAGAGAGAGAGAGAGAGAGAGAGAGAGAGAGAGAGAGAGAGAGAGATAGAGAGACAGATAGCCAACAATACATTCAAATAAATACTTTACATCTCAACAAAAAAACATACAAAAATATTTTAAACTGCAAACTCCAAACCACATAACCATATTCCTGAGGTTGGTATAAATGGTTGATGGGGACAACGATGCTGAATCTGAACTATATTGTCATGTGAATTTTCCCCAGTGGAAAGCCCTCTAAGTGGTCTAAGGTTCTGGGTGCATCAGAGAGAGAGACACCGGAGAGGCACTGTGGAAACTGCAGTTCTGAGAAGAACGTCTCTAGATTCACCTTTCCCTGTGTGGTGCTACACAGCAGGCCTGTGTGTGTGTGGCAGGCTACAGTCAAATCCTTTTCTGTGGAGAATTAGGGCCGACTCATCAGATGGCCCTCCTCCTTTAGCCTTGTCGTGTATGCTCCTAAAGTTCACCAGTTGTATATCACAGAGCAGCGATGATGCCAGGGGCTGAAAGAAGAGCAGGGGGACTGAGATGCTCTCTGGACTGACAGGAGAGGGTGATTTAAATAGAGGGAGGTAATATGGCTCAACAGGGACGGGTAGCTGACTGCACCGCCTTTCTCCTCCTCTTCCATATCTCCTCTTTTCTCCACCAGCAGTCTGAAATAGTTATTAGTCAGTTTGTTATCCGTGACACCCTCTCCAAGGCCTCCGTTATCATCCTGGTTCAGACGCCGATCCAATATCACCTCCAGTTCCCCGGTGTGGAGACTGGCAGCACCCAGGAACTTCCCAGCGAGCAGACTGAGTCGTGAGCTCGAGTCCTGGATGTAACCCATGCTGGTAATAGGGTAGAAGTTAGCCTGCAATGGCAGCTTGGCCATCGTCCTCCGAGGTTGGATCTGGAAACCGTTGAGGTTGGTGTAGAACGTGTCTCTGCTGCTGATGTCCGAGCTGATCCTCATGACCAGCTCCTTGTTGAACTCTCCTCTGATGTCTACTAGGTTAGTGAGATCCACAGTCATACCTTCCAACCCTTGAACATGGTTTCAAGTTTCAAGTTTCAAGTTTCTTTAATAGTTGTCATACAGAAGTACAGAATACTTTTATACAAAATGCTTCTTACTGTTACGCTCCAGAGACTGTGCAAGACAAGATAAGTATGAAATAAGATAACATAGTATAGCATGTAAATTAGAAGTAAAAAAAATGAGGTCACAGTGTTCAGTATAGACATATGTACAATGTTCGATGCAGAGTAGACGTAACTGAGTTACCATATAATATACAATACTGTGTAGTGTACTAATATACAATACTATATAGTGCAAGGCAGAAATAGGATGAGGTGCAATTTAGGTACAATTTACAGTAGGTGTACGAGTTGTAGTGCAAATCCTTTATCAATAAATATAAAGTGTGTTTGTGTGATCTAAAGTGTGGAGAGTGGGTGCTGCAGTGTGTTGTTTGTTTAAGTGAGTGTGTGCGTGTGGGTGTGTGTGCTGTGTGCATTTGATGGTTGTTGCATAGTGTTTATTGTTCGTTTAGCAGCCTGATTGTTATGGTTTGACTACGACCCCAAATGCTAACGACACAAGAGAGTAGGATTCAGAGTTGCCAAATACTAGGGCTTGTTTATTTGGTAATAAGAATAAGTGAAACAGGGAAAGCAGGTCAACAAGGACAGGTACAATGAACAAGGGGCAAAGTTCTGCTGCTCTGCAGCTTCTCCCGGAAGGGTAGTCTTGGGAAGCAGGAGCAGACCTCTGTACCGCTCTGCAGAATTCTCACGGCGGATCTCTCAGATGTTGTGCAAGAACCGAGAGAGGGAGAGAGGGAACGAGTCAGTGACAGAGCAGACTTGAAACGAGCAGGAGGACAGGGTGTAATATTCTTCGTGTTAACAACACAGTGATGTGCAATATTCCAAAAACAGCCCAAGTGAATATCTTCATGTAAACACACAGTGAGCAAAAATCCAAACACAGTCCAAAAGTGAAATCATATCTTCGTGTAAACACACAGTGAGCAAAAATCCAAACACAGTCCAAATGTGAAATAATATCTTCGGCGTGAGCAAACACACAGAGGGAGGTGGAAGATCCCAAAAATATTATTCCATAAAGGAAAGAGCAAAATCGATAATGGCTGGGTGAGTGACTGTTTGACAAAAAGGTGGTAGACTTCAGTGTAAAGGTTACACACGAAAATCGGAAATAGGTCAAGACAGTCCATCTAGAAAAACTCACCCAGACGAGCTGCGTAAAGGAACAGGAACAACAGAGGAGGCGAGCGCGCGCCACGGAGCAGGTATCCAAGCGAAGGCTTCTAGGAATTCCTGGAGAACAGCACAGTGAAACAGCAGCAACGGGGAAAAACATCCAGCGACAAATCAAGACGATCCAACAACTTAGGGTGGGGAAAACGGGGTATAAATAATGAGGGATCGATTGATTGAAAAGCAGTGACAGCTGGGGAATGTGATTGACAAGCGTGGGGAAGTGAGAGAACCAATCAGCGACGTCTCAGATGACGTCAACGGGGAGAAACGTGTGAACGAGGGAATTGAAATACTTGACAGAAAAAATGAATGAAAACAAAGCGAGGGTGGTTAAAGGAACAGAACGAGTGAGAAAGCAAGGACAGAAACCTCACAGTACCCCCCCCTCCACGGGAGCCACCCGGCGACCAGGCCGACCCGGCTCGTCAGGATGGGCCCGATGGAAGTCGGTGATCAAGCCGGGATCCACGATGAGCTGCCGGGAGACCCAGCTACGCTCCTCAGGGCCGTAACCCTCCCAGTCCACCAGGTATTGGAACCCCCGGCCCCGCCGACAAACGCCCATCAACCGGCGGACCTGCCACTGGGGGTGACCATCCACTAGCACAGGAGGCGGTGGATCAGGAGCTGGAGGCATAAGGGGACTGAGGGAGACGGGCTTAACCCGGGAGACATGGAACACGGGGTGGATGTGCATGGATGCAGGAAGCTTCAGGCGCAGGGCCGCCGGACTGAGTACCTTCAGGACCTCGAAAGGGCCGACGAAGCGAGGGTTGAGCTTCTTGGCCGAGGACCGTAGCGGGAGGTCCTTCGCGGAGAGCCACACCCTCTGCCCAGGGCGGTAAGTCGGCGCGGGAACCCGGCGCCGGTCGGCACCACGACAGGCGCGCTCAGATGTCCGGAGCAGCGCGGTCCTGGTGATCTCCCAAACGCGACGGCAGCGGTCGAGGTGGACCTGCACGGAGGGAACTGCCACTTCCGTCTCCAGTGCGGGAAAAAGAGGGGGCTGGTAGCCCAGGGAGGCCTCAAAAGGGGAGAGGCCGGTGGCGGAACTGACCATTGAGTTGATCGAGTATTCAACCCAGGGAAGGAAACGGCTCCAGGATGCCGGCCTCTCGGCTGCCACACACCGAAGAGCAGACTCCACGCTCTGGTTCATCCTCTCCGTCTGCCCGTTTGTCTGGGGATGGTAGCCAGAGGAGAGACTGACCGTTGCCCCCAATCCCTTGCAGAAAGCCCGCCATACCTGGGAGGTGAACTGGGGCCCCCGGTCAGAGACGATGTCCTGGGGAAAACCGTGAAGGCGGAACACGTGGTGCGTCAGGAGGTCCGCCGTCTCGGCTGCTGAGGGAAGCTTGGAGAGGGCCACGAGGTGGACCCCCTTGCTGAATCGATCCACCACGGTCAGAAGGCAGGTGTTCCCCTGGGAGGAGGGTAGACCAGTGACGAAGTCGAGCGCCACATGTGACCACGGACGGCTTGGAACGGGAAGTGGCTGCAAGAGCCCGGAGGGTGCCTGGTGAGAGGCCTTGCTGCGGGCACAGACCGCGCAGGCCAATACGAACTCCTTGACGTCGTTCCGCATGGTGGGCCACCAGAAACGACGAGCCAGGAAGGAGAACGTGCGATGGACGCCTGGGTGGCAGGCGAACCGGCTGGTATGGCCCCACAGCAGTACCTGGGACCGGACAGAGTCAGGGACGAAGAGACGGCTCCTAGGGACGTTGCTTGGAGCACGTTGGAAGCGTAGGGCACGCCTCACCACACCCTCGATGCCCAAGGTGATGGCTCCAACCACTCGGGCCTCCGGGATGATGGGAGATGGGTCCTCAGAGGGTGGAGCCCCCTTGGAGTGCATCCGGGACAGGGAGTCGGCCTTCGTGTTGCGGGAACCGGGGCGGAAGGTCAGCGAGAAGTCGAACCGACTGAGGAAACTGGCCCATCTCGCCTGCCGACCGTTGAGGCGCCTGGAAGCGCGGATGAACGTTAGGTTCTTGTGGTCCGTCCAGATGGTAAAAGGCTCCTCGGCACCCTCTAGCCAATGACGCCACTCCTCCAGAGCAGCCACGACCGCCAGTAGCTCCCGATTGCCGGTGTCGTAGTTCCTCTCGGCGGGGAGGAAGCGACGCGAGTAGAAGGCGCAAGGATGTACCTTCTGGTCGGAAGGAGAACGCTGGGATAGGACAGCGCCCAGGCCAGAATCCGAGGCGTCCACCTCCACGATGAACTGTCTCTTGGGGTCAGGGTGGAGCAGGATAGGAGCGGAAGTGAACCTTCTCTTGAGGGAGCGGAACGCAGCGCATGCCGCTGGGGACCAGTCGAACGGCAGAGCGGGGGAGGTCAGCTTGGTAAGAGGCTCCGCCACTTGGCTGTAGTTCCGGATGAACCTTCGGTAGAAGTTTGCGAACCCGAGGAAACTCTGTAACTCCTTCCGAGTGGTGGGTTCCGGCCAATCCTCCACAGCCTGGATCTTGCGAGGATCCGCTCGGGTCAAGCCCTTCTCCACGATGAAGCCCAGGTAGTCGACGGAGTTGGAGTGGAAACGGCACTTCTCCGCCTTGACGAAGAGCCGATTGTGGAGGAGGCGCTCCAGCACCCGGCGGACATGCAGGATGTGTTCCTCGAGGGTCCTGGAAAAGATAAGAATGTCGTCCAGGTACACCACCACGAACACCTCCAGCATGTCACGGAGGACATCGTTCATGAGTGCCTGGAATACCGCCGGGGCGTTGGTGAGGCCGAACGGCATCACAAGGTACTCATAGTGGCCCCTGGGGGTCTTGAAGGCGGTCTTCCATTCATCGCCCTCACGGATACGGACAAGATGATAGGCACTTCGGAGATCCAGCTTGGTGAAGAACGAGGCCTGGGTCAGTGGCTCGAAGGTGGAGCTCATGAGAGGTAGGGGGTATTTGTTCTTGATGGTGATCTCGTTGAGCTGACGATAGTCGATGCAGGGTCGCAGGTCCCCATCCTTCTTACCAACAAAGAAGAACCCGGCCGCCACCGGGGAGGAGGAAGGCCGAATGAGTCCTGCTTCCAATGACTCAGAGATGTAGAGATCCATCGCCTTCTTCTCCGGGACAGTCAGACTGTAGAGGCGGCTGCCGGGAAGGGGAGCCCCTTGGCGGAGGTCGATGGCGCAGTCATAGGGGCGGTGAGGTGGAAGGGACTGAGCCCTGGTCTTACTGAATACCTCCATGAGGTCGTGGTACTCGGGAGGAATGGACGAGGGATCCGGGGGCAACTCACCAGCCGGTCTCCGGGGCGGGGGACAAGACGCCGCCTGTAGACAGCGGGCGTGACAGGAGGAGCTCCAGCCCCTGATGGTACCGGAGGACCAGGCGATGTGGGGCTCGTGCAGCGCGAGCCAGTGCCTACCCAGGACCACCGGGACAATGGGGGATTGGGTAATGAGGAACTGGATCCTCTCTACGTGGTTCCCAGCAATGGTCAGCAAGACTGGGCCGGTCCGTTGAGAGATGTCGGCCAGGCGGTGTTGGTCCAACGAAAAGATCTCCAAGGGCCTCACAAGGGCCTCAAGAGGTATGTTGGCTTGGGTGGCAAACTCGAAGTCGAGGAAGTTCTCGTCTGCCCCAGAGTCGATGAGGGCCTCCACCGTGGCACGTTGGTCCCCCCAGGCCAGGGTGACGCTCATCAGATGGTCAGGTGGTGCGCGGCGCTGGGAATGGGAAAAACGGCTCACCAGGATCTCCCGGGGTCTTGGTGAGCCCGATCTTTTGGCCGGGTAGGGCAGTCGGCGATACGGTGTCCCGCACCTCCGCAGTAGAGGCAGAGACCGGACCTGAGCCTTGCCTGACGCTCCGCCTGGCTCAGATGAGAGCGTCCCAGCTGCATGGGTTCCTCCTCGCGCACCGGACGGGGAAGCCTGTTACCATCAGTAGTGTTGGGGACGGGGCGTCCAGGAGTCCGGGGTGCTTCAGGAGGTGACAGTCGGGCCCTCTCGCGCCTTCTCTCCAGGAGGCGTCCGTCAATACGGATGACAAGGCTAAACAGCTCCTCGAGGGAGTCGGGCACCTCCCTGGTAGCGAGCTGGTCCCGGACTGCGTCACTGAGCCCCCTTATGAAGGTTAGGCGAAGAGCAGGTTCGTTCCATCCGCTCTCCACCGCCGCCAGTCGAAACTCCATGACATAGTCCGTCACCCTGCTGCTCCCTTGTCGGAAGGTCCCCAACCGGGCTCCAGGGTCCAGACCTCGGGCTGGATGGTGGAACACTCTGCGGAGCTCCGCCACGAAGTCTGGGTAGGAGAACAAAAAATCTGCTTCCATTGCCCAGGAGGAAGTGACCCACTGGGCAGCATGGCCTGAAAGTAGGTTGGTTATATAAGCCACTCGGGACCCATGAGCAGAAAAACGGCTTGGTTGATGACGGAAAACCAACTCACATTGCATGATGAATGTGGCACACTCCTCGGGATTACCGTCGAACAGCCGTGGGACGGAGAGAAGGGGTTCCCGAGGTGCGAGATCTGCTGGGGCTGCGGGGAATGTTCCTGAAGGGTGTGAGAGATGAAAAGTATTAACGGCGTCGCCCAGCGAGTTAAGCTGGGCGAGAATCTCGGACTGTTGTCCCGCCATAGCGGCCATTGAACCCTGCATAGGCAGGACCTGGTCCCTGAGGTTCTGCACCGCAGCCGCAGCCCGCTCTAGTTGGAGACCGTGATCCCTGGTCAACTCGACTTGAATTGCAAGTGCGGTTCTGACCCCCTCTGTGTCGGCTGGGGTCGTCATTGTGGTTGGATCGTAATGTTATGGTTTGACTACGACCCCAAATGCTAACGACACAAGAGAGTAGGATTCAGAGTTGCCAAATACTAGGGCTTGTTTATTTGGTAATAAGAATAAGTGAAACAGGGAAAGCAGGTCAACAAGGACAGGTACAATGAACAAGGGGCAAAGTTCTGCTGCTCTGCAGCTTCTCCCGGAAGGGTAGTCTTGGGAAGCAGGAGCAGACCTCTGTACCGCTCTGCAGAATTCTCACGGCGGATCTCTCAGATGTTGTGCAAGAACCGAGAGAGGGAGAGAGGGAACGAGTCAGTGACAGAGCAGACTTGAAACGAGCAGGAGGACAGGGTGTAATATTCTTCGTGTTAACAACACAGTGATGTGCAATATTCCAAAAACAGCCCAAGTGAATATCTTCATGTAAACACACAGTGAGCAAAAATCCAAACACAGTCCAAAAGTGAAATCATATCTTCGTGTAAACACACAGTGAGCAAAAATCCAAACACAGTCCAAATGTGAAATAATATCTTCGGCGTGAGCAAACACACAGAGGGAGGTGGAAGATCCCAAAAATATTATTCCATAAAGGAAAGAGCAAAATCGATAATGGCTGGGTGAGTGACTGTTTGACAAAAAGGTGGTAGACTTCAGTGTAAAGGTTACACACGAAAATCGGAAATAGGTCAAGACAGTCAATCTAGAAAAACTCACCCAGACGAGCTGCGTAAAGGAACAGGAACAACAGAGGAGGCGAGCGCGCGCCACGGAGCAGGTATCCAAGCGAAGGCTTCTAGGAATTCCTGGAGAACAGCACAGTGAAACAGCAGCAACGGGGAAAAACATCCAGCGACAAATCAAGACGATCCAACAACTTAGGGTGGGGAAAACGGGGTATAAATAATGAGGGATCGATTGATTGAAAAGCAGTGACAGCTGGGGAATGTGATTGACAAGCGTGGGGAAGTGAGAGAACCAATCAGCGACGTCTCAGATGACGTCAACGGGGAGAAACGTGTGAACGAGGGAATTGAAATACTTGACAGAAAAAATGAATGAAAACAAAGCGAGGGTGGTTAAAGGAACAGAACAAGTGAGAAAGCAAGGACAGAAACCTCACACTGATGGCCTGGGGATAGAAGCTTCTTCTGAGTCTTTCTGTGCTCGCCTTAAGACTCCGGTATCGCTTCCCTGACCGCAGCAGTTCAAAGAGGCAGTTGTTCGGGTGGCTCGAGTCCTTAATAATTCTCTTAGCCTTCCCCTTGCACCGCTTGTTGTAAATGTTCTGGAGGGTGGGAAGCCCCCCTCCAATTGTGCGTTCGGCTGAACGTGTCACTCTTTGTAGTCTGCTACGGTCTTGTGCAGTGCTATTCCCAAACCAGGAGGTGATGTTGCCAGTCAGGATGCTCTCTATTGTACATGAGTAGAAGTTCCTAAGGATCTTCTGACTGACTTGGAACTTCCTTAGGCGCCTGAGGAAGTAGAGGCGTTGTCGTGCCTTCTTCACAACACTGTCAATGTGTGTGGTCCATGTCAAATCCTCGGATATGTGGGCTCCGAGGTACTTGAAACTGTTCACTCTCTCAACCGGTGCCCCGTCGATGCTGAGGGGGCTGTAGTCCTTGACCCCCGACCTCCTGAAGTCCACAATCATCTCTTTTGTTTTGCTGACGTTCAGGGAGAGGCAGTTCTCCTGACACCACTGTGACAGGTTCTCTATCTCTTCCAGGTAGGCCCTTTCGTCGTTGGCAGAGATCAGGCCCACCACTACTGTGTCATCAGCAAATTTGATGATGGTGTTGTTGTTCCGCTGTGCTACGCAGTCATGTGTGTACAGGGAGTAGAGGAGGGGGCTCAGAACACAGCCCTGGGGGGCCCCTATGTTGAGCGTGATGGATGAGGAGGTGCAGTTGCCTGCTCTTACCACCTGGGGTCTGCCCGTCAGGAAGTCCAAGACCCACTGGCAGAGGTCATAGTTCAAGCCCAGGTCCCTGAGCTTGGCTATGAGTTTGGAGGGGACTATGGTATTGAATGCTGAGCTGTAGTCGATGAACAGCATTCTCACATAGTTCCCCTGCCTCTAGTCCAGGTGTGATGCTGCTGTGTGCAGCACATGGGCTATGGCGTACTCCGTGGACCTGTTGGGGCGATATGCAAATTGCAGAGGGTCCAGGTTGATGGGGAGGGAGGAACAGATGTAGCCCTTCACTAGCTTCTCAAAGCACTTCATGGCTATGGAGGTGAGGGCTACAGGGCGGTAGTCGTTGAGGCAAGCGGGCGTAGATTTTTTGGGTACAGGGATGATGGTGGACTTCTTCAGACAGGTGGGGATGACAGCCTGTTCCAAGGACAGGTTGAAGATGTCAGTGAATACCGGGGCCAGTTGGTCGGTACAGACTTATAGGACGCGGCCGGGGATGCCGTCCGGTCCTGCTGCCTTCCTGATATTCACTTTTTTAAAGATCCGTCTCACCTCATGCTCTGTTACCCTGAACACTGAGTCTCCATCAGCAGTTGTTTTTATTCACAGCCTCAAACCTCGCATAGAAGGAATTGAGATCATTTGCTAAGGAGATGTCATTATTCAGTTTGAGGGAGGTGCCTTTGTAATCTGTCATTGTTCTGAGGCCCTGCCACATGCCTCTAGAGTCAGCCTGTTCGAACTGAAGTTCAACTTTATCCCTGTAACACCGTTTTGCCTCTTTTACTGCTCTCCTGACGTTGTATCTTGCCATCTTGTGTTCTTCCATGTTGCCTGTCTCCAGCCCGGTGTTGTATGCTGATGTGCGCACTTTCAGAGCCTCACGGACGGATTTGTCTACCCAGGGCTTTTGATTTGGGTAGATTTTAATTGTGGTGGAGGGGATGGTAACAGGAAGTGATGTCAAAGAAAACATCCCCCCTGGTGACTCTGATGAGAGGTTTGCTGAAGGAGTAGGGCGTGGCCTTCCCATCGGGCATGAACAGATACGCTCCGCTCCTGTCTCTGCTGGACGTGGTTCCGTACCACAGGAACTGGACCTCGACCTTGTGTCCCGACCCGCCCTCCAGAAGCTGAAAACTCTCCATAAGCCCAGTCTTCACAGAGTTCCATATATGTATATGAGTATACTTGATGGTCAAAAAGCTTGATGTTCAGCTCCCACTTGAGGTCATGGGAGATGATGGTTCCCAAGAAGTGGAAGGACTCGTCACACAGGGTGATGGGGTTGAGTGGGGCTGGGGTCCTTCTGTAATCCACAACCATCTCCAGTGTCTTGAGAGCGTTGCGCTCCAGATTGTTCTGGATGCACCAGGTCACCAGATGGTGATATGATATGATATGATATCACTATGATATCACTACCTTCACGCCGTCCCGTCCCAGTGACAGACGGTGCCCCGCCCTGTTAAAGTTAGAGGTTATATATGATTGCTAGTAACTGTCTAACTAGGCATAACTGTTTCCACTAGAGGGCGCTATAGGCGGAGCCGCTAATGCTACCGCCAGGTGGAGGGTATTTAAGGAGATGTCTCCTCCCCCTCTATCTCTTTCCCACCTGCCTCTCACGGAGAGGAGAACTCATGTACTGCTGTGTGCAATTGTAAATAATAAACCATGCTGATTAAAGGCTGAAGGGAGAAACCATGTCTCATGAACATATTATTGTCGCCCCATAGCCAGACTCTGTCAACACGCCCCACGGAGCGTTATGTTTACGCAGGTTAAGTATTCTGTGTGTTTCTGTACAAAATAGACTGAACACGACCAGACAGTGCAGCCGCCTAATGACTTTCTCCTGCTACTATTAGTCTGTGTCAACATTCAGCCATGAAAAGGTCAGTTTGACTCACCATTAGTCATGACAGCAACCACCTTGTAATGGGGCGTCCGCTGGTGAGTTGTTCTTTTCGAATGGCTACCTTGTGGTATTTTTTTACCATAACAACATGGGTTGTATTCACATACATTCTTCTAGATGGAAAATAAGATATTTGGAACTTTCCTAACCCACTGCAATTCTGAATACGGATCTGTTTTGCTCCATTGAATAGATTAGATAAGATTTGAAAATAAATGGTCATATAACCAGAGTGCAGGGTAACAGTAAAGTGCATTAACAATATACACGGAAGGTGTGTAGTATACAGTGGTTACAGTAACAAGTGGTTAAATGAAATGTATAACAAAGCTGCTGAGTAAATAATGTTAATCTGATGTATGTACACAGTATCACAGTATTATTATGTACATTGATACAAGCAGGGCCGCCTCAGGGGGTGTGCTTCGCGGGAAGGGGGGCCTCGCACAAAAAAAAATAAAAAAAAATAATTTTTTTTTTTTTTATTTATTATTTTTTTTATTTTTATTTTTTTTATTTTTTTTTGCGAGGCCATGTAGACCTCTTCACCCTCTAGACCTCATCGCCCTGTAGACCTCATCACCCTGTAGACCTCTTCACAATGTAGACCTCATCACCCTGTAGACCTCATCACCATGTAGACCTCATCACCATGTAGACCTCATCGCCATGTAGACCTCATCACCAAGTAGACCTCATCACCCTGTAGACCTCATCGCCATGTAGACCTCATCACCAAGTAGACCTCATCACCCTGTAGACCTCATCACCATGTTGACCTCTTCACCATGTAGACCTCATTACCATGTAGACCTCATCGCCCTGTAGACCTCATCGCCCTGTAGACCTCATCACCATGTAGACCTCTTCACCCTGTAGACCTCATCACCATGTAGACCTCATCACCCTATAGACCTCATCACCATGTAGACCTCATCACCATGTATACCTCATCACCATGTAGACCTCTTCACCCTGTAGACCTCATCGCCCTGTAGACCTCATCACCATGTAGACCTCTTCACAATGTAGACCTCATCACCCTGTAGACCTCATCACCATGTAGACCTCATCACCATGTAGACCTCATCGCCATGTAGACCTCATCACCAAGTAGACCTCATCACCCTGTAGACCTCATCGCCATGTAGACCTCATCACCAAGTAGACCTCATCACCCTGTAGACCTCATCACCATGTTGACCTCTTCACCATGTAGACCTCATTACCATGTAGACCTCATCGCCCTGTAGACCTCATCGCCCTGTAGACCTCATCACCATGTAGACCTCTTCACCCTGTAGACCCCCCCCCCCATTCATCGTCAGCATACATCAATCCGAGGACAGATGAAGAGGTATATATATATATATATAATGCTGAGGACATCATATATTTTAGCGTCGATTAGGAAGATACCTGTTTTATCTCCTCACCTGCACTACAAGCGCAGGGTCCCCTGGACTCAGCGGTTTTAAATCTCTCTTGACACAGGCAGGTCATTATAAAGCCATTTATTTCAATGATTGTTTTTGAGCCCGTAGAATGAATTTGTACCCCCCCCCCCCCCCCCCCCCCCGAGATCTGATTATGAACATAAAATGTGAGCTATGTGTACAGGGCATTGAAGCTAAATCACTGCGACCTTCATGCACACAGGTTACCACCAGATCAAGCATGGTGTTGGTATACTGCGACAGCTTAGATATTGAGAGCAACCTAAATGTACAGTGTCGTTTTTGACAGTATATGCTTAACTTTTAGCACTAAATCAGGCTTGGTGGCACTCTGTCTGAAGATCCTTTATTTTGATCTTGGGGAGTGCAGCCATATTTATTAAACGTATTATTGTGTAAACTGTGTTGAGTGTGTTCTGATTTGTATGTCAGTTTTTATTGGTTGATTTTTGTATCCTAAATTGTGGATTTAGAAGATTATGGAAGATCCGGACCAACTGGTTTTGAGCTTTTTCTTTGCTATCAGACTGCTGCTTTTTTTTTATATACAGTCAACATATTCTTAAATAATAGCGCTGCCCGAGGCGGGGCATGATACAGTCAACATATAGCAAAAGAGAGAGCGAAAGAGAGCTCCCGTTCTACAGTCAATATACAGTGTACAGAGAGAGAGAGAGAGAGAACATGTGTTTGTCATGTGTGTGTGTGTTAGAGAGAGACTAGAGCATGTATGACAGATTCAAAAGGACAAAGATCAAAAGAGAGAGAGAGAGAGAGAGAGAGAGAGAGAGAGAGAGACACATTGGAAAGAAATTGAAATGCTATTTGGCCCTAAACAGAGAGTACACAGTGGCAGAATACCTGAGCACTGTGACTGAAGATCCTTGAGCACAGCCTAGCCATCGAGAAAGGCCGCCATAGGCAGACTGTGTGTGTTAGAAAGAGAGAGAGAGAGAGAGAGAGAACATGTGTGTTTGTCATGTGTGTGTGTGTTAGAGACTAGAGCATGTATGACAGATTCAAAAGGACAAAGATCAACACTTAAATCCAACAAGAAGAGCAGGGTATACCAGAGAAACCAAAGCAAGGAGCCAATGGCCGACATCAGCTAAATAGGCTAGCCAGGTACTCTGTGACACCAGGCCACACACAGCTTTGGCCAATGGCCCAACGCTACACAAGCTACACAAGCTACACAAGCTACACCATTCACACACAGCACATGTCGTATCTCCAAATGTTGTGAAGTAGCATATGTTTTGCCTGGAAAAAAACATCGTTATTAACAAAACATTCGGGAGGGGAAGGAAGTAAGAGTGGGGTAATGTCATGACATTTTCATTAATCTTAGTTACCTGCACGAGGGCGCAGGTCGAAAGGCCGCAACACAGGTCTCCACGTTGACGAAAGGCCTCAGCGCGCCTCCCTCCACCTTCGCTCCCCACCCCTCCCTCCTGGTATAGTACGGGGGGCCACGGCTCCGGCCGAGGAGACTGGGTGTGGGGAGGACGTGGTGGGCCGACAGCCAGCCAGCCAGCCCACACATGGCGTCTGGCTAACAGTTAGCTCAATCAGGCACGTGGCTCTATGTAGCTGCATACAGCCAGGTGCTCTCACCACGAGCACCAGGCACACAACCGTTAGCGTTAGCTACTAGTAGTATTAGCTCGTCGACCAGTTTGGCTCCAGATAGAGAAAGACAGATCCACGGCGGGTATATAATCATATGTTGACTCACGGTCACTCACCATAACGCAGTATCAACGTGGAAGGAAACTTTCTTGGCCCCACGGTGTAATTTCTTCTTCTTCTTCTTCGAGTACTTTCCGGCAGACTGGACACCTTTCGGCGTATTGCTTCTTTTCCTAGATTTTTTTGTCAAATGCTTTTTTCAATGGTCACTGTTGGCGAGTTGTTCTACATTTAGGTTAAACATTAATGAACAAAGGGACAGCTACAGTATGTAAATTGTAAAGCATTTTTTTTTTATTCCTGTCAACGCGTACTGCGTGTGAGAGAGAGAGAGAAAGAGAGAGAGAGAGAGAGAAAGAGGGAGAGAGGCAGTGAGAGAGAGAGAGGGAGAGAGAGGCAGTGAGAGAGAGAGAGAAAAAGAGAGAGAGCGAGATAGACAGGGACAGAGAGAAAGACAGAAATAGACAGGGAGAGAGAACCAGAGAGATAGAGCGAGAGAGAGAGAGAGAGAGAGAGAGAGAGAGAGAGAGAGAGAGAGAGAGAGAGAGAGAGAGAGAGAGAGAGAGAGAGAGAGAGAGAGAGAGAGAGAGAGACAGGGAGAGGGAGAGAGAGAGAGAGAGAGAGAGAGAGAGAGAGAGAGAGAGAGAGAGAGAGAGAGAGAAAGAAAGAGAGAAAGAGAGAGAAAGAAAGAGAGAGAGAGATATATCGCGCCACTCACTCATATCAGACCTCACTGCACTTATGTGTATCATGTATGTGACAAATAAACCTCTTGAATCTTGACTTGCCATATTCAATCAGTTTCAGTAACTACAGAACAGTACATATTGTTAGACTCACTTGTTGTTTGGAACGAGCCTCGAGCCGTTGCGTTAACCCTTCGAGAAGCTTTTGTGGTCCGGCCGGGCTTGATAAAGTGTATGTCCACTGTCCAGACTCCATATAAATCCAAATCCAACACCGTCAGTAATGTACAGTATCTCGTGCTGATCTCTCCAACTCCTTAGAATACACTTCTTATATCTTATTACCGAACCACAAGCCTAGCTAAACTAACGCACTGAATCGAAACTGAATAAATAAAATAGGACTGACTGGCTCCTCCTCGCATTATTTTCTGTCTGACGACATAACGAGTACAGTGGCGCAGAGCTTGCTTCGAGCACTAGAAAAACGTGCCCCGATTACATCATATTTGAACACACTGATATGCGAAATGGATTTGCTTGACCTATTTACATTGGCTGCGATGATACAGTGACGCACACAGTGTGCACGCTACGTCTATGCGCCCAGCTTTAGAGGTACTCTCTATATCAGGAGAGACAGTGACGTCATGTGAATCACAAAACAATGATTTATATTTGATATATTAACGTTATTGTGCATTTGAAACACAAACATACTTAAAATTAGTAAATATTATTCATTTTAAACATGTTTAGTTTATTTTTAGGGGTCTAAAATTAAAATAAAACATTTTATTCTTCTCCTGCTCTCTTCACCAGGGGGTGCGGCGCCCCAGCGCCCCCTTTGTGCCGGCCGCCACTGGTTGTGATCAATAGAAACTTTGATCAATGACCTCCTGCAATGTTAAAACTCAGCTGTTCTCCAGATTAGTTGACTCAGATCTCAATTGACTCAACAGAGGAACTAGTGAGACCGGATGATAGATCATGGATCTTCTCGCAGCTTCACAGCCTGGTCCTCACTGGTGAAGGGAAAGATAAGGCTCTCAAACATCCTTGCAGCACGGTGGTGTAGTGGTTAACACTGTCGCCTCACAGCAAGAAGGTCCAGGGTTCGATTCCCGCTTGGGGACCAGGTTTCCATGATGCCAGTTACCCAGGTGGGGTATCTCCCAGGCCTTTCTGTGTGGAGTTTGCATGTTCTCCCCGTGCTCGCAAGGGTTTCCCCCCCCGATAAGATAAACCCAATGGAAAAACATGCACTACAATAGATCGCTAACGCTGTGGCGTCCTTGACGAAGACGGACAGGAGCACTTGGATTGGTCCCCTGGCGCGGCTCACGTTGACGCCTGTCTGCTCCCGGCTGCCCTTGGGGGGGAAGGACGACGGGATGGGTTAATCGCAGATACGAATTGCATGCATGCATCGCATGTGTGCCGATTGGTGACCTCTGAGCAGGTCCTAAATTATATATTATTATTTTTTACCCTGAACCCTAAGAAACTATTCGATCCTCTAGCCGAGCTTGCAGGTAGTTAATTTCCTCCGCTAGCGGCTAGTAGCGTTGGGCGACCAAATCACATCAACAATGAGGAAACGTCCCGGCTCCACTCCTCCTCGCCTCAAACAAGGGACTAAACACATTTCACAATTATGCCACAATAATGTGGAACGCCCTACCCAAAGCCGTAAAGGAATGTGAATCCCTACCCTCCTTAAAAACTGCTTTCAAAGAGCACCTACGGGTGGCTGCAATTAGAAACTGGACCCGGTAAATGTCAAAATCCCCCCGCAGTTTCTTCCCCTTCGGATGTATATCTTTTTTTATGATCTCGTTTTCTTACACAGTACTGTATATTTGTATGTCTTGTATATCATAAATGTCTTGATGAATTGAAAATTTTGCTGGTCTTCATCCTCTTAGCAGTTATCAGTATTGAGCTGTACTGTATTGTACACATTCTGCAATTTGTTAATAAAGTTTTCAATCAATCAATCAAACTTCGTCCAGTGGGACAGGCTCTTCCACCTAACTCCCCACCTAAGACCAAGCGTCCCTGGGTTGAACACGCTGCCGCTAACCCCAGCACAACACCGCCATGGCGCTCTCCTGCGCCTGCATCCTCTCAGCCAGCGTCTGACCTGATACCCTCTCCTGTTGTGAGGGGCCTGCCGTCGCTGCTAATGCGGTGACAGCTGCTGTCAATCATCCAAGCAACCAGGCCATCTATGGTGGGGGGATGTCTCAGTGGTCAACCTGAGATTATTGTGATTGTGTTCAGTGATTGTCAATTCTATCATCAGGTTTGTCAAACGTCCTTGTGACATTACCTACTGTTTCTCTGGATTTAAAGTTTTTTATGTCATTGAACAAGTTCCTGCTATCCTTGACTGTCACCCCTCTGTCCACACTATGTGGAGCTGATGATGTAATGTCAAGACAATTGATCAAACGATCAGTCTGACTTTGAGTATCTGACAACAACTATAGAGAGCCTTGGGGAAAACTTGTATTCTGTGTGGCCTCACTCCAACCTCAGGGTATGATTTAGTCACCTCTTTAGTCTAAATTCTGTACCGCGCCTGGATATGGATTCATACGCAATTTTGATTATTTCTGGCCAAAGGAGAACCTGTACAAAAATAATGGCATTCATCCAAATGGACTGGGGGTAAATCGATTGACTTAATTTTATAGCATCACTGGCCCGACGACCTATATCTTTAGACGGTTTGTCAAATGGTCTTGTCTCCTATCCCCCTTATATACCTGAATCGGTGCCTGCTGCCTCTCCGAGCTCCAATCATGTTGTTATTCCCTGTAATTTTGCTTCTTCTCAGACTAAAGAGTCACTGACTATAAATATCTTGGCTTGTGGCTCGATGAGAAACTTTCATTTAAGTTCCATGTGGATATTCTTGCTTCCAAGCTGCGACAGAAAATTGGCTTCCTGTACAGAGATATATAGATCCAGCTTTCCTGTGATTATTGGAAGGGGATGTTGAAACAGTTTTCTTGGTGATGTGATTTCTAGGCATGTAATTTCTTAAATTCTTAAACCGCTGGACTCTGTCTATCATTCTGCCCTCAGTGGCCTTCTCTGATTTAAATCATTGGTATTTTTTATTTTATTTTTAAAGCCCTTATTGGCAAACTTCCAATTTCCTTGAATTAGCTCTGAACTAGGAAAACATGCTTTTTCCTTTGATGCTTCCAACACCTGAGATGCCTTCCAACTGACTCTGAAGCTGAAGGTTCTTACTTCTTTTGCTGCATTTTAAAGTATGATCTCCGGCCACTGTGTGTCGAATGTGTTAGCTGATTTTTTATTGTTTATTCTTATTTATTGTGCCTCTATGTATGAAATTGCGGTCTTGTATTGTAAGCTTGTCGTCACTGTAAATTAGGGTAACCTCAGTGTTTTACGAGTTGAAATAAAGGTTTGAAATTAAATGAAATTAAAATAAAGGCCTACCCAAGACTACTCCATTCTGTCATCTGTATATGTTTTTTTTTATATCAGAGAATTCTTTATTCATTTTCAATTACCAAAAGACATACAACTATACTCCTTACCTACAGTATATACATTTATTATTTACAATAGCATGGATTAGATTAACCCTCATGTTGTGTTAGGAATTGGCACCACTGACCGTTGTTAGTGGGTCAATGTTGACCCGGGGTCTAACTCAGTCCTGACCACAAAAAAGAAAGGAGTATCACTCAATATAGTTAATACTACATCCTAACTAACATTATATGCATTCATAACCATATAATCCCATTGTAATTTGATTTTTATGGCCCCCGAGACACATCATGTCCCTTATTTTTAAGATGAAAATGAGGTTGTTCAATCATAATATACTAAATGTGAAACCCATAGATAATAATGTTTTCTGACTATAATAGAACAATATTAGAATATAACTTCTGAAAAAAAGTTTAGTATATTTATTATTATTTTATTTATTTATATTTAGTATTTTTATAGTATAGTTTTACCTTGCTGGGCCAAGAATGACCCTAACACCGCAGTCGTACCTTTTTTTCTGCAGATACCTTCAGAATTGGGAGCAATTAGGGGTTAAGTGTCTCCTCCGTCCAGAAGTGTATATATACGGTATATACAAAAGTTAGCGTAGAGCCCTGACAATAGTGCTGTATGCTGATAAACTATGCCATACCGTATGTAATATAGACGGTATATACAGCAGTATTGTCAGGGCTCTATGCAAACTTCTTTCCGAAGCACACAAAGACATTTCGGAGCACGCTGAAAAACAGGTTTTGATTGATTGATTGAAAATGTTATTAACAGATTGCAGAATGGGTACAATACAGTACAGCTCAATACACACAATTGTTAAGGGGATGCAGACCAGAGAAAGACTTTCGTCTTGTTTACATCAGGGTCCCCCATTTTCAATTCATCAGGACATAATGACATACATGACATACATATAGACAGTACTGCTACATCTATACATTTATGACATACCAGATTTGCAAATACAGTACTGTTTGTGATACAAAAATAGTCCAGAAAAGAGAGTATATACATTTGACGTAAAAACTGTACATTGGAGGAGGTTGGGTAGGTGGGGAGGGGTTGTGTGGGTGGGGGCTGTACATTGGAGGTGGTTGGGTGGGTAGGGTGGGGGTGGGGGGGGGGGGTTGGGTAGGAGGGGTGGGTGGGTGGGGAACACTGTACAACTGTAAAAGCAAAACTGTACATTGGAATATTGACAAAACCATACTTGGTCATTTACTGTACATTGGAGGGGGTTGGGTTAGGACATTTACAGGGGCCAGTTTCGAATTGTAGTCTCCCGTAGGTGTTCTTTGAGAGTGGTTTTGAAAGTGGGTAGTGATTCACATTCCTTTACAGCTTTGGGTAGGGCGTTCCACATTGATGTGGCATAATTGTGAAATGTGTTTAGTCCCTTGTTTGAGCCGAATCTGGGTTTAACATGATTTATGGAGCTCCCTCTGGTGTTGTGATTGTGGTATTCACTGACCTTTGGGAAGTATTTTGACATGTACATGGGTACCTTGGTCGTGTAGTGTATCTTGTAGACCAGGCCCATTGCAAGTTGCTGTACTCTGTCGTCTACTCTAAGCCATCCTAGGTTGTCAAAGTGGGCAGGGGTGAGGTGGGTTCTAGGAGTAAGGTCAAGCAGTAGTCTGACCAGTTTGTTTTGAGATGTTTGTAATTTTGTTTTTAGCACCTTTGAGGTGCTTTGGTACCATGAGGTGCAAGCATAGTCGTAGTACCCTTGAATGAGTGCTCCTGCCAGAGTCTTCAGGGTATTCTTGTTTACCAGAGAGGAGATTCGGTACAACAATCGAGTTCGTTGGTTGACTTTTTTTATTACATTGGATGCCATTTTGTCACAGGAAAGATTAGCCTCTAGGATGGAACCCAGGTAGGTAATTTCATCTTTCCTTGTGACAATATTGTCACCCACTGTAACTGAGAAGCCGTCGGTCTGGCTGAGTTTGTTATTTGAACCGAAGAGAATGGACTCTGTTTTTCCCATGTGTAATGATAGTTTGTTATCAGCGAGCCATATGCAGATTTTGCCTAGTTCCGAGCTGAGGGTTTTTTCAACCTGTAACTTGTTCTTGTCAGAGACCAGCAGGGCTGAGTCGTCCGCAAACAGGAACAAGTTGCAGTCACAAGCTGACGACATGTCATTTGCATAAATTAGGAACAGTAGCGGTCCTAGTATGCTTCCTTGTGGAACACCACAGCTCACTGGGAGGGGGGGGGGTACCATCTGTTCCCTCCCCTCAAGGTAGGATTGCATCCAGCTCACTGATAGACTATCAAAACCAATTGCTTTTAGCTTGTCAATCAGAATGGAGTGATTGACAGTGTCGAAGGCATTTTGTAGGCCCAGCATGACCATGCCGCAGTATTTGGCCGCATCCACCTCTTGTTTGATGTGGTCGTTCAAATAGAGAAGGCATATGTGTCAGTGGAGTGGGATGTTCTGAAGCCAGATTGGAATTCGTAGATTCGATTTTTTTCCACTAGGTACTTTTCAACCTGTTCGTAGACAATTTTTTCCATGACTTTCGAGATGGAGGTAAGAATAGAAACAGGGCGGTAGTTGCCTGGGTCTAATTTGCTGCCCTTTTTGTGCAGAGGGGTCACCCTCGCAATTTTGAAGTCCTTGGGGACGTGTCCCTGTTTTATGGAGAGGTTTATTATGTGTGTGATGACTGGGGTGATGGCGGCTGCTGAGTCTGAGGAATTTGGAAGGGATGTTGTCATGGCCAGTGGCCTTGTTAGGTTGGAGGGCGCTCAGTTTTTTGAGTACCTCATCTGTTGTTACCATTCCCAGCTTGAAGTCGTCCTTGCAGACCCCTAGGTTTTTGTAGTGAGCTAGATTTGTAGACCTCCTTCAGCCGACAGGTCTAGGTTTATTTGCCAGAATTACTATATTTATTAATTTCATTTATTTGCACAATGAAACTGAATAAAATTGTCAAAGCAACAAATTAAAGATAATTTGCAGATGAGATAACAAAAAAAAATAGAGGTTTATAGAGGTATCTCACCAAACATTACACACAAAACAAATGCACTTTTTAATATGTGTGTGTGCATGCATGCATTAGGCCAGTTGGTTAATGTATGTAAGTGCGTGTGCCATACAATTTTTTTTGTCCTTTACCTGCCCACAAGTAAAATAAAAAGATGCAAAAGCGATATTAAATAGTTAGTATACTATATCAGTATACAAACTCGATTTTTACATTGATTGGTTTGCTAATGCTTCTGATTATTTAAAAGGATGCTTCATCTAGCCTCAATGGATCCCAATGATCCTACCAGGCCTAATCTGAAGAACCCTTTAACAAAATCATTGCAAGTGGTGTTTCCGATTCAGGGATTAGTTAGGGATTAGAAAACACACACTTGAAGGGCACTTGATCGCAAATTGTAGAGAAATGTAAGACGTTTTAATGAACACACTTTTCCAAACAACCTCTACAATGGTAATAATAATGAATTAGATTATAATATTTTTCAATAGATCTGGTCCGTGGTTTTCAACCTCATTCATAGCAAGAAACAAAGCGTAGTCCCTCGCTAGACACACTAAAGAGGCATCCCACTATTATCACTTAGAAATAATATAAATAAATGCACATCCCTTATGAGCAAAGCTATTTGAACTTCTGGAAGGTGGTGAAATCTATAATAAAAGCAATCCTACTGCTTTTCTCTCATGTCAAGTCTGTTGATTGCTTAGTATACAGTACTCTTGTTATGGTTTGTAACCGACCCCAATCGCACAACACAAGACAGGTATGAGAGTAAGCCAAGAACTGGGCATTTATTGAAACACACAGAAAATGGCACTGTCCCTTTAAGGGAGAACACAAATTACAGGGAAAACAAGAAACGGGAAAATAGGCACAGTGCCTTTAAGAGGCGAGCTGGCTAAGGGGAAGGCTAAGGGAAGGGCTAAACGGAACAGGGCCAGGGCAAGGGAACAGGCAGGAACAGGGAGGACTAGGAGGAAAGGACTAGGAGGACTGGACAGGATGACTAGGAGGACTAAGAGGACTAGGAGGACTGGACAAGGAGGACTAGGATGACTAGGAGGACTGGACGGGATGACTAGGAGGACTAGGAGGACTGGACAGGGAGGGCTAGGAGGACTAGAGAGGGGAAACAGGGACAGAGGCTCGCGGAGGCGGGCTGGGGAGAGGGAGGACTAGAAGGACTAGACAGGGAGGACTAGGAGGACTAGACAGGGAGGACTAGGAGGACTAGAGAAAACAGGGTAAGGCCTTGGAACAGGGCGAGGGCTGGAGCTGCTTACAGGGACAGAGAAAAACAGACAAAGCCTGGGATACAAGCATTAGAAGAATGTTGCTGCTCTGCAGCTTCTCCCGGGATGGTTAGTCTGGGCAAGCAGACGGTGACGTCAATGCCGCTCTGCAGATTCCTCTCGGCAGCTCTCCGAGGTGGTAAACGGGACCGAGAGGGAGAGAGGGAGCGGGTTAGCTCAGAGTACAGTTGGGAACAGAGCAGGTGACAGGAGAAGTGACTTGTCCCAAAACAGAGTAATCCAAGTGACTGAATCTTCGGTGTAAATACACACTGTGAGTAATGTCCCAACACAAATCCATGTGATAGAATCTTCGGTGCAAATAAACACTGTGAGCGAAGTCCCAATAATAATCCAAGTGACAGTATCTTCGGTGTGAATACACACAGTGAGCGATGTTCAAGCAAATATTATCCCAAATGAATAATCCAAAAAGCTGACACTGGGTGAGTGACAGTCTGACAAAAAGCAGGATCTCTTCAGTGTCTAAAAACACACGAAAAACGAATAGGGTCAAAGACAGTCTTGCAAAACTCACCAAGGCGCTGTGCGTAAAGAGAGCCGGATCAAACAGGGCGAGCGCGTCGCCACGGGGAACGGGTTGTCCAAGCGGAGGTCTGAGTGGTGCGCGACTGCTTGGAGTACGCGCCGGTACGGAGGGCGCATCTGGCGCGGAGGTCTGAGTGGTGCGCGACTGCTTGGAGTACGCGCCGGTACGGAGGGCGCATCTGGCGCGGAGGTCTGAGTGGTGCGCGTCTGCTTGGAGTACGCGCCGGTACGGAGGACGCATCTGGAGTGCGTCTGAATGCGCGTCTGGAGTGAAGAGCGCGTCTGCGCGGAAGAGCGCGCCAGGCTCGGAGGTCTGGATGGTGCGCGTCTGCTTTGAGTACGCGCCGGTACGGAGAGCGCATCTGCTGCACGGAGGTCTGGAGTGGAACACCGGAATACCTCCCGTAGAGGTTTGGAGAGCGCAGTGCGGTGTCTCCTTCCAGGCAAACGGCGACAGGTGGCGAAGGCTTGAGGGCATCTGGCGCGGAGGTCTGGATGGTGCGCGTCTGCTTTGAGTACGCGCCGGTACGGAGAGCGCATCTGCTGCACGGAGGTCTGGAGTGGAACACCGGAATACCTCCCGTAGAGGTTTAGAGAGCGCAGTGCGGTGTCTCCTTCCAGGCAAACGGCGACAGGTGGCGAAGGCTTGAGTGCATCTGGCGCGGAGGTCTGGATGCGCGTCTGGACGTCTGCTGCGCGGAGGTCTGAAGTGGAACACTGGAATACCTCCCGTGGAAGTTTAGAGAGCGCAGTCCAGTGTCTCCTTCCAGGCAAACGGCGACAGGAGGCGAAGGCTAGAGCGCATCTCACGCCGGAGATGAAAACAGCATAACAGACAGAGAACCTCCCGAAGGAGTCTTGGTGATAGAGATATGATACGGAACGACCCGACAGGAACTGAGGGGAGAGCGAGGTACTTAAAGCCCACAGGGGCACTAATTAAAATCCCCATCAGGTGCATGAAGGTAATTGATACTAGAACTAGAAGTGTGTGTTCGGCACCAGACCAATCAAACACATAATGACAGGTAGTCCAAGGGTGTGGCTGCTGAAGAGCAAACGAACGCGAGGGTGGGGGCTATTGAGGTGAGGAGAATGCAATTGATTAACAGAAAACTAAAGGAACAGAGCGAGTAGGCTTAAAGGAACAGAGCGAGTAGGTGAGCAACGGACAAAACCTCACAGTACCCCCCCCTCCACGGGAGCCACCCGGCGACCCAAAAATACAGACAGAGTGGCAGGGGACAAAACAAGGCAACAAACAAAAAGTACTGGGCCATGCCAGCAGGGGAAGCCACAACAAAAGTGGGGCTAGCAAAAGAACAGGGTAGCTGAGGGGTAACCAGGGTAGCAGAAGGGGTAACTAGAGGAGCTGAGGGGTAACAGAGGAGCTGAGGGGTAACTAGAGGAGCTGAGGGGTAACTATGAGGAGCACCGGGAAGGGGCTAGCAGAGGGAAAGGGTAGCTGCCAGGGCACAGATAGCTACAGGGCCTATGCTAGCTGTACTGCTACATTAACAAAGAGGCTGCGCTAGCCGCCGGAGCTAGGCCAGCAGACAGGGCTGGAACAGGGGCACTGGAGAGGGGAACAGGGAAGGGGCTAGCAGAGGGAAAGGGTAGCTGCCAGGGCACTGATAGCTACAGGGCCTATGCTAGCTGTACTGCTACATTAACATAGAGGCTGCGCTAGCTGCCGGAGCTAGGCTGGCAGACAGGGCTGGACCAGCATGAGAGAACAAGCCAGCTGGAAGGACAGTCCTAGCTGTGGGGAACTGACCTTGCTAGCTCAAGGGGCAGTCCTAGCAGTGGGAGAAAACTGACCTTGCTAGCTGAAGGGGCAGTCCTAGCAGTGGGAGAAAACTGACCTTGCCAGCTGAAAGGGCAGTCCTAGCAGTGGGAAAACTGACCTTGCTAGCTGAAAGGGCAGTCCTAGCAGTGGGAAAAACTGACCTTGCTAGCTGAAAGGGCAGTCCTAGCAGTGGGAAAACTGACCTTGCTAGCTGAAAGGGCAGTCCTAGCAGTGGGAAAACTGACCTTGCTAGCTGAAAGGGCAGTCCTAGCAGTGGGAAAAACTGACCTTGCTAGCTGAAAGGGCAGTCCTAGCAGTGGGAAAAAACTGACCTTGCTAGCTGAAAGGGCAGTCCTAGCAGTGGGAAAAAACTGACCTTGCTAGCTGAAAGGGCAGTCCTAGCAGTGGGAAAACTGACCTTGCTAGCTGAAGGAGCAGTCCTAGCATTGGGAAGGCTACACAAAAAGTGGAGGCCAAGCAGAGGGACCGGGTTAGCTGCCTGGGCAAGGCTAGCTACAGGGCCTATGCTAGCTGCAAGGGCTGCATTAACATAGAGGCTGTGCTAGCAGCCGGGGCAAAGCTAGCAGACTGGGGCCATGCAGAGGGACTGGGTTAGCTGCCAGGGCATGGCTAGCTACAGGGCCCATGCCAGCAGCAAGGGCTGCATTAACATAGAGGCTGTGCTAGCAGCCGGGGCTAAGCTAGCAGACTGGGGCCATGCTGAGGGACAGGGTTAGCTGCCTGGGCATGGCTAGCTACAGGGCCTATGCCAGCAGCAAGGGCTGCATTAACATAGAGGCTGTGCTAGCAGCCGGGGCTAAGCTAGCAGACTGGGGCCATGCTGAGGGACAGGGTTAGCTGCCTGGGCATGGCTAGCTACAGGGCCTATGCCAGCAGCAAGGGCTGCATTAACATAGAGGCTGTGCTAGCAGCCGGGGCTAAGCTAGCAGACAGGGGCCAAGCTGGTAGTAGAGGCCTAACAAGCTGCAGGGGAGCTAACCGGGGAGCCAACAGGGCTAACAGGGAAGCTAACAGGGCTAACAAAAAAAAAAGGCAAACTCAACATACACCGTCTGTGCTGGCTGGGGTCGTCGATTGGTCGGGTCGTACTGTTATGGTTTGTAACCGACCCCAATCGCACAACACAAGACAGGTATGAGAGTAAGCCAAGAACTGGGCATTTATTGAAACACACAGAAAACGGCACTGTCCCTTTAAGGGAGAACACAAATTACAGGGAAAACAAGAAACGGGAAAATAGGCACAGTGCCTTTAAGAGGCGAGCTGGCTAAGGGGAAGGCTAAGGGAAGGGCTAAACGGAACAGGGCCAGGGCAAGGGAACAGGCAGGAACAGGGAGGACTAGGAGGAAAGGACTAGGAGGACTGGACGGGATGACTAGGAGGACTAGGAGGACTAGGAGGACTGGACTAGGAGGACTAGGATGACTAGGAGGACTGGACGGGATGACTAGGAGGACTAGGAGGACTGGACAGGGAGGGCTAGGAGGACTAGAGAGGGGAAACAGGGACAGAGGCTCGCGGAGGCGGGGTGGGGAGAGGGAGGACTGGAAGGACTAGACAGGGAGGACTAGGAGGACTAGACAGGGAGGACTAGGAGGACTAGAGAAAACAGGGTAAGGCCTTGGAACAGGGCGAGGGCTGGAGCTGCTTACAGGGACAGAGAAAAACAGACAAAGCCTGGGATACAAGCATTAGAAGAATGTTGCTGCTCTGCAGCTTCTCCCGGGATGGTTAGTCTGGGGAAGCAGACGGTGACGTCAGAGCCGCTCTGCAGATTCCTCTCGGCAGCTCTCCGAGGTGGTAAACGGGACCGAGAGGGAGAGAGGGAGCGGGTTAGCTCAGAGTACAGTTGGGAACAGAGCAGGTGACAGGAGAAGTGACTTGTCCCAAAACAGAGTAATCCAAGTGACTGAATCTTCGGTGTAAATACACACTGTGAGTAATGTCCCAACACAAATCCACGTGATAGAATCTTCGGTGCAAATAAACACTGTGAGCGAAGTCCCAATAATAATCCAAGTGACAGTATCTTCGGTGTGAATACACACAGTGAGCGATGTTCAAGCAAATATTATCCCAAATGAATAATCCAAAAAGCTGACACTGGGTGAGTGACAGTCTGACAAAAAGCAGGATCTCTTCAGTGTCTAAAAACACACGAAAAACGAATAGGGTCAAAGACAGTCTTGCAAAACTCACCCAGGCGCTGTGCGTAAAGAGAGCCGGATCAAACAGGGCGAGCGCGTCGCCACGGGGAACGGGTTGTCCAAGCGGAGGTCTGAGTGGTGCGCGACTGCTTGGAGTACGCGCCGGTACGGAGGGCGCATCTGGCGCGGAGGTCTGAGTGGTGCGCGACTGCTTGGAGTACGCGCCGGTACGGAGGGCGCATCTGGCGCGGAGGTCTGAGTGGTGCGCGTCTGCTTGGAGTACGCGCCGGTACGGAGGACGCATCTGGAGTGCGTCTGAATGCGCGTCTGGAGTGAAGAGCGCGTCTGCGCGGAAGAGCGCGCCAGGCTCGGAGGTCTGGATGGTGCGCGTCTGCTTTGAGTACGCGCCGGTACGGAGAGCGCATCTGCTGCACGGAGGTCTGGAGTGGAACACCGGAATACCTCCCGTAGAGGTTTAGAGAGCGCAGTGCGGTGTCTCCTTCCAGGCAAACGGCGACAGGTGGCGAAGGCTTGAGTGCATCTGGCGCGGAGGTCTGGATGGTGCGCGTCTGCTTTGAGTACGCGCCGGTACGGAGAGCGCATCTGCTGCACGGAGGTCTGGAGTGGAACACCGGAATACATCCCGTAGAGGTTTAGAGAGCGCAGTGCGGTGTCTCCTTCCAGGCAAACGGCGACAGGTGGCGAAGGCTTGAGTGCATCTGGCGCGGAGGTCTGGATGCGCGTCTGGACGTCTGCTGCGCGGAGGTCTGAAGTGGAACACTGGAATACCTCCCGTGGAAGTTTAGAGAGCGCAGTCCAGTGTCTCCTTCCAGGCAAACGGCGACAGGAGGCGAATGCTAGAGCGCATCTCACGCCGGAGATGAAAACAGCATAACAGACAGAGAACCTCCCGAAGGAGTCTTGGTGATAGAGATATGATACGGAACGACCCGACAGGAACTGAGGGGAGAGCGAGGTACGTAAAGCCCACAGGGGCACTAATTAAAATCCTCATCAGGTGCGTGAAGGTCATTGATACTAGAACTAGAAGTGTGTGTTCGGCACCAGACCAATCAAACACATAATGACAGGTAGTCCAAGGGTGTGGCTGCTGAAGAGCAAACGAACGCGAGGGTGGGGGCTAGTGAGGTGAGGAGAATGCAATTGATTAACAGAAAACTAAAGGAACAGAGCGAGTAGGCTTAAAGGAACAGAGCGAGTAGGTGAGCAACGGACAAAACCTCACAACTCTCCAGATGCTCACTCGTGTAGAAGAATGATTGGGTTGAAATCAAGTCAACAAAACATATATTATATTGTTTCCGATCGATATTGTCCAACTCTTAATTTCCGATACTGATATCAACCGATACCGATATATGCTAGGTAACTAACATTACATATCTCTTGTCGTGGAATTAACACAACATTATGCATACCTTTGACAATACCAGTATGCATTGATGTGTTAATTTCACTGGATGAATTCAACAAGGCTTTCTAAATGTAAACATTTTGTAAATGTAAACTACTTCAACTTAAGTTAGGCTATGGAAAAAAGTGCCATATTTATTTATTTATTTATTGTCAAACAGCAGCTTGGATCACACTCTTCCTGAGATAATCCTGACAAACGCCCACTACATAGGGCACATTTCTACTTCTTCACAAAATGTAAACAACGTTGTACCTATACAACTGTGAGGTAAAATGCAAACAACTGAAACAAGAAAACTCCAACAGTGCTGGACCAGCAGCCCCAGTCATTAGCCTACTTGGGGTAACACAATCTTTAAAATAAACTGGGTTCAAGCCCAGCTCTAGATGAGCTCTACATGTAACTGGCCAGAGGCCATAATTTATACTAATAATACAAATTGTTTTTTATCAATCGACTCGTTAAGGGACAACTGGGTGTTTTTTTTCGGTGTCGCCTGTTGCTTCTTATCATTGTTTTGCTGCACAAACGTTGCATTTATCTCCGGATGATTCTTCCTGAAGTGTGAGAGTAAATTTTAAGTATTGAAGGAAGACGTCTTGGTTCCTCCTCGTATAACCTCCGCTTTACAGTCACTGTGCCCACCTCAGGAAGAATGATCCGGAGATACACACAATGTGTGTGCAGCAAAACGATGAGAAGAAGCAACAGGCGACATCGAAAAAACCCACCCAGTTGTCCCTTAACTTAAACGGCAAACTATATCTGGAGACACTTTGAAATAATTCCAAATCAAAGACTAAGGGCTAGATCCACAAAGAATGGATTGCACAGAGCAAGTTGCACCCCTTGGCATCCCTGAGTGCCCCCCTGTGCCCCAGTAGAGTGCTTGGTCTAGATACGCCCCTGGGTAGTAGGTGTCTAACTGCTATTTTTTTTTTTTTTTTTTTTTTAATCTTTTCCCCCCTCCATTTTCCTCCGATTTTTCTCCCATCCCAATGTTAGTCGTTATGCCAATTCCCAATCCCCTTCCTGGTCGCTGCGCACTTACCCCCCACAGTCGGTCTGGGAGAGTGGAGGCTATCACGTGCTTCCTCCGACACACGTCCAGCCAATCAACCGCTTCTTTTCACCTGGCAGCGCAGATTCTCATTGAGAGGGCGTAGCATGTGGAAGGATCACACTATCCCACTCAAGTCCTATCCGCGCTTAGCAGGCGCCCCGACCGAACTGTAGGAGTCGCTGTTTACAACGACCCGGACCCACCCCGCCAGCTTCTCCCACCCTCTAATACTGCCAATTGTATTAGTGTGAACGACCAGCCAAGCTGGTGACAACCCCGGAGCTGTGAGCTGGATTCGAACAGGCGAATCTAGCCGCTCCGGGGTTTGGTGACGAACGCAATCTCCGTTACACCACCTGACCGCCCTACAAACTGCCCTTTTTAAACAAAAACTTTTACTATTTAGAGATACTATAACTGTTAATTGTTATAGTAAATGTTCTTAAACATTCAAACTGTGAAAATATGGAAAAAACGTCACATATGCAGATGAAATATTGTATTGCCGACTCGGCTCAGCTGGCTCTGGAGAACCTGCAACATTATTTTAACGTTCTCCAAGCTGCACTTAATGATCTTATACTTGTATTGAATACACATAAAACTAGGTCCATGTTGTTCTCTAGAGCTAGATGTACATGCTAGTGAAGACGTTTATATTGAGCGAATATATTTATACAGAATATAAATACCTTGGTATCTGGATAGATGCCAAATTCACATTCAAATATCATATAGACAATCCTGTCAACAATGTATTTTTTCTTGGAAATAGAACAAACTTCCCTATGCTGTGTGGGAAAAGGATTGTTGAAGCTGTTTTTATCTCTGTTATGGATTATGGTGAAGTGATGTAGGCTTGATTTATGACATGATTTATAGGCTCCACTCTTAAGCCCTTGGATGCTGTTCATCATTCTGCTCTTAGGTTTATTACTGGTAATGTTTATAGCACTCATCATTGCCTCCCGTATGAAAACATTGGGTGGCCTTCTCTGTCTGAGAGACGTGATAGGCATATGTATTTGTTTATCTACAAGGCCCTTATTGGGAAGCTGCCATCGTATATCACAGCTATGCTAGATGGTTCCTCTAGAGTCTAGACCATAACAAACTTGGTCTAATGACGCGCTTTGAATGCAAGTCCCTCAAGTTTGTTCTGAGCTTGGAAGATCTGCTTCTATGCTTCGACCACCTGGAACAAAGCACCCTACACATATATTTGAACTACGATCACAAACCGGCCAGCTTCTGTTTGCACCTATTCTTTTTTTTGTATATTTTCAAGCTACATCTTCCCTATTCAATATTACTAATGAATTGAGTTTTAAAGCGCATTGCAAAATGTTCCACGTGCCGGGAGACCAGAAGCTAAAGGCAGATGTTCCTAATATAGTGCAAACTCTGTGATGTAGGGTGGAAGATCATCAATAATGGCTTTATACAAATTGTCATCCTGGATCGTTCATTATTTTGTATGTTTTTAAGTAATGGATTTTTTTAAGGATTTAACTGAGGTCACAGCTATTTTGTGATATGTGACCCAGCACAGACGCTGGGTTCTTCAGAGGGATCTGCATTTTTTGTTTTTTCATGATATGAAAGTTACAGGTTCATACCTTCAAAATAAGCCATCACTTGTACAAATCATGGCGGATACTTTTCAATATATGTATTATGAATAGAGGTGGGCATAGATAATTTTTTTTAATCTAGATTAATCTATCTGCAATCCTGGATTTAATCTAGATTAATCTATCTGCAATCCTGGATTTAATCTAGATTAATCTAGATTATAATGGCTCAAAAAAAAGAAAAAACCTGCCAAAGGCATTCAAAATATGTGTGTTCTACCCAAATAATGACCAGAAGTAAGTCCTTACTTTTTCTTTCCTCCTTATGTTTCTCAGGCCAGGTGGCCCATTACACCATGAGCCCATCTCCCGTATTACAGACTGTTTGAAAAAGCTGTTTTGCTATGATAATTGGTAATGAAATATCAAAATAATGTTCAATAAGATGTACTTGTGTTTAATAAGTTGTTTTATTCAGAAGTTAACACAAATAAATAATATTACCAGTACAGTACAGTATCTAGCACACTCTCAGGAGCAAAACAGAAAGAAGCATTTCAAACTTGAACTATGGAGTTGAGTTGCTCAGTGGCCAATGGTGTCAACTGTGGTTGTACTGGGCAGCTCCCAGGTGTGAATGGAACTGTGTGAATGTGAAGCAGGGCGTTCCTGAAAAAGAGAATCTGTGCTCAGCAAACCTACCCTGGGTAAATAAAGGTAAAAAAAAAAAATGTAAAAAAAAAAAAAAAAAAAAAAAATGTTTTTTTTTAGATTAATGCGTTAATTATATTATCGCGCGATACTAGTATTGCGTTAACGCAGCACGTTAACGCCGTTAACGGCCCAGCTCTAATTATGAATGATGCTGATAACACACTACTTATTCCAGAGCTACATGGCCTCAAAGAAACCGGAGCCATTTATCTTGCTATGCATAATGACATAAAAGCTAAACGTTTTAGAAGTTGTTTCTCGTTTGTTCTTGTGAAAACAGAAACTTTTGCCTCGAAAGCCTGGTGATGGATGGATTATCTGTCCTCACTGAGGAAATAGGTTGTCTCAGGCTATTTACACAAAGAACAACTTAACACAACAAAGAACATTGACGCACACAAGCACCCAGAGAAACCGCAAGACACAAAGTACAGCCACGAAACCGTAGTCATCAAGCTGTGCACAAATAACTAAACACAGCAAAACTATGACGCACGTTTGTCAAGGGCAGTAATGGCAGTGAGGGCACGGGGCTCTTGCTTTTTCGCTGATCTGGGATCTGTTAACTGTGCCTGGATGGGAGTGGAATAAAAGGTGTGTTGAGGGGATGTGTGTTATGATGCTTTATGAGTGATAGCAGTGTCAAGGATGATGACCGGGCTATAAGACACATCACCGTCTTCTCCTCCTAGCCCTCAGCGGCCTCTGAATCATGAGGTATAAATAAATACTATATGGTCCCTGGTTTCTTAAACCCGGGGTTTATGGGTCGGGCCCAAAATGGGTCGCAAATCAATAATATGTTTGTGATATAAGCCTGGGTTCAACAATGAGAACATATATCAGATGTGGGTTCCTGACTTGACAAGTGGAAGAAACCATGGTACAGATGAAGCCATTAATAGTCATTGGACCTTGCTTTTTGTTCATTCATTGGAGGAGCTCCACGCTGGACAAAGCTCAAGTTACATTCAGTTCGATTACAGCTGGTGACTTCATTCATAGGATGCTACAACGTCCTATGTCTACAGACTGTATGAATTAATGTTGCTGAATTAAAGAATGAATAAATTAAACGTGTCAATTCAGCAGTCAAAGTGTATATTAAAACGTGTCAAATCTAACTTCATTAGACGGCCGACGTACGGCTCTCTTGTCCATTAATTTCATCAGAAGAAAGCGTTAGTGTAATGCGTTTTGGTAACAATAAGTTTGTGTAAACATGCAATGTTGCTGAATAAAATAATTAAACCGTTAAGACTCTAATGCTTATGTTGGAACCTCTGACTTTTGAGTATAATTAAACATTTGTATGTAACCTGGCAACACACATGCCTACATATCCAAAAATATACCTTTTCACACCTCAAACTAGAACCTCCTAACACACACACACACACACACACACACACACACACACACACACACACACACACACACACACACACACACACACACACTGTCGTTAATAAGCATGCACCTTCTAAAATGATTAAAGTGAAAAATAGATCTAGTCGATGGTTTTCTCCTGAACTACTGTATCAACCGCATTCATATCAGGAAACAAAGCGATGTCCCTCGCTAGACAATATTGAAATGAATGCACGTTCCCTTGGGAGCAAATAATAATAATGGTGGTGAAATCTATAATAAAAGCAATCCTACTGCTTCTCTCTCATATCAAGTTTGTCGATTGCTTAGTATATGTCTGCCTTTAATAGGCACTTTGGAGCAGCTGGTAAAGTGTTTTTGTTCTTGCGTTGAAAGGAAGAAACCATGGTATAAAACGAATGCTTATGTTGGAATCTTTGTGTGTAATTTATATTTTTAAAGTGATTTTTTTTATTGGTTGTTATATTTTGGATGATGATGAGGGCCTGTTTGAAGGAGGGCAGGGTGGTTGATTTGGATGGGGAGGATGTTCCAGAGGGAGGGTGCGGCAACTAGGTACTGGTACCGATGGGTATGTGGGGGCCAGCTTGTTTAGGGCTTGGTAGGTGGTGAGTCATATTTTCATAAATTTGCATCAATGTGCCCCCATCACTGAGCACAGGGTGACAGTTACTATCTTCCTGGACTTTTACTTTTAAAACAACACTGCAATTTTACACTTACTGCAGACTTCTGTATATGTTTACTGATAATTTTTTACTGTATATTTTATTCTATTCTTATTCTTAGGCAATTTGTTTTGTTATTCTTATTCGTGACTTTTTTCTGTCTAAATGTCTAAATGTTTAATGTGAGCGATTTGTAGTGTCAAATTTCCCTCGGGATAAAGAAAGTATTTCTATTCTATTCTATTCTATTCTATTCTATTCTATTCTATTCTATTCTATTCTATTCTATTCTATTCTATTCTATTCTATTCTATTTTGAAATCAAACCTGTATTCATCCAATAGTTGTCGTAGTAAACATAGAATAATGTTGTACTGGGTAGCTCCCATACTGTGAATGCATGTAACTGTGTGAAGTGCGAAGCGGAGCATTGCAAAAAAAATTAAAACACACACACACTGTATTATGCTCAGTGAATCTACACATGAGCATACAGCATGTTATGGGTACATATGGTATGGGAACTAATTCATTTGATACATGGTTTCAATTTGATATCCCGGTCAGTGTTAGCACAAGTGGCTCATCTGAAATACTACGTTTCTCTTCATTGTGATACAGACGATTCACATTAAATGGAAATATATTCTGAATTTTGCATACCTTTCATAACACCTGTAGCAATGACAATGTGTGCGACCCCCCCCCCCCCCCCCCCCCCCCCTCTGCAGAGCTGGGTTCAAAAGATCCGCTCTCGCTGCTCGTACGATGCAAGTTATTCAAGAAGATGATGGGAAACGGTCTCCTGAAAGGAATCCATATATTGATGTGAATTATGGATATGATAGGTAACTCTTGACCCAGTCCCCCGAGCGGTCCACCTCGCCTGGATGGGTGACGGCGTCTCTCTCTGTTGGATGAGATTAAGACGTTCTCTCGGAGCGCCGTTGGATGAGATTAAGACGTTCTCTCAGAGCGCTGCTGGATGATATTAAGATGTTCTCTCAGAGCGCTGCTGGATGAGATTAAAACACATGTTTTACAATGAAAAGTAAACAAAAATGAGCCCTGGAATAACTTTGTGCGTGTTTGCAACGCCTGGTTAAGCGTTTCCTCCATGGCAAGGAATGGATTATTCTGAAGACTTTCTTTTTCCCCCCTCAATTCCCCTCATCAATTGGCATTGAGTGCTTTCATTTATGTACCGTACACAAATCGATTTGTTAAACTCTCATCAAATAGTAGCTAGTTGTTGTTCTTTAAGTGCTAATGGAGAGTGTGCAACATAGACTATGAATTTGACTACATCTCCACCAGCTTTGTTCCAATCACACAAGTTAAACATAAACCACTGTACATAAAGTTGAAAATGTACTTCCTGTACAGAAATACTGTACATCCAGCTTTCCTGTGATTAGTAGAAAGAGGATTGTTGAAGCTGTTTTTCAATCTCAATTTTGGACTATGGTGATGTGATTTATAGGCATGCTGCAGCTTCAACTCATAAACCTCTGGACTCGGTCTATCATTCTGCCCTCAGATTTATTACTGGTGATATATGAAACCCACCACTGTGTCCTTTATGTAAAGGTTGGATGGCCTTCTCTGCTTGAAAGGCGTAACTATCATTGGTATCATTAATGCCCTTATTAGCAGTTGTGGAAGAAGTACACAGTTCCTTTACTTAAGTACTGTAAGTAAGTAGAAATACCCGGATAAATGTGTACTCCAGTTTGTGTAGTCCAGTGCTTGGGAACATTTAATCCTCGATCCATTGACCTCTATGTGGTATGTGGTCCATTTATGCTGCTCTGATTACATCATCTTGAAGGGCACCTACTCCACATGTTTAAATGACTGGTTGGTTCTTAGGGTTCCTCAAGTTTGCTCTGAACTAGGAAAAACTGCTTTTTCCTTTGATGCTTCCAACACCTGGAATTCCCTCCAACTGACTGCTGAAGGTTCTTCCTTCTTTTGCTGCATTTAAAAGCATGATCTCTGACCACTGTGAATCGACTTGTAACTGTTCTAACAGATTTGTATTGTTTATTCTCATTTGTTGTGCATAGGCCTATGTATGAATTTGCTGATAACCATGTGTTGTTTTGTAAGCTTGTTGTCGCTGTAGCCTAAATCAGGAGTAACCTCAGTGTCTCATGAGTTGAAATAAAGGTTTCAAATTAAATGGAATAAAATAACAACAACATCCGTATTACAGTGGTCATTTTGGCATCTCAACAAACATGCTTGAATTAAACACGGAGAGACCCACAGTCACTACAGACCACTCCATACTGCATCTGCATGGACTTACATGCACGCACACTCACTCACTTAAGCCAACATCATCATCCACTTCAGTCATTGTCAAGGGCGTTCTATAAGGACTGCACTTTGCATGATTTTATTGAGGACCTCTTCAAATAGAAAACAGCAACACTCAGTCTAAGTCCTTCATGTATATATAGTCCAACAGCTGCGGTCAGGTTTTAGGGCTAAAAATCTTCGAGGGTCCCTCCGGCATGTCGCCATCCGCCGCTTCAATCAACCATTCCGGATCCCCCTCCCCCCATTAGAACGCGAATGCAGACTGCTAGTTCTAACGGTGAGGCCATTCTGAGATAACAGTCCAAATGCGTTATACCTTGACGGGTTAATAGGTGTAAAAACGTCTATGTGTGTGTGTGTGTGTGTGTGTGTGTGCCAGTGTTGTAGTACTCGAGTCCAGGACTCTGGACTTGAACACTGATGACTCGGACTCGAGCATTGACTGCATTCGGACTCGGAAGGTGCAGACTCGGACTCAGACTTGCTAATTTATGAATACTGTTTTTTGGTAATCATTTGGCATAAGATATTGATGGCTAGTGCCTTTGTTTGGATATTGTGTCACAAAGTAAATAAACTCCCTTTGAAATGGTGACCGCGGTGCCATTTATGTTTAATGTTTTTTATTTGTATGTCAGCTCAGACTCAACCTTGACGACTTGGACTCGGACTAGGGTAATGAGACTCAACTCTGACTCAACCCGGGCTCTTCTTTGGTGACTCAGACTTGGACTCGGACTCGAACACTGGGGACTCGAGACTCGACTCGGACTCGAGACTACAACACTGGTGTGCGCATGTGTGTGTGTGTGTGAACGGGAGGCCTAATCGGAAGGGGGGAGGGCATTTAATTGTAGGTGGCCATATACTGCAAAAATTAGACGCAGGTTTTTATCAGCTAATACACTCTTCATTAATCATACATGAGCTGTGGGTAATGCATTTATTATAATATTATTAAGTTATATTATTATTAGGGCTGTCAAATTTAATGCTTTAACGTTGGAGATTAATTGAAATTATTTAAAGCGTTACATTTTTTTTATCTAGATTCATCTATGGAGTGAAAAATGTTCAACATTCTGAACTTTCAGCAGTATCTTTGCTTGTTCTTTTTTTGCATTGACTCATGCATCTTTTTGAAAATCATCTGACATGAAGATGCAACACATTTTTGTTGTCTGCACTTTAATCTGCACTTTAACATAGGCCTGGGTTGTTTTTATTTCTGTTAGCGCCGCGGATATAAGAAAGAGGTCTTTAAAGCTGAGTCAATGTTTTTTTTTAATCTTTTCCCCCCTCCTTTTTCCTGTGTTTTTCTCCCATCCCAATGTTAGTCGTTATGCCAATTCCCAATCCCCTTCCTGGTCTCTGCGCACCTACCCCCTACGGTCGGTCTGGGAGAGTGGAGGCTATCACATGCTTATGTTGGAATCTTTGTGTGTAATTTATATTTTTAAAGTGATTTTTTTTATTGGTTGTTATATTTTGGATGATGATGAGGGCCTGTTTGAAGGAGGGCAGGGTGGTTGATTTGGATGGGGAGGATGTTCCAGAGGGAGGGTGTGGCAACTAGGTACTGGTACCGATGGGTATGTGGGGGCCAGCTTGTTTAGGGCTTGGTAGGTGGTGAGTCATATTTTCATCAATTTGCATCAATGTGCCCCCATCACTGAGCACAGGGTGACAGTTACTATCTTCCTGGACTTTTACTTTTAAAACAACACTGTGCAATTTTACACTTACTGCAGACTTCTGTATATGTTTACTGATAATTTTTTACTGTATATTTTATTCTATTCTTATTCTTAGGCAATTTGTTTTGTTATTCTTATTCGTGACTTTTTTCTGTCTAAATGTCTAAATGTTTAATGTGAGCGATTTGTAGTGTCAAATTTCCCTCGGGATAAAGAAAGTATTTCTATTCTATTCTATTCTATTTTATTCTATTCTATTCTATTCTATTCTATTCTATTCTATTCTATTCTATTCTATTCTATTCTATTCTATTCTATTCTATTATATTTTGAAATCAAACCTGTATTCATCCAATAGTTGTCGTAGTAAACATAGAATAATGTTGTACTGGGTAGCTCCCATACTGTGAATGCATGTAACTGTGTGAAGTGCGAAGCGGAGCATTGCAAAAAAAAATAAAACACACACACACTGTATTATGCTTAGTGAATCTACACATGAGCATACAGCATGTTATGGGTACATATGGTATGGGAACTAATTCATTTGATACATGGTTTCAATTTGATATCCCGGTCAGTGTTAGCACAAGTGGCTCATCTGAAATACTACGTTTCTCTTCATTGTGATACAGACGATTCACATTAAATGGAAATATATTCTGAATTTTGCATACCTTTCATAACACCTGTAGCAATGACAATGTGTGCGACCCCCCCCCCCCCCCCGCGGATATAAGAAAGAGGTCTTTAAAGCTGAGACAATGTTTTTTTTTTTATCTTTTCCCCCCTCATTTTTCCTGTGTTTTTCTCCCATCCCAATGTTAGTCGTTATGCCAATTCCCAATCCCCTTCCTGGTCTCTGCGCACCTACCCCCTACGGTCGGTCTGGGAGAGTGGAGGCTATCACATGCTTCCTCCGACATATGTGTAGCCAATCAACCGCTTCTTTTCACCTGGCAGCGCGGACTCTCACTGAGAGGGTGTAACGTGTGTAACGTGTTTTCCTCGCTGAGCAGTCGTCCTGACCGAACTGTAGGAGTCGCTGTTTACAACGACCAGGACCCACCCACCAGCTTTCCCACCCCTAACACTGCCAATTGTGTTAGTATAAACAACCAGCCAAGCTGGTAGCAATTAGTATGAACGACCAGCCAAGCTGGTAGCAAGAAAGCTGAGTCAATGTTGATGGTTTTGTTGAACATTTGTATTTCACAGGAGAGAAACTGTATTCAAAGATCAAAGAAAG
Source organism: Notolepis coatsorum (assembly GCF_963971535.1). Taxonomy (NCBI): domain Eukaryota; kingdom Metazoa; phylum Chordata; class Actinopteri; order Aulopiformes; family Paralepididae; genus Notolepis; species Notolepis coatsorum. The sequence continues at coordinate 42,597,090 of NC_140165.1, forward strand.
CTATTAAAACAGTCTTTGAATCTAAATATACTTTCTTTGTGTTGATTCCACTTTAATTCCATGATTTTACTCAAGTAAATATCTGTTACAAGCTTCGGTCTTAAGTAGAAAAATGTGATTTGTAATCTAGATTAATTACAGAAAATTGTGAGATTAATTAGTAAAAAATAATTACAGCATTGACAGCATTGACAGCATTACTTATTATATAACTTGGTGCAGTGGCTTTAGTACAAACTGACCCAACTTTCGTTGAAGCCATGAAGACTTGAAAAAATAAATCACCCTCACCATCACCATCATCACCATCATCTTCTGCATCATCATCATCACCATCATCTTCTGCATCATCATCATCACCATCATCATCATCATCATCATCACCATCTTCTTCTTCTTCTTCTTCTTCTTCTTCTTCTTCTTCTTCTTCTTCTTCTTCTTCTTCTTCTTCTTCTTCTTCTTCTTCTTCTTCTTCTTCTTCTTCTTCTTCTTCTTCTTCTTCTTCTTCTTCTTCTTCTTCTTCTTCTTCACCATCATCATCATCATCATCATCATCATCATCATCATCATCATCATCATCATCATCATCATCATCATCATCAGTATCTAAAGCCAGGCCAACACACTAATAATAATAATAATAATAATAATAATAATAATAATAATAATAATAATAATAATAATAATAATAATAATAATAATAATAATAATAATAATAATAACAACATCTTAAGCCAGATGAGTCTGCTTGTGTTAACTTGAAAAGCGAAACAGATGCGGTGTGAAACGAGAGCTGTGAGTTAAATCGCGGAGCCCTCTCACGTAAAGGTGCTCCCGCCACCGTATCTGAATTGCAAATATTAATATTAAAATATGAAAACAATCTCGGCGTCATTAGTGCTGTGGAGTGCGGAAACAATAGGGAGCGTGTCCTTGGCACGGTTGCCCTCGCGCTTCAATATGTAAACTCTCCATTTAGCACGGTTGGATTTTCCTCAAGAGACCATCTAATTATGTCTGTGTGAAAGGCGGAGAGAGAGAGGGAGAGAGAGAGAGAGAGAGAGAGAGAGAGAGAGAGAGAGAGAGAGAGAGAGAGAGAGAGAGAGAGAGAGAATGAGAGGTAGAACAGAGTTGAGGAACATAGTTATAAAGCTTTTGGCGAGACTGTACAATTCTACAGACATCAATTTACCCCGAATTGCACATTGAAGGAACAAGGAATATTTCATTACCCAGAGCACCGAGCTCTACTCGTCCTTGGGATAGGATAGACAATTAAATAGGCACCTAAGTGGCTGGCGAGTTTCTCATTTACAGCAATTTATTTCAACCAGGAAAAAAGAGTCATAGACGTTATTAAATATCCAAACTGTGCCCTTCAGTTACAGCAGATTTTTCTTTTTTTCTTTTCTTTTTTAATTGATTAGAGCATAGTGTAGGCTAGTAGGGAGAGCCTTTTTCTCTGAAGTTGTTGAAAAGTTTGGACGGCCCTGACACGTCTATTCGAATCCTAACGCATTTATGCTTCCGCGTTCGCGTTTTGCGAATATGATTGGCCACTGCCATTTCTGGTGTGATCTGATTGGCCACAGATGTTTCTGGTCATGTGACATGTGCGCCCAATCGCGTGACGCGCCCATTTCCGCCTCGACCAGCAGCAAACTACCTAACGCCTAGTTTATCACTGGTTAAGCTTAGGCGACTCTTTCAAAGTTGGTTAAAGTTAGAGTTTGGAATCAGGGCTGGTGTTCTATCGCCCTGCTCTAAGACAAACTCTAACCTTAACCAACTTCAAAAAAGTGCCTAAGCTTAACCGGCGAAAGAACTTGCCGTCACACGATTTGTGCGACCAGAAACATCAGTGGCCAATCAGAGCGCAAAACGCGAACGCGGAGCATAAATGCGTTAGGATTCGAATAGACGCGGCCCTGACAGCCTACTGACCCAAACCCCAAATGTGGGTATATTGGGTATACGTATACCCTTTCTGTACATGGGCACAATGGCTGGTGAGCTCAAATGTTCACTATAGATGTTTTACAAGCAGTCACATAGAATCAGTGGCGGCTGGTCCATAGAGGGCGCTAGAGCGCCGTCCCCCCCCCTGGTTAAAAGAAGAAGAAGAAAGAATTCTTTGCGTGTCCTATTCATCCCCCGGCTGCGTGAATACTTTGTCCTTCCGCGTTCGGTTTATGCGGCCTGATACAACTGCCTTGGGGAAAGTATTCACGCCCCCCCGGCCCCTAGCCCCCTCCACTCCCTTTTCATGGGCGCTCGTTCTCAGCTCCACCGTCAGTGCGCAACTCACAGGCAAAATGCAAATACATACGTACGTAAATAAATACGTACGTACAACATAACACAATCAAATACGATATCCGAGGGCGCTTTCTCTAGTGCCCGAAGTAGTCACTCTATTGGCTGAGAGTGGCACGTGACATCACGTCCCTAATCACCTTGAGGGTCTAGTAGGGAAATACGCTCGGCTAGTACTAGTTGTCGGATATTGATAATAATCACAAGATACCGTACATTCAGACAGTGTTGGATCTATCTAAATAGATTTATATGGACACTTTTATGGAAAGTTCAAGCCTGGACCACAAAGCTTCTCGAAGGGTTAAGGCTATACTCGGTCTCGGGCTGGTTCAGTAAGAACAACAAGCTATATGGCTAGCTGGATGCAGTCTGGACAGTGGACATGGACATCAAGAGTCCTGGACAGTGGACATATACACTTTATCAAGCCCTGCTGCTGCTGGACCGAGGCGCGTTTCAACTAAACAAGTGAGTCGCAATCTCTCTCTCTCTCTCTATCTCTCTCTCTCTCTCCTCTCTCTCTCTCTCTCTCTCTCTCTCTCTCTCTCTCTCTCTCTCTCTCTTTCTCGCTGACTAACTAATTAATTTCACCGCGGGGGGGGGGGGGGGGGGGGGGCATACAGTAATCACCCGGACAATATAATGGTAACTTGTTTAAAATGACAAGATATACATATGTGATTATTATTGGATGGATCTGAAAGAGAGAGAGAGAGAGAGAGAGAGAGAGAGAGAGAGAGAGAGAGAGAGAGAGAGAGAGAGAGAGAGAGAGAGAGAGAGAGTACAGCTCAGTACAGTACAGCTCAGTACAATTGTTAACACTTTGAGCGCCACGCCTGGTTTTCCGTTTTAGCGGCTGAATGCCACCATCGGCGCCAATGTTAACGTTAATATCGCCTAATCTATGTTTTAAATTATGGCTATGTGTCTAATCTGCCCATCGCATTATCAAAGACTATTTTCCAGTCAGTGCTGTCAAGGCAGATTGTCGTTGTCAAATAAACGCTAGATGATCAATATTATACGTGCACGCAAGCACATTACGGCCGCGCACGGATAATCGCTCCGTTGATTTCCTCACGGACTTTTACAGTGAAACCGAAAGAAGACATTTCACAAAACAGCTTATAACTTCATCAAACTTACTCTGATTATCCTAACACTGATAACATAGAGTCCTTACCTGACATCAGATGGTATCCAACTGGTATATTCCAATTCCTGATCACCATTCGAAAAAATCGATACGTGTATGGATCCAACGCGATACTGTAGATCTCCATGATCAGCGGGGATCTGAGGTTCCAGAATGAACTGTGGTAACCCCGGCTGGATCAGTGAACTGGAAAATGTGGAGTACCGGATTTTTTCCCCCATTCATTTTCATTGAGTCCATTCCAAATCACTTATGTCATCTGGGAGACGACATGGGGCGCTTTTTTCCACAGTGATCGCCGGCGCCCCTCGGCTATACTCGGGTAGGCTCGGGTGATGCAATAATTTTTCAGATCGCTAAAAAAAAAAAAATCCGAGAAATCTCGTGAGTGGCTAGCAACCACCTATAAAAAAACCAGAGAAATCTTGTGAGTGGCACGGGAAGTGTTAAGGGGATGCAGACCAGAGAAAGACTTTCGTCTTGTTTACATCAGGGTCCCCCATTTTCAATTCATCGTAACATATATGACATACATGACATACAGATAGACAGTACTGCTACATCTATACATTTATGACATACCAGATTTGCAAATACAGTACTGTTTGTGATACCGAAAATAGTCCAGAAAAAAAAGTATATACATTTGATGTAGAAACTGTACATTGGAGGAGGTTCGGTAGGTGGGGGGGGTGGGGGGGACTGTACGTTGGAGGTGGTTGGGTGGGGGGGGGGGGGGGTTGAATAGGAGTGGGGGGGAGGTTGGGTAGGAGGGGTGGGCAATGGTGATATGTACTCTACCTACTTAAATATTCGCCAATGCGTGCCTTGGTACATGTTTGCAAAATGTTTGGTATAGTGCCCCCCTGGAGAAGAATTTACCAGCCGCCATTGCATAGAATATGACCTTTTAAGTCGCAGCCGCCTGGTGAAAACCTCTCATCTCAAAGAGGGTCAACTTCTCAGGAATAAAGGAAACATGGAAATGCCATAGTGAACCTATTGATGTTTATATACCTATACTGTACATTAACCTGTTCATATTTTCAGAAGATTTGCCTAAAAGTACATACCCAAGTAAATGGAAGATTGCTCCACTTCTACAAGGTCCATTTGCATGTTATTGGTACCTAGGGACATGTATGGACCTCAGGGAATGTATTCCCAGTGTCAGAAATATTGTGTCTGTAACTATGCTCTAAAGCTGGATTTTGTACCACCACTTTGTCCTTGTTTGCCGGCTCCGGGCTGCGTTTTTGCCGATCAACCAATACATTGTTGGAACGTTTAATTTGGAGCCTTGCAATTGTCACACTTCATGACCTATTGCATGCTTCCAGTCTCGAGTTATAAGATGAAACATCTGACGAGCATCATTTGACAAGTGGCCATGTCCGGTTTGGCCGGGCCCTGAACGGACCAGTCACCTCCGATGGCGAAAATGATTGACTACCTTTGTAGCCAATGCAATTCTGGAGCCAGGGGTGTCCCATGCGTGATTGCAACAAGAAAGACAAAGAAGAAGCCGGGGAAGTTCTTTGTTTCGACTAGCGCCTCGGAATCAATGGCAGCGGACGGCCATTTTGGATGATCATGCCGAATTAATGCTGGTACAAACATTACAAAAACCTTTGTAAAACACACATTTTCCGTGGAATTGTTATCAACTTTGGACCTGTACTAGATAACACTTCAGGCTATGGAACTGTTATGTTTTCCAGCTCCTACCTCTCAGCTGGAACTCAAAAACAGGCATCTGGCAACAAGTAAACATAAATGTGAGTAAACAAAACTTTTACTTAAGTGTGTTCAAACCTCTGTAACTCTAGTTCATTAGCACTCAGTGTGATTCCTTTTTTTTGTGGAAGAAAGTTCAGAATGTTTCCTTCACGAAAGAGACCAGACTCATGCATGTGCTATAAGTATAAATTATAATAAATCACAAATTATTTTGAGTATGCAATCGTCAGGCATGTTTACGCCCCATTATTGCCCAATGCATAAGCAGTTAAAAACATTTATGAATAATTTCCATCATTGTCCATTGAAATAAGCCTCTTTCATATCTCATGAACCTTTTGTAGTCGAGACTTATCGGAGTCACCCTAAAGTTTTAAAGATGTTTTCCACCCAATAGTGTAATAATGTGTACTAGTGTAATAGTGTGCAATAGTTTAATATAGGAATAGTGAGGAATAGTGCCATAATGTAATAGTGTGATAGTGTAATAGTGTCATAGTGCAATAGTGTAATAGTGCTATAGTGTAATAGTGTGTAATGTTGTTATAGGAATACTGCAGAGAGATCTGCATTAATTTGTCTATGTTTTCCCCGCACCCTACCTGTAAGCCCCGCCCAAAGTATAGGCTACTATAAAATAAACGGATGGCGCTCTACCAAGCATACCTTTCTACCTCTGTATACATTAATTCTGAACTCTGTGGGCCAGACCCACAAATCTTTTTTGTGCATAATTTCTGGTGCAGACAAGGCACTTTGAGGCCGTGCATAATGTGTGGTATTTACCAGGCAGGCCACAGGCTTGGATATGCAGTATTCAAACTATCTCCCCGGGTCGAGGCAAAGTGCCTGTCCTCTCGTTCATACATATGCATTCGAGGGAGGATCGTGTGAAAAGCAGGCCGGCATATTACGAGTGCGGGGCCATTATATATTCCACTTGATTCTCTCCACTTAAATAAATTCTAGTTAGAAACTCTTCCACTGACTTTAGTGTCAGTCCGAAAGGTTTCTCCCTTTTGTCCATCCCTCTGACAGCTGGATGTTCCCTGTCATATTTCCATGTGATGTATTGTCAATGTATCCTTCATCTTATAGTTGCAATGGTGATCTATGTGTGTACTGACCAGCCACTATGGGAAATGAATACGGTAACGAGGATGTTCTACAAGTCGGTGGTGGCGGGCGCCTTCTCGTACGCTGTGATCTGCTGGGGCAGCGGACTGAGAGCGGGGGACACAAACAGGCTGGATAAGCTGGTCAGGAAGGCCAGTCACGTGGTTTGATTGATTGAATTTATTTGACAATCAAAATTACATACAATACCGGTACACACATGTACAGCCATCACATATAATCTAAAATCGTCGAGGATTAAAACACAATAAAACCTTACGGTTTATTTCCATTGTGGTCCTCACAATGGACAATGGACAAGATGACTAGTATCCACCATGCACAAATAAGACATAAATACAATACAAAAATAAATGCAATAATAAAAACAAAACACAAAGTCTACAGCACACCCCCATATATCATCATCCTACGTGACTAAGCCATTTCTTCATATCTTAAAAAAAAATCTTTCTGAGAGAATACTTTTTATGGACACTGGCAGTTTGTTCCACTCATAGGCGAAAGGTATTTTTCCCCATTGAGCTACTGAAAATGCACAGTTTGATATCAGTTAAACTGCCCCTCATTGCATAGGAGTGGGTGTCCCTAAAGCACATAAAATAATTTGAGAGATATGAGGGGACCCTATTATACATTATTTTGTGGGTAAGGCCCAACTTGATTTGAATAACCCGTTTTTCCACTTGGAGCCAGTTAAGTTGTTTTAAATATGGCTACATCCAGGTGAGTGCGGGTAGGAAGCTTTAACACTACTCTAATCAATTCGTTTTGGGCAGTCTGAATAATTTTTTTTTCTGGGGTGCAATACTGTACCAGAAGGAGGCAGCGTAGTCAAAATAACTCTGTATCAGGGCACCTGACAACGGGGTGGACTAGTTTAATATAGGTCAACTAGCAGTGCTGAAAGACGGTCTGGCTGACGTTCTTAAAACAATTAGGAACAGATGGACATTTCAGTACGGCATGTTGTGTGCTGGTAATCTCGTACATTGTATGCTTTCATATCTTGTTCTTTTCTCTCTTTCACACAGACACACGGACACACACGTACACAGACACACACAGTCGCACAGACATACACACCGACACACACACACACACACACATTCCCTGTGACACAATACACACATACAATACACATACGTCTGTACGCAGACGCACGCACACACAGACACACACACACATACACACACACACACACACACACACACACACACACACACATCTCACTCTCTACATCATATCGTGTGTGGACATCATATCTTGTTATCTCTCTTCATGTTCTTAATGTTCTTATCTCTCTCCGATGTTAAATCTACGTATCATCTTAATGTACGTCATGTCAGATCTGACATGATATGATACGTCATCATATCTGTCATGGGGGGGCAGGACTGAGAGGGGATTTAGGGGACAGGCAAAGGGAGTGAGGGAAGAGTGTTTTTTGTTCAAGCTGTGGTGATCCTCTGCTCGACCCATAGCTCTTGCTGTTAAGAACTTCTTTTCTTAAATAAATTACCTACTTGTTACAATTGGAAATATCGTCTCCTGCTGTGTTAAACAACCTTCAGCCACAACATTTGGTGACCCTTGACCTGTAGACCGCCCTGCCTGGCCCCCTCACACGGCCAGCTCCGGACCTCTCCCGTAGAAATTCTGCCGGTTGTCGACAAAAAGGTTAGCGTTGGGCTTGTTATTATAAATATCCGTCAGAGTTTCTGCGGGAGGGAAAAGTTGAGCTGACTGTGTTGACGAGGTCTGGATGGACGGCTAAAACGAACACGACTGGTGAGGTGTTTTACACTGGGGCGATTCCTCTTTTAACAAGCCATAAAGTGCGCCACTAATCAATTTTAATTGCATGTTTTCGACCTCTGGTCAAAATTTTTCCCCATCTCTTCAAACCTCTTCAAACCTCTTCAAACCTCTCCCCGACCCCTTTCACATAACTGTCCCTTCTGTCCTCTGTAGATAAGACTCTCAAATTTTCAAAACAAAAACTGCTGAAGATAGCTCATTCTGGGCGGAAAGCCAGCTCCCAGGTCTGGGCGTTCTGCCAAGAGAGATAGCTCTCTCTCTCTCTCTCTCTCTCTCTCTCTCTCTCTCTCTCTCTCTCTCTCTCTCTCTCTCTCTCTCTCTCTCTCTCTCTCTCTCTCTCTCTCTCTCTCTCTCTCTCAATTCAATTCAATTCAATTCAAATAGGCTTTATTGGCATGAAATATCAACATACTTATTGCCAAATCAAGTCCAATATACAAACAATAACATATATATTATTAAGCAATAAAACATACCATAATATTAGCAATAAGTAAAACAATCAACAGAAACATATTAAATTACAAAATAATCATTCAATCGGGTAGTCATTTTACAGATGTAGCCACCCAGATACGTGTATTTACAGGGCTTGTTCTCTTATTGTATGACAACCATCTACATATTTTGCAGCTAATACTGTACACTGACTTTTCTCCCCACATATATATAACAGCTTTTGATTATCAGGGAGATGGATAAACTGTGGATCAATTTTATTTATTTAATAAAAGAAAACTTCTCTTAGATCCTTGTATTTCTCACAGTATAGTAGGAAGTGAGGTTCTGTCTCAACATCCCCCTGATGACAAAGTGAACACAGCCTGGCCTCTCTGGGCAGCCAGTTCTGCCTGTGACGGCCTGTTTCTATGGCTAGACTATGTCCACTCAGTCTGTACCGTGTCAATGTCTTTCTTAATTTTATATCATTCACAGTGGTCAGGTATTCTGCCACCGTGTACTCTCTGTTTAGGGTCAAATAGAATTCTAATTTACTTTGAGATTTGGTTGATTTGTTCCAATATTCTATATAGTTTTCTTTTTGTTTTGAGGTTATTTGGTTGGGCCAGATTTTTTGGTATCTGTCCTGAGGCATTTGTGGGCAGAGATTTCTGACTAGCTGGCAGAGGGGACTCTTATCTGGGTTCATCTCTTGGCTCTGAAGGGCTTTGTAGTGGTAGGAGTGGGGGTCACTTGATTGGAGGTGTGTGTAAAATTTTATGGCTCGCTTTTGAATTTGAATGATTAGGGGGTATTGGCCGAGTTCTGCCCTGCATGCATTATTGGCAGTGTGTCTGTGGACCTTAAGTAGGTTTTTGCACAATTCTGCATGCAGTACTTCTAATGGGTGTTTTTCCCATTTTGGGAAATCTTGGTTAGTTAATGGACCCCACACTTCACTGCCATATAATATTATTGGATTTATTACGGAATTTAGAATTTTGAGCCAGGTCCTAATTGGGATGTCAATTGGAATTTTCCTTTTGATGGCATAAAAAGCCCTTCTTCCCTTCTCCTTCAATTCATTCACAGCCATCTCTCTCTCTCTCTCTCTCTCTCTCTCTCTCTCTCTCTCTCTCTCTCTCTCTCTCTCTCTCTCTCTCTCTCTCTCTCTCTCTCTCTCTCTCTCTCTCTCTCTCTCTCTCTCTCTGACCCCTGGTGGTAGACATACATACATACACACACACACACACACACACACAGTCACTACACACAGACACACACACACACACACACAGTCACACACACACACACACACACACACACACACACGGTCACACACACACACACACAATCACACACAAACACACACACACAATCACACATACAATACACACACACACACACACACACACACACACACACAAACACAAACACACACCGACACACACACAGACACACACACATACAATACACACACACACACACACACACACACACACACACATACACACAGACACACACACACACACAGTCACACACACACACACACACAGACACACACACACACACACACACACAGACACACACACACCGACACACACACGCAGACACACATTCCTGTGTCCCGGTAGACAGCGGGTTGTGACGCACACACACACAGTACGCACACACACAGTCACACACACACACACACACACACACACAGTCACACACAGATTTTCTAATGATCCTTCGGCATAGAGATTGCAACCATTGAAAATCATTGCATTGTTTTTTATTTTTTTATTATTTTTTGTTTATTTTACTTGTGGTCCTGGTCAAACCGGAATGGGAAGGGGCATCGGCAGAGTGTCGGTTCTGAGCCTGAGGAAGCATTGAGAAGAAGTGGTCTGGGGATCGGTTCTGGGGACTGGAGGGACAAAGGGGGGGGCTAACGCAGTGGGCAAGATGGGCACCTCCCGTCGAAGATGGGGGGACACGTGGTGAGGTCGGTACCAGCGCCTCCCGTCCAGGCATGGGGACATGCTTCTACGAGGACTGGAGGTGTGGCGTGGTGGTTGCTGTATTGGCAAAATGTGACTTTTGGCAATACGGTGAGGAGACTATGGCGTGGGCATGGAAGGGGGGCTGAGCGATGGACACTGGGACTCAATGTTATGGAAGAGACAATGTCATTTTTTTTGGGAGGGATGTTCTATGTTTAGTTCTGACGGTCAACTTCTCCTTTCCCTGATGAGAGTCGCGGTTTCCGGCCGGAACTGTGGCTCATTTGGTAAGCGGTGGAGGTTGGGGGAATTTGTCTGTCAGGTTAGGATTATAAATTGGGGTATTTTTTTTTTTTGATGTTTTATTATTACTCTTGTTTTGAGCGGTTTTGTGTTTATTGTGAGAACGGTAGTCAGCCTTTGTTGGTCCGTTAGGGGTCCAGTGAATGAAGTAAGGTTTCTTGTTTAGTTAGACATTTAAAATGTATTATATGGCTAGGTTTCTTGTTTGGATCAGCCATTTAAACTTTTATTATATAAATATGGTTTCTCGTTTAGTTAGACGTTCACATTTTCTTGGTTATATGATTTGGGTGGGACTAGGGATAGCCCCAAATGGGGGAATGTTGGGGAAAATGTATGGGGTGGACTAGTTTAATATAGGTCAACTAGCAGTGCTGAAAGACGGTCTGGCTGACGTTCTTAAAACAATTTGGAACAGATGGACATTTCAGTACGGCATGTTGTGTGCTGGTAATCTCGTACATTGTATGCTTTCATATCTTGTTCTTTTCTCTCTTTCACACAGACACACGGACACACACGTACACAGACACACACAGTCGCACAGACATACACACCGACACACACACACACACACACATTCCCTGTGACACAATACACACATACAATACACATACGTCTGTACGCAGACGCACGCACACACAGACACACACACACATACACACACACACACACACACACACACACACACACACACACATCTCACTCTCTACATCATATCGTGTGTGGACATCATATCTTGTTATCTCTCTTCATGTTCTTAATGTTCTTATCTCTCTCCGATGTTAAATCTACGTATCATCTTAATGTACGTCATGTCAGATCTGACATGATATGATACGTCATCATATCTGTCATGGGGGGGCAGGACTGAGAGGGGATTTAGGGGACAGGCAAAGGGAGTGAGGGAAGAGTGTTTTTTGTTCAAGCTGTGGTGATCCTCTGCTCGACCCATAGCTCTTGCTGTTAAGAACTTCTTTTCTTAAATAAATTACCTACTTGTTACAATTGGAAATATCGTCTCCTGCTGTGTTAAACAACCTTCAGCCACAACACTATCCAACATCTCAGACTTACGTGCTAGGAATTGTGGTGGCTGGGTGAACAAAGGGAGGGTACTTAACTTAAGTGCTTCCCCAGGGAGGGGGTCGGGGGCTACTGCCCTCAGACCCCCAAGATAATTTGTATATGGGCAGTCTGACTTGGGGTACTGCCCATATATTATTGTTGCAATGCATGATAAGTAAACAGTGAAAAAAGCTGGCCCGGTCCAGAACAATAGGAGTCACACAATCAGTTTGGATTGGAGTGGTGGAGGAGTGGTAGAGGCGCAGGAGAGGTTTGAGTTTTGAGCGCTGTATCTGTACCAAATCATTACCAGCAATGACCGACTCTCCTGCCTGGATCTTCAGCCCTGGGGACCTTCGACCTGGTGGGGGTGGAGCTGGACTCTCTAGTGGTGGTGGCGGAGAGGAGGAGCCTTGCTAAGCTCCACGACATCATGGACAACCCCTCCCACCCACTGCACACAGACTTGGCTGATAGAAGGAGCACTTCAAGGAATATACTAACATTCCGGTTCCTAAGAAATCACCTGTGACTTGTCTTAATGATTGCAGACCTATTGCTCTAACCTCAGTTTTAATTACATGTTTAGAGTGGCTAGTGCTGAATTATATAAAAGGTCAGATTCCTACCTGTCTTGATCTCTGGCAGTTTGCCTACAGGAAAAATAGATCAGTAGATGATGCTATTTCCTTAGCTCTTAATTCTGTGTATGAACACCTAGATAAGAGAAACTCCTATGTTAGAATGTTTTTTATGGTTCATAGCTCTGCTTTTAATATGCTTATTCCATCTAATCTGATCCACAAACTTCAGTGTCTGGGTCTATGTGATGCTGTCTGTGAATGGATATTTAGCTTTTTAATTTTGAGACCTCAAAGAGTCAGGATTGGAAACAGTGTTATCAAGAAGGCACGACAACGCCTCTACTTCCTTAGGCACCTAAGGAAGTTCAAAGTAAGTCAGAAGATCCTCAAGAACTTCTACTGATGCACAATAGAGAGCATCCTGAGTGGCAATATCACCTCCTGGTTTGGGAATAGCACTGCACAAGACCGTAGCAGACTACAGAGAGTGGCCCGTTCAGCCGAACGAACAATTGGAGGGGGGCTTCCCACTCTCCAAGACATTTACAGCAAGCGCTGTATGGGTAAGGCCAAGAGAATAATCAAAGACCCCAGCCATCCAAACAACTGCCTCTTTGAACTGCTGCGGTCAGGCAAGCGATACCGATGTGTCATGGCAAGCACAGAGAGACTCAGAAGGAGTTTCTATCCCCAGGCCATCAGGATGCTCAATGAACAATGAACAATAACAGACCATCAAATACACCCACAACACACACATCCACATGCACACACTCACTTTAAAAACAACACACTGCAGCACCCACTTTACCCACTTTAGACACTAACACACACTTTATATTTATTGGCATCATTGCACCTCACCACCCACCACAAGCTAAGCTATACCTCACTATTCTACACTATACTGTATAGTAGCTGACTGTATAGACTGTACAGACGTATAGACTGTACATATACTGTATATATGTATATTGACATTTTTTGTTTTGTTTACACTTGTTTACGTACTTGACTTTCTATTTTATACTTATATTATACTATTTTACACTATCTTGTTATTTTATCTAGCACACTCTCAGGAGCAAAACAGAAAGAAGCATTTCATGCAAAAGTATTCTGTATTTCTGTATGACAACTAATAAAGAAACTTGAACTTGAACTTGAAACAATATGTCTGATGAAATTATTTTAAGTACTGGTTCATCACAAGGCTGTATTCTTAGCCCTTTACTGTTCTCTCTGCACTCATGATTGTACTGCTTGCTATGATAACAATGTGATAGTAAAGTACGCTGATGATACTAGTCATTGGGCGTATAAACTCAAATGATGAGTCACTTTACAGATCAGAGGTGCAGAACCTAGTTAGGTGGAGTGAAACCAATAACCTCACCCTGAATGCTTCCAAAACTAAGGAGCTAGTCATCGTTTGTAGACGTAGCAAGTAGGGATGTCCGATATTATCGACCTATCGGTATCGGTAAAAAAGCCAATATCGAGCATCCCTAGTAGCAAGGTATCCCATCTCCCCATTACATAAATGGCTCAGAGGTGGAGATGGTGAGCAGTTTTTACATTTCTTGGGGTCACTATTTCAAATTACCTGAGCTGGCACTCCAATACAAGGACAATTGTTTAAAAGTCCCAGCAACGTCTTTTCTTTCTTAGGAAACTGAAAGAGTTCACTAATAACAGGGGGATTCAACTTATATCACTGTGATTGAGAGCGTTCTTACTTCCAATCAGGGTTAGTCTAACTCAAAGACCAAATGCTAGATTTGTATCTTATTTAATTTTTTTATTTGGTGTGTTACTAGTCAGGTTGTGGAAGTGCTGTTTTGTGTGTCTGTGCATTACGCACTTTGATTATATGCACTTTTACTGTAAATTGTGCCTCTATGCATTATGCACTTTACTATGATATGCACTTTAGGGGATGTTGATCCCTTAGCATTTGTCCTTTTATACTGTCTGTATTTCTCTTACTGTCCATGTGTTTTTGTACTGTTTCTGCTCTGTTCTTGTATTGTTGCAGACCAGGAAGAGAGGAGGCAGAGACGGCAGGGTAACATGGATATATATAGACTTTACTTGGAAGACGACACGTTACAAAATGGAACATAAATGGCACAGCCGAGCTGGCTCTAATACAAAACGAAACTGAAGACACGAGAAAACAAAGAAGAACAAAAAAGGAATACTAATCTACTTACAACACTCAAGACAACACAGCAAGGCAAGGGAGAAGACAGGAGACATGACGAGCAGGGGAACACCGAGGTACTGGAGGAAATGACGCCACAACAAGGAGAGAGAGAAGCACACTAATATACACAGACTAACGATGATGAGCCACACCTGGCACAGCCAGGCAAAAACAAAGAATACAAAATCAGACCACAAAAGGAATTATCAAACCTGGACACAAAAGGCAATAAGACACACAACAACCAGACAGAGAGATGACATCAAACAAAGGCAGGGATGGCCCAAGATAACAAATAAGAGGAAATTAACTCTATTATTTTTAACCAGACCAAAATGGTGGCCTGCACCATCTGGCTCATCTGGCCACTAGAGGGAGGTAGGAGACCAGGTAGGAGACCACTGTCAGGAGGTAGGGAATGTCCAATGTCTTTATCATAACCGGCCCACCAAGGGCTGGGCCTGGGGTCGTTACATGTACCTGTATTCCAATGTGGATTCGTCCATACATACAAATAAATCTCTGACACAGGAAGTCCTTCATTCCGACAGCCATCAGACTTTATAACGCATCACTGTGCCTCACTCCATCACTGAGCACAGGGTGACAGTACTATCTGGCATAATCGTCCTGGACTTTTACTTGTAAATCGACAATTTCTTTACACTTGTTGTACTGTACACTTACTGTATATCTCTGTATATTTTTGGCTGTATATTTTGTATTTTAGAATGTATATACATAATAGAATGTATATCCCGGACCGCATTTTATTATTTATTCTTGTTTTTTTTCTTATTCGTGACTTTGTTTCTGACTACCTAAATGTTTACTGTTTACTGTGAGCGATCTGTAGTGCTGAATTTCCCTCGGATAAATAAAGTATTTCTATTTTATTCTATTCTATTCTAATAGGAATTGAGGAATTGATCATTGCAACGGGCAGACCTTCTACATACTGCCAAGAGCAGGGAGTAACAAGTTACTTTTATCTTGTCCATTAGGCCAATGAAAATGCATATTCAGAAATAGGATCAAAAAGCAAGACTGATACAAGACCAACTAGAGAACAGGTATTGGTCAGCTAGGTAGGATTGGATTACAACTGAGCTCAATATTATTAGAACACAGACTCTTGTCTCCTAACAAGAATGTATGGATTTGACATTCCCTCTATGAACACACAGCTTTAACACAGCATTTCAACGGTTTACAGGGCTAACACAGTAAATAAGTACATTGTAGACGCTGTTTAAGTAATTTACAATAGATGGAATTATAGATAGATAGATATGGTAGATTTATAGATTGCCTCCTGGCAATATGCCTGGCTAGTAAATGTAACTACTCCAAGCTATATCTACTGAATGAAGATTCTTTATTGTTGTTTATCATAATAGTGGAATTATTATATAATTATAGGGAGAGACAGTGGCTCAGGAGGTAGACGTTCCCAGTTCCCAGAACGTTCCCAGTTAGATTCCGGGCTCCTCCCAGCAGCGTGTCGCGGTGTCCTTGAGCTCCCGATGAGCAGGTTGGTACCTTGCATGGTTCCCTCTGCTGTGAGACCCCATTTAAGTGTTTCTGTAAATACCTTATTTTGTATTTTGTTGTGTACACATCGACTGTGGAAAACAATTGGTAAATTATATAATCGGTATGGTATCAGTATGGTATCTGTATTGTATCAGTATTGTATCTGTATGGTATTAGTATTGTATCTGTATTGTATTGGTATGGTATCAGTATTGCATCTGTATTGTATCGGTATGGTATCTGTATTGTATCTGTATTGTATCGGTATGGTATCTGTATTGTATCAGTATTGTATCTGTATTGTATCTGTATGGTATCAGTATTGTATCTGTATTGTATCTGTATTGTATCTGTATGGTATCAGTATTGTATCTGTATTGTATCTGTATTGTATCTGTATGGTATCTGTATGGTATCTGTATGGTATCGGTATGGTATCTGTATGGTATCTGTATGGTATCTGTATTGTATATGTATTGTATCTGTATTGTATCAGTATGGTATCGGTATGGTACCACTCTCTCTGGTCATTCTCCACTGCTCTCCGCTGCTCCTAGCTCTTCCCAATAGGCAATGAATGAAATTGGGTGCCATTTTTGCTTTTTTCTGTTGTCAATCCTTGGACTTGGAGTGAGTATACTGCAAAGGCAGCAGATTCTCCCACCTCCTCTATCCCCTCCCTGTGTAGCTCTCTTAGAGAATCTGTCCCAGAGTATAAAGGTAAGCAAGGTAAGATGCACTGCAAAGGGTCCATACTTTAAAGAAGTTGTTTTCTGCTCTCTCTCTCTCTCTCTCTCTCTCTCTCTCTCTCTCTCTCTCTCTCTCTCTCTCTCTCTCTCTCTTTCTCTCTCTCTTTGGTGTGCGAGGTTATCTCCTTTATTTTCTATTGTCTCTGGGACCGATAGAGGGGAGGTGTTTACCAATTTGTGTGTTGTTTATGGTGTCCACCAGGGGTTGCAGGTAGAATGCCCAGCCGTCTCATTGTTTGGGGGGAGAGCGACAGTGGCAATTTACATGACCAAGGAAGAATGACAGAAGAGAAGAGGTGCACATTGATGAGGTGAGAACACAGCTTGGATCGAAAACTCCCAACTCTCAGGTGCACACTGTTGGATTCTCGTGTTTATCAGCCAGTAATCAACTCTGTCACCTGTGGTTCCGTGAAGTCTGTGTTGGGTTGTTTATAGTCTTACTGATCAGATTGGCTGTCACACGCTGTCCCCTCCGTTAATGTATCTGACTCAGAAGAAAACAACACACTGGGAACGTGATACCTTTCCTTCAAACGTTATGTTTATTCCATAAACATATCCTCAAGATGGAAACAGTTTTGAAACGTCTTTGAAAGGTCTATTCAATTCCTTAATTCTACCAGTCTCTCCTGCTATCAGTTTGATGATGGTTGAGGCCTAGTGGTTAGCCAAAAGCCTTCCCTGTTATCCGAAGCTAGCGATCTCGTGGCCACTTGATGGTGGAGGGCCTCCCCTCCCCCACCGCTCCAGCTTACTGGTGTCTCTCTGTCAACGTGTCTACGCGTCAGCTTCGTTTTCTAGTCTGAGTCAAACCGGAAGAACTCCCAACTATAAGGTATAGTCCCTAGCAACGGCGGATAGCCCATAGCAACTGCGGAACGTCTGTACGTCTCCTGTCACCTCTGACACACTCTAACATCCTTTCTCTATCTCTTCCCCATAGCAACGGCTTCTCTGTTGATATTAACTCCCTTCCCTAGCCGACCAGCTATCACCTTGGCCGATGACCTTGGCTATATCTCTCACAGGGCCTGTCTGTGGCTCTCCCACTGTCTAACTTTGTGAAGACACACACTGGCTGTCTCCTCATTTTTGATCTATAGATCTAGATTATAGACCAGGATTTCCTTCAATTCTCTCAGCTTTAAAGGCCCTCTCTGTGTTAATATAAAGCCTGAGTGGAACTGAGTAGATGTCTGCTGTCATCTACAGATATTTACATTATTTACACATGAAAAACAAGCTATTTCCTTCAACACGCTCCAACATTCTAATTAGTGTATATAATTGCCCAGTTGTACAGCCCTGGCCTATTCCTATTACATTTTTACTTATACTTGTACTATATTCTATTGTGCTATATTTAATTTAGTTTACATCCCATATAATTTTATTCAACCTCTTATTTACAATTGTACAGCTGACAGTGACTTGGTAATACTCACATTTTGAGTAAAAAAAATGGCTTTTAACATGTGCAATGTTCAATGAAATAGAAAAATAAATAATAAAATGTCTTGATTAATCCCACTGGTCACAATGGTGACCGTAATAATGTTTTTGTTATAAGGCTCTGCAAATGTTACTGAATGATGTAGCAATGTATTTCCAGCTAAATTGAAATAATAAACAAATAAAGGGTCTCAATTAAATATGTAGTAGTAAAAATAACCTGTGGGAGGATTTCAACAAGATAAATGCGACAACAGTGCAAAATATTTCACTATAATATTTCAAAGCAAAAAAATAAATAAATTATATATATATATTAAACTAAATAAGACTCGTGCACATCTGGTTGGACCCCGACTGGAGGTGCAGGTCAGCGCAAGAGAGATAAATAAACTAAAAGGAGAAAACCTTCAAGGGAAAGAAGGGACCGCACACTCCACAGGACTGGTTTTTGCTTATTTATTGTTGCACAACGCGTTTCGCTATCGCTTCCTCAGGTGCTATGCAGCAGGTGTCATCAATGATCATCATTATGTACAGCATATTCCATCCCACATCGTAACACATCAAGCCCATTGGCTACTCAATTATCACATTTAATTTGATCATTTTGCAGGATGTAATGCATATAACTCTTATGTATAAAAATGATGCATAGAGACCACATATATACACACTCATTTTTGAAAATTATATAATACAAAATGAGAGAAGTGACAAATCGTAACACATCAAGCCCATTGGCTACTCAATTATCACATTTAATTTTATCATTTTGCAGGATACATATCACTCTTATGTATAGAAATGCCCAGAGACCACATACATACACAGACTCATTTTTGAAAATTATATATAATAAAACAATATGAGAGAAGTGACAAATACCTAGGTCATTAGACCTGATAAACAGTTTAAAACAGACTTAAAACCACACCCATATAGGTTACACAGAACGGATAGTGGTTACAAAAATGGATTCAGCTCGAGGGATTCATTTAGACCATGGGGTTCTACAGAATTCAAAGTAAAAATCCAGTACGCTTCCCTTTGTAAGAGAAGCTTTACTATATTACCGCCCCTCGGTGGTAGGGTGACTCTTTCGATTCCAATGAACCTTAGAGAGGCTGTGGAACCATGATCTCTCTCCTTATAGTGTCTCGCAATGGCATAATCCATATTGTTGTTCCTAATGGCTGCCTTGTGTTCTGCTATTCGCACCTTCAAATTTCGTTTTGTTTGTCCAACATAGACCTTACCACAGGGGCATTTCAGCATGTATATCACATGAGTGGTGTTGCAATTAATAAGGTCCCTTATTTTATATTCCTGCCCAGACTGTGGATGGTAGAAAACTTTTGTTTTCATAGTGTTTGAACAATGGGTACATCGACCACATGGATGGTTACCACACAGCTCTGTTAGCCAGTTAGAGTGACTTACTACAGGGGATTTATACATAGAATTGACGACAGAGTCCCTTATGTTTTTTCCCCTTTTAAAACAAAATCTTGGTGGTAATGAAGAAATGTTTATTAATTGCAACACCACTATATATATAATGGTATAACGCATGTATACCATCTGACAAAACTGAATCATATATATTTCTGATAGCCCAGGTTGTTCTGAAAAAATCACAATCACTTCATTGTACAATAAGGGGTTGAGGTTTTACAAGCAGTTTTATAAAAGTTGAGCAGGCAAACCTAAAATATCTCAAAACAACTGCAACCTCTGAGAGTTAAACAAGTAACCTTGTGAAATCCGGTCTGTGGTATATACGTAGAGTGTGAATCCACGTCTTCGTCTCTGCTGTGTGAACCCTGTAATCAAGTGTTCCGGTAAATCCTCTATTTTGTATGCTTCTGTGTGTCTTACTTGTTGTGTTATTCGTGCACCCACTGTGGAAAACAATGTCCTCCTGAGGACAAAAAAAACGATCTATGTATAAACAATAGACTTTTGGAGATTACACTCGCCCCTGTGTTGTTTTCTCTCTCATCCCCTTTCAGAGGATTGTACTGGCATACTGTGAATACATTTTGAGGTCTTATATTAAACAGGGTTGTTTTGTTTAGAACTTCATATGCCTCTGGAAATGTATATCTTTTAATATCAAGTGGAAGTACTGGGTTAAGTAAAGGTTAAAATTCATTAAAGGTTCCCTACATTCAGAAACGTGTTTTTGCTACAGTTAAGTCCTCCTGGAGGCATGACTTTGACTATACAGATTGTTATTTGTGCAGAACTTGCCACCAGAGTGCCCTTTTCACATTCTTACACTGGAAGGCGTGTGTGTGTGTGTGTGTGTGTGTGTGTGTGTGTGCGTGTGTGTGTGTGTGTGTGTGTGTGTGTGTGTGTGTGTGTGTGTGTGTGTGTGTGTGTGTGTGTGTGTGTGTGTGTGTGTGTGTGTGTGTGTGTGTGTGTGTGTGTGTGTGTGTGTGTGTGTGTGTGTGTGTGTGTGTGTGTGTGTGTGTGTGTGTGTGTGCGGGGGGGGTTCTCTGTAACTCCTCACAATTGTATCCGCCAATGTGATGCAGAGTAATCCTGGGAACATGTCATGGTCGCTGTTGCCCAGCTGGCCACAATGTCCTCCAGGAAATGCTAACTGCTAACATGAAATGCTAACATGAAACTTGTTACATCTCGTAATATATAGAAAATGTCAGCTAATCTCTTAGTTCTAACAAGATTGTGTACACTAAGAAACGTTATATTTGGGTGAAAACACATTTTTGGTTAACCATTTTGGTGGAAAAAGAGAAAGTTAGCACGTTTGGGGGGAAAGATGTGAGGGGAGAAGGGACATTCATACAGTAGATCCTTGCATTCTCAATGAGGACAAAGGGATGCTGCTTTCAGTAGTGTATTGAAAATGCTTGGTGGAAACGCCACAGCTAATTAATTACTTTTTAATTAAGTATAAAAATAAACTGTGGAGGGGATCTTCAATTAAATGAGAATCAAGACTGTCATATGCAAGGACGCATCCTTGTCACATACAAAATTTAAATGATAATAACACCATTCTGCTCCCAAGTTGGATTCCAATTCATTTTACACAGGTTGATTTTAAGTGAAAATTATGGAACTGACAAACATGTTGAAGAGACCTACAGTACGCTCCTTAATTACCAATCTTACCTATTGTATGCATAATCAACACAACCTTGAGACACAAACTGCATGCTGTACAAGCTTGTTTTTGAAACTGCGGTCATCAATATGTACACAACGCAGTCGATTCACTTCACCTCCGTCTAATGGGCCTGGGATGCCCCTTTCTCTTCAGTTAATTCCAGAGAAAAAAATGGCAATAATCATTGAAATTGACAAACTGAACAGGTGGCTGGAAGCTGACATCAGAAGCTTCTCATAAAAACGGACCCTTTTTCATATCGATGAAACCATGATGAATTTTATCGAGATCTTATTGAACAAATCGCACCTCAGTCAGCTCATACCGACAGGAGCATGACGTTGCATTGGTTTGTGGCTAACTAACTGGAGCCTGAACGAGGAATAAGCATGGATTGGGTTTGAAAAAGAAGGACTTTACTGATCAACAACCTCATTGATAAGTAGCATATAGGACTAGGGTTCCAACTATCCCTTTAAGGTTTTGTGTATGTGTGTGTATTAGAGCTGGGAGGTATATTGCATATGAAGGTATACCGTCATGGATCCATGCAAAGGTTTTTACTATACCATCATCCATGATATATATACTTGTGCGGTTGTAGAGTGTTCACCATAAATTCAAGTTCCACAACCAGATCAATGAAAATCCAAATGCTTTATTGTCGTTTGTAGGATTATGTGTTCCCATCGTCTCTCTTGCTCTCTGTGTTCTATCCCTCCCTCTATCCATCCTTCTCACTCTCTCTCTCGCTCTCCTTCATGTTCCCTTGTTAGTTTAGAGTATTTTTTTTACTTTATTGTATTATTTTCACTGTTTAGCATTAGTCTTTCTTGTGGTATCTTGTTTTGCCCCAGCATCTGGTATTTGGTCGTCTTGTTTTCCACATTAATTATTTGTCCGTTTCCCCTCCCAGGTGTCTCCAGTTGTAATGATATGATATGATATGATATGTCTTCATGCTTGAAGAAGACCGGAAGGGTCGGTCGAAACGTTGCATCTACTGCCTTTTTGTCAATTAAAACACCTTGGAACAACAAGTGAGTTGTGAGCCCCGCTTTGTCTTATGTATTACTGTTTTTACAGTTTGGCTCAGCACCAACAAATGAAGGATGTGCGTTATTTATTTTTTCTGAATGATATGATATGATACATTTATTTATATTGCGCCCCTCAACCAATAGTTACATCGGCCCAGGGCGCATCCGGGGAGAGAAAGAGAAACAAAAAAGACATAAACAATACGAAAACAGAAAAAATACATGCAGTCCAACCAAGCAGATAAAGAACAGACAGACATAATACACCACACATACAACAATAAAAATAAATGTGCTCATGGATTGTTTATGGCGAAAAGGTGGGTAGAGTGGGTAGAGTGCTTGCAGATTTCAGGTTGAGTGGGAGCTTGTTCCAGAGGGTCGGTGCTGCAACTGTGAAAGCCCGGTTTCCCTTCGTCACCAGTCGTGTGTGGGGGATTTTCAGGCAGATTTGGTTCTTTGATCGGAGGGATCTGGATCCCAGGTGTTTCTTGTTCGTCATTTGTTCCTGTGTTTTTGAGTTCCTAGTTTCCGGTTCTCTGTGTCGGTCCATTGTCTATGTTCAGTGTCCTTCTGGTTACTTACTGAGAATCCTAGTAAGTCTTGTCTTTTATTTTTGCCTTTTCACCGCTCTCCAGTGTGTGACTGTGATTTCTGTTTATTTTCTGTTTATTCTTAGTCATTAAACATCCTTGGACCTGCCACCTGCCTCGTTTTGTCCACACTTGAGTCCTATTCGGCCACCTCACCCAGGACAGAATCCAGTAGAATGGTCGAGGTCCAGTAGCTGGGTTCTGTACACAGAGACGGGTTCTCGGACAGTCCAGGGACGTGCATGGCGGAGAGTAGTCAGACAGGCAGGGGTCATACACGGAGTGGGTTCTCAGACAGGACAGTAGCACACAGCAGAGTCCTCCTTCCAAAAAAGATCATACACATCACATTAATGTTCTCTCTACTCACATCTACTGTTACGGTTCGGTGGTGATGTGGACCCAAAATGCAGAACAGGACAAGAATAGAGAGACAGGCAGGACACGACAGGGTGTAGTTCAACGAAAATACTTTACTTGTCTTTCACGAGGCAGCAATCAGGTACATAAAGACAGATACACAGGATACAGGATACAGGAAACATGGTCAACATGGGTAACAACCCGACAGGGGAGTAACAGGGAAGCACAGCATAGGGAGACTAATTAACAACGAGACACACCTGGGCGAAGACACAAGCTGACAAACAAGGTAACACCAAATACATGACAGGACTGAATAACAACAAATACAAATATAATAGACAACACACTAGACCAGACCAGGAAACAGAGTGGGCAACATGAACAACATGACAGAGATTAAATTGAACATTAAATACATATTGATAATACAAACATGAATTGACACCAATAGTGGCAGTAGCGGGAAAAGTCCACTAGAGTGCGGCACAGGCTAGGGGATGGGAGTAGGATGAGCAGGGAGCTGTTCACGAGAGGCTGAGGGAAAGAGGGGTGCCAGGAAGGGTCTCTGAATTGGCAGGGGCCGTGGCCAGGCTGAACAGGCCGATTGTGACAGTACCCCCCCCTCAAAGAACGGCTTCCAGACGTAAGATTAGACACGGGCAAGGCGGGGGGCCGGGATCCAGGGAAGTTGCGGTTGAACACAGGGAAAGTCTGGGGGAAAAGGTCAGGACGGACAGGGCTGGGATGGGGGACTGGATCAGTGGGACTGGGGGCGAGGACGGAGGGCCGACGAGGGGAGCGGGGAGGACTGGAGCACGGGGATTGGGGCAACAGCCCAGGAGTTGGACCTGGGACCGGAGTCTCCACAGCAGTGGGACCCGGTGCTGGTCCCCGGGCAGGAGCCTCCCCACGCTCAGAACCAGGCATAGACCTGGGCGAAGACCCCGACGTAGCCGGTGGAAGAGATGACCGGCCTGCTGCGTGTCGACCCGACGTGGAAGCAGGCCCGGGTGAGGCTGCAGGACCAGGACGCTCCTCCTGAGTTGACTCGGCATAGTAGGCCTCCCAAGGAAGCTCCTCCTGAGTTGACCCGGCGTAGTAGGCCTCCCACCAAGGCGGTGAAGGGGAACTGTGGAGACGGGAACCCCGTCTCCTCCTGGGGCTGTGACGTCGGGAGCCCCGCCTCGTCCTGGGGGCTCCACGGAGGACCGCACCGGTACCCTCCCATGGCGACGCCTGGACTCCAGGAAAACGCTCCCTGGAGCTCCATGTCAGCAGAGAAGGCAGTGCTGGCCGTGGCGGTCGTGCTAGCAGTGAGGGCTAGTGATAGAGGCTGTCCAAGGCCTCCCTCGTCCTGTTTGCTGGGTCCAATTGTGGTCGGGTTGTTCTGTTACGGTTCGGTGGTGATGTGGACCCAAAATGCAGAACAGGACGAGGATAGAGAGACAGACAGGACCCGACGGGGTGTAGTTCAACGAAAATACTTTACTTGTCTTTCACAAGGCAGCAATCAGGTACACAAAGACAGATATACAGGAAACAAGGTCAACATGGGTAACAACCCGACAGGGGAGTAACAGGGAAACACAGCGTATATAGGGAGACTAATTAACAACGAGACACACCTGGGCGAAGACACACGCTGACAAACAAGGTGACACCAAATACATGACAGGACTGAATAACAATAAGTACAAGAGACAACACACTAGACCAGACCAGGAAACAGAGTGGGCAACATGAACAACATGACATTGAACATTAAATACATATTGATAATACAAACATGAATCGACAACAATAGTGGCAGTAGCGGGAAAAGTCCACTAGAGGGCGGCACATGCTTGGGGATGTGTGTGTGTGTGTGTGTGTGTGTGTGTGTGTGTGTGTGTGTGTGTGTGTGTGTGTGTGTGTGTGTGTGTGTGTGTGTGTGTGTGTGTGTGTGTGTGTGTGTGTGTGTGTGTGTGTGTGTGTGTGTGTGTGTGTGTGTGTGTGTGTGTGTGTGTGTGTGTGTGTGTGTGTGTGTGTGTGTGTAGAAGCATGTCCGTGTGACATTCTCAGGGTTTTCTTATGACTCTTTATTCTATTCTAGGATACTTGTTTTGACGTATTCTTGTGACATATTTTGTTTATTTATTTATTTGTTTTACTCTGGAATGCTGAATCCCTGCATGACACAAATGACCTCCGGCTCCTAATAATAAAGACACCTTCAACCTTGAAGCTGGGATCAGAGCCAACGACCGAAGCACCAATACCGTGTCACCAGTTCCCAAAACCAATTTAGTTGTTTTTCATTTTTCACGTGGGAAATTAAAGCCACAACCGGAGTACAGTCTCGCCATGCTTGGGCCACACAAAGCCCTTCAAAAGTAATTTCAGAACGTCAGAAAAACACAAATGTCAATCTGTAAATAAGCCTATTTTCTTTTCTCTCAAACGTGCACAATGCCAAGCTTTGGTTTGACAGCGCCGGTGTGTTTCATCAGTGTGGAGAATAGAGGTGTCATGCAATAGTAGGTTGAAGTAGTGTTTTGTTTGTCGAAATTTTATCCCTTATGGAAAAAGCATTTCCAGCATTCCTTGGTCGCCGTCATGATGGTAGCGAGCTGAATATTATGGAAATACAGTATCATGATATTACCGTCGGTATATGACTTAAATAAGATTAGACCATAGTAAATTATGTATACATTCCACACCCCTGGGTGGGTGCATACTGTAGGTGGGAAATGTATATACCAAAGGCAGTAGTAGTACAAAAAGGCTTACCCCCACGATTTTCCACCCCTCGCCGTCACACGATTGGCCCTCCGGAGACACTCACTTTTCTCCACATCTTAACTGTAGAAAAAAACACGTTTCTGAGTGGAAAACCTTCAGCTTGAGATTAAAACAAACCTTTTCCAGACACATATAAAGTTTCAAACAAAACAAACCTGTTTAATATGAGACATCAAATAATTTAATTAGCAAAATAATTCATCACGTTCAATTACAGAATCATCGCAGGCATCTTGGTGTATGTAGGCGAAGGACAGGTGATCTTCAATAACTCACAACTGTGGCCAACTGCTGTATAATTTAGCAAGAAACATTTATTTGATTTAGAAGAAGAAGTAGAGTATTCTTTTATTGTGGACCACGTATCATCAACGCTCCTGTGGCCGACAGCCAGAGACACACAGTCCTCTTGCACTCAAATACCCTCAGATGAAGACACCCCTCTTGCATGGTCTCCCTCTTGCACTCAAATACCCTCAGATGAAGACACCCCTCTCGTATGGTCTCCCTCTTGCACTTAAATACCATCAGATGAAGACACCTCTCGTATGGTCTCCCTCTTGCACAAAAAATACCCTCAGATGAAGACACCCCTCTCGTATGGTCTCCCTCTTGCACTTAAATACCCTCAGATGAAGACATCCCTCTCGTATGGTCTCCCTCTTGCACTTAAATACCCTCAGATGAAGACACCCCTCTTGTATGGTAATCACATGAGTGACCCCCCCTGCAGCCATTTGACTGAGAACATGTGAAACCCCAGAAAGATTGACTTGGACCATCTTCTCTTTGGTCTCTCAGAGTTACACTTAGAAGAGATAAGCACCACCCACCATGATACAAATATGAATAGTCTTTTCACACTGGATTTTCTCTTTTTTTTTTACTTGTCATAGATGGGTATACACAGCTGATAAAATTAATACTTGATCCACTCCATTCAGGTGTGCCAGTGAAGCAAGCCCTATAGCACTGGCACAGCTAAGTGGAGCTGATTGGAGAGACACCTCAATAGTCGGGATGTGGTCCGCCGTGCAGACCTACTCCAGCTGAGGTAATGGTTTACATACATAGTGGCCCTGCCCCAATCCAACCTTTAACACTCCACGATCTCATTAACACTTGCGGTGTGCGTTCGAGCACGCCACTGCCATGTTTGAGCACGTTCCCCCGATAGCGAGTGTAGACAAATTAATCAAGGGGGAGTGGCTGATCAGTCATCTTTGAAAATGAGGCATTCAAAGTGCCAACGTTAAAGGAACCCCTCTCGTATGGTCTCCCTCTTGCACTTAAATACCATCAGATGAAGACACCTCTCGTATGGTCTCCCTCTTGCACTTAAATACCCTCAGATGAAGACACCCCTCTCGTATGGTCTCCCTCTTGCACTTAAATACCCTCAGATGAATACACCCCTCTCGTATGGTCTCCCTCTTGCACTTAAATACCCTCAGATGAAGACACCCCTCTTGTATGGTAATCACATGAGTGACCCCCCCTGCAGCCATTTGACTGAGAACATGTGAAACCCCAGAAAGATTGACTTGGACCATCTTCTCTTTGGTCTCTCAGAGTTACACTTAGAAGAGATAAGCACCACCCACCATGATACAAATATGAATAGTCTTTTCACACTGGATTTTCTCTTTTTTTACTTGTCATAGATGGGTAAACACAGCTGATAAAATTAATACTTGATCCACTCCATTCAGGTGTGCCAGTGAAGCAAGCCCTATAGCACTGGCACAGCTAAGTGGAGCTGATTGGAGAGACACCTCAATAGTCGGGATGTGGTCCGCCGTGCAGACCTACTCCAGCTGAGGTAATGGTTTACATACATAGTGGCCCTGCCCCCAATCCAACCTTTAACACTCCACGATCTCATTAACACTTGCGGTGTGCGTTCGAGCGCGCCACTGCCATGTTTGAGCACGTTCCCCCGATAGCGAGTGTAGACAAATTAATCAAGGGGGAGTGGCTGTTCAGTCATCTTTGAAAATGAGGCATTCAAAGTGCCAACGTTAAAGGAACATGCCAACATTTTGGGAAATTAGCTTACCGTCTTCTCCAGAGAGAGATAAGAAGATAGATGCCAGTTTCCTCTCTGTGCGTTCAGTAGAAAGCTATCTGGCTGCACGTTAGCCTAGCTTAGCACAATGAATGGTTTGTCCAACTTTGTCCAACTAACACCTCTCCCGAAGGCTAACCGGTCATGTCCACTTCCATTAATTGTGGCTAACATGCAGCCAGATAGCTTTCTAATGAACGCTGCATGGTGGGGGGGCACAGTGTCACTCAATGCAAATGTGTTTACATGTTCTTCACATAAAACAGCGGCAGCGGCTCAATCGGTCGTCTGGTAATCTGAAGGTTCCTGGCTCGATTACGGCTGTGTGTTGAAGTGTCCCTGAGCAAGACACTTAACCCCTAACTGCTCCCTGAGGTTGGCACCTTGCATGGTCGCCGCCGCTGTTGTGTGTGAGTGAATGTGAGGCATAAGTTGGAAAGCGCTTTAGATAAAAGCACTATATAAATGCAGTCCATTTACCATTTACTGAAGAACCATACAAGTCCGTTTGGAATTTTTTTGGACAGCCCATGTATTTGCAGTAGTTTTGATTGATTGAACATTTTATTAACAGATTGCAGAATGGGTACAGTACGGCTCAATACACACAATTGTTAAGGGGATGCAGACCAGAGAAAGACTTTCGTCTTGTTTACATCAGGGTCCCCCATTTTCAATTCATAATGTAGATAAAAAGAGTTAAATTAATTCTAAATAGAGTAAAAACGTAACACTTGCTTATAGCTTATAGCTTACAGATTTACTGTGATATGATGTCAAAATGGGCAGGGGTGAGGTGGGTTTTAGGAGTAAGGTCAAGCAGTAGTCTGACCAGTTTGTTTTGTGATGTTTGTAGTCTTGTTTTTAGTGCCTTTGAGGTGCTTTGGTACCATGAGTTGCAAGCATAGTCGTAGTACCCTTGAATGAGTTCTCCTGTTAGAGTCTTCAGGGTATTCTTGCTTACTAGAGAGGAGATCCGGTACAAGAATCTTGTTTGTTGGTTGACTTTTTGTCACACGAAAGATTTGCCTCTATAGGATGGAGCCCAGGTATGTAATTTCATCTTTTCTTGCGACAATATTGTCACCCACTGTAACAGTGAAGCTGTTGGCCTTGGTGAGTTTGTTATTTGATCCAAAGAGAATGGACTCTGTTTTACCCAGGTGTAATGATAGTTTGTTATCAGCGAGCCAGGGCCCTCATTCATCAACGTGTTCTACGCACAGATTTGTGCTTACCCTGTGCGTACGATCATTTCTAAGCAAAGAGTGGGATTCATCAATTTCAACTTGAACTTGACTCCGTGCTTACGTCTACGCACAGCTCGGACCACACTTAGCTGACGCCCAGTGGTAGAACATCGTTACTACGGCAGAAGCGCTCCTCAGTTCTGCATTAGTTTCAAGGCGGAAATAAGCTTCCGTGCATTAGTGTTCAACTTCTGTATGACCCGTAATTCATTATAGTTCATTATAAAATAGCGACAGTAGTGTAATTATAACGGGCTCACATGCGAACAAGAGGTTGGCCTGCTTGTTTGGCACGGGGGGGCAGACGCAAAACACCAACCTCCAAACATGATTAAATATTGTTTCAAATAAAAAGCGAATTATTTTGTGTTTCATGTTTCCAAATAAGATTGGTCACGAAATGCTTTCTACTTCAATTTGTTGGTTAGAATAGATGACCTCCGTTGAAACTTCACTGAGACTAACAGTCTATTTGTGAGCTCCCGCTCAGATGTGATAATAATAACAATAATAATAATAGCTTCATTTTATATAGCGCCTTTCAAGAGACCCAAGGTCGCTTTACATAGATAGGGGGAGGGAATAACAAAGAAACAGACATAGTGGACAGACACACAACATATAAATATGATGATGGAATTCATTCAAGATCCTCCCCACCCTCGGGTCTTTGCCACCGGCACGGTCCATCGTGATATTGGAGATGGATCGAGCAATAGACTGTTACTGTAGCTGTCAAAGCTCCATCACAAATGCAGTTATGTGAATAGAAAGGGATTCCACTAAGTCAATGTTGCGATGCGCATTTGCCTGATACATGTTGTTGCTGCATGCCGGGAGGAAGGCGATGCTGAATGTTTTCAATTCATTAAATAAAACGGATACTTTTTGCAAGGGTTTACTGACTGTCATACAAATAATCAACCAACTACATACTGTAACTTTTCAGTGCACGTTCTTATTTACATTGTGACAACAGCCTTGTGAGTTCCCGCAGTGACCCGCACACAGACATGACGGAATTCAAGTTCATGTATTGAAAGGCAGGCTACATCATACATGCAGTGAGATTCATTGTTCTTGTATATGCTCTCGTATTATTGTTTATATAGGCTACCCAATACTGACATCAAAATAGATTGTAGTATGCCTCTAGAAATCATATGCAGCAGGTAGAAAATTGACGGGAGATCCATCGCGATTTGGAATAAAATTGAGGAGAACTTTAATCCCTGGGTATTAATCAAACAACACGGGAAAAGGCAGTCATATTCCAGCGCGGTCTTTATTAGCCGACAAAAAAATAGATGCCTCTAAAAATCATATAGCCAATCGAACACAACTAATAAAGGCATTCATATTACAGCACGGTTATAATGACACACAACCAACGCCAAACAGTGGTCAACGAACGGTCTTTATTAGTATTTTGAGCTGTCCAGGCAGAATTGCAGCAATGGTCTTAGGGAGCCGTTGATATCTGACATCACCGTTTACAAATCCGCCTTTTATTTATCCCATAATACGCGATATTCTTCTTGGTTCGACAGCAGTGAACAATCTCCGTGGAGTTTCTCAGAGTTCTGCTCGGGTCAGTCCATTATTTCACATCCCATGGGGGGTGTTTCCTCACTTTCATGACCATATATGGATAATCATGCACGAGCATTGACGGTAGAACAAAGTGGTATTCATCAACACGGAGGAGCATAGGACCTGTGTACGCACGGTTGATGAATCCCGACTTTCCTGTGCGTACACTCATTCTAAATTCTGTGCTTACGTGTGGAAATAGAACATGTTCTACGCACACGTTGATGAATGAGGGCCCAGGAGTTCAGAGCTCAGGGCTTTTTCAACCTACAACTTGTCCCTGTCAGAGACCAGCAGGGCTGAGTCGTCTGTGAACAGGAACAAGTTGCAGTCACAAGCTGATGACATGTAATTTTGCATAAATTAGGAACAGTAATGGTCCTAGTATGCTTCTTTGTGGAACACTGCAGCTCACTGAGAGGGGGGAGGGGGTAGTGTACCATTTACCTCCACCCTCTGTTCTCCCCCCTCCAGGTAGGATTTCATCCAGCTCATAAAACCAATCCAAATTGCTTGGAGTCTGAACGTGATACCATACCAATTTGTATGATTCACCAGAAAGTACTCAACCTCTACCATATTTAACTATGAATGAACACATCACTAACTTATCATCTTTAGATAATAAAGTATTCAACCTCTACTGTATTTAACTATGAATGAACACTGCACTCTAACTTACCATATTTAGATAATAAAATACCCAGCCTCAACTGTCTTTAACTATGAGTGAAAACAATACTCTAACTTACCATATTTAGATAATAAAGTACTTAACCTCTACTGTATTTAACTAAACACTCTAACTTCAGATAATGAAGTTTGAAAACATTAGACCTCATGGACGCGGTCCTCACAAGGGTCAGCGCAAGTCAAAAGTGCAACGCTTAGCCTCCTTATAAGGAGCTGGCGGGGCGTTTCTCTATGCAAATTCAGGTATACGAGAATGCTCTTTTAGTTTAAGAATGAGGTTCTTCATTCAGCTGAGAACACTTTACGAACACCGTTTCACACGTCCAGGCATCCGGAGGAGGACTTTCGTAGATTTTTTTGTACAAACTACTTACGAAGATAGTTACAAATATAGTTACGTATACTTTCGATCATGAGATCATCCAATGTTCCTCTGAAAACGTCAAATGGACTCTTGTGGTTCTTCGTCTGAGATACCCGATTTATGTAGTGTTTGTTTACTTTTGCCATCTTCTCTTGCCAAAAAAAACTAAAACAGTTGTTGTCCTTTAGGACATTATTCTTGGTTTGTAACCCCTCAAAAAGACTGACAGCGAATACAGAATGGATGAGTGCGAGAGGCATACTGTATGTTGGCGCTGTGACAAGCACACCAAGCCTGTTTTCTTTTAATGTATTCTAGAGTCTCTGTGGGTGAAACCTCCCTGTGTGTTCTATGGAGCCAGGCATGACCAGTGTGGACAGAAGTGCCCATGCATGTCTTTTCCATGTCCGTTCCACATCCATTCCTTTTTCAGGGATTAGTCTCAGCGTTGCACACGTTTCAGAATAGACTTTTTGTTGCTTTTAGCGGTTTGCCAAAGTGCCCTCCTGGAGTGTCTTTCTGTGATTCGAGAGGCAATTGTTTGATTTGACAACCTCTCCGAAAGTGCCTCAAAGTGTGTCTCAGTGCTACCCCGAGATGAGATAATTGCTGCGTGTGTCATTATCATCATTGTACATAACGTGAGGCATTCACTATTTCAAATGCTGCTTAGATGAAAAGAGGGGATGGATGGATGGCTTAAATTAGACTGTTAATGATGCCTTCAGTGTTCATCTGGAAAGTAGAGTGAACTAATTGAGACTCAGAGAGGCAGCCTTTCCAATTATGAGCAAACCAAGAACGAGGTTTACACACAGTATAGTATAATTCAGTTTCCCACTGACGGTAAGAATTAGGCCACGGTATGTACACATCTAAATGTATGTACATGCCGTTCTTCTGAGGCATATTCAATTAGCCCGGATTCAGTGGGCTATATTCTTCCACATTACTAGTCAAGAAGGATGCCCCACCAATTAGTCACGCAATTCTAGCAGTAATACCACATGCATAACGTATGCCATTGGTCATACTGTATATGTATATTATCAAAAACATATTGTAGTAGTAGTAGTAATAGTACAATCAGCTGTTAGTAATAGGACCGGCAACATCAATACTGTAGTACTAGTAGTAGTAGTAGTAATTATAGTACTGTAGTAGTATAGTAGTGAAAGTAGTAGGATCAGCAGTGAATGCATTGGTAGTAGGAATGGCAATACCAATACTGTAGTAGTAGTAGTAGTAGTAGTAGTAGTAGTAGTAGTAGTAGTAGTAGTAGTAGTAGTAGTAGTAGTAGTAGTAGTAGTAGTAGTAGTAGTAACAGTATGGCAAGCCGTTTTAACATTTATTCCCATTTTCTAGCTAGCTGGGTACCTAGCTAGCTCATTCACAAGGACAATTTTGCGAATGAACTAGCTGGGTACCCAACTAGCTCATTCGCAAAGATGACCTAGCTAGCTGGGTACCCAGCTAGTTCAATCACAAAGACACATTCGCGAATGAGCTAGCTCACTACCTAGGCTGCAAATGTGTCAGCTAGCTGGGTACCCAGCTAGCTAGGTAGCACGTGTCTTAGCTAGTTAACTAGCTGGCTTTGTCCCATAGGCTTTACACCAAATTTTGCCTCAGCTAGTAGCTAGCTCATTCGCAAAATGGTACTTGCGAATGAGCTAGCTGGGTACCCAGCTAGCTAATGTGTCAGCTAGCTGGGTACCCAGCTAGCTCATTCGCAAGGACCATTTTGCGAATGAGCTAGTTGGGTACCCAGCTAGCTAATGTGTTTTTGCAAATGAACTAGCTGGGTACCTAGCTAGCTCATTCGCAAGGACCATTTTGCGAATGAGCTAGTTGGGTACCCAGCTAGCTAATGTGTTTTTGCAAATGAACTAGCTGGGTACCCAGCTAGCTCATTCACAAAATAGTCCTTGTGAATGAGCTAGCTAGGTACCCAGCTAGTTCATTCGCAAAGACACATTAGCTAGCTGGGTACCTAGCTAGCTCATTCCCAAAATACTCCTTGTGAATGAGCTAGCTAGGTACCCAGCTAGTTCATTCGCAAAGACACATTAGCTAGCTGGGTACCCAACTAGCTAGCTTGTCTTTGCGAATCAGCTAGCTGGGTAGCTAGCTAGCTCATTTGCAAGGACACATTTGTGAATGAGCTAGTTGGTTAACCAGCTAGCTGATTCATGAGTGTTTGGGGGCGGGGGGTGTTGGTGTTTGGGGGCGAGGACCAGGCCAGCAAGGCCTCACCTCCATACTAGTATAGCTGGGCAGGCATAACAGAGTGTGAATGAGCTAGTTCGTTAACGAGCTAGCTCATTCGCAAGGACACATTTGTGAATGAGCTAGTTCGTTAACCAGCTAGCTCATTCGCAAAGACCATTTTGTGAATAAGCTAGCTGGGTACCCAACTAGCTCATTCGCAAAGATGACCTAGCTAGCTGGGTACCCAGCTAGCTAATGTGTCTTTGCGAATGAACTAGCTGGGTACCTAGCTAGCTCATTCACAGGAACAATTTTGCGAATGAACTAGCTAGGTACCCAACTAGCTCATTCGCAAAGATGACCTAGCTAGCTGGGTACCCAGCTAGCTAATGTGTCTTTGCGAATGAACTAGCTGGGTACCTAGCTAGCTCATTCACAGGAACAATTTTGCGAATGAACTAGCTAGGTACCCAACTAGCTCATTCGCAAAGATTACCTAGCTAGCTGGGTACCCAGCTAGTTCATTCGCAAAGACACATTTGCGAATGAGCTAGCTCACTACCTAGGTTGCAAATGTGTCAGCTAGCTGGGTACCCAGCTAGCTAGGTAGCACGTGTCTTAGCTAGTTAACTAGCCGGCTTTGTCCCATAGGCTTTACACCAAATTTTGCCTCAGCTAGTAGCTAGCTCATTCGCAAAATGGTACTTGCGAATGAGCTAGCTGGGTACCCAGCTAGCTGACACATTAGCTAGCTGGGTACCCAGCTAGCTCATTCGCAAGGACCATTTTGCAAATGAACTAGCTGGGTACCCAACTAGTTCATTCGCAAAGATGACCTAGCTAGCTGGGTACCCAGCTAGTTCATTCGCAAGGACCATTTTGCGAATGAACTAGCTGGGTACCCAACTAGTTCATTCGCAAAGATGACCTAGCTAGCTGGGTACCCAACTAGTTCATTCGCAAAGATGACCTAGCTAGCTGGGTACCCAGCTAGTTCATTCGCAAGGACCATTTTGCGAATGAACTAGCTGGGTACCCAACTAGTTCATTCGCAAAGATGACCTAGCTAGCTGGGTACCCAACTAGTTCATTCGCAAAGATGACCTAGCTAGCTGGGTACCCAGCTAGTTCATTCGCAAGGATCATTTTGCGAATGAGCTAGTTGGGTACCCAGCTAGTTCATTCGCAACCTGCGAATGAACTAGTTGGGTACCCAGCTAGTTCATTTGCAACCTGCGAATGAACTAGCTGGGATGAGTAGCAACGTCTGGGGGCGGACGTCTAGGGGCGTGGTACATGACGTAGCTGCTGGTATTTGCATTTCAATGATAGGGCACATTTGATTGGGTCATTCTGAAGTCTGGGGGCAGGGCTAGGCATACAGAAATACGCTACAGCCCTTTCCATG
The DNA here is from genome assembly GCF_963971535.1 of Notolepis coatsorum. Classification (NCBI taxonomy): domain Eukaryota; kingdom Metazoa; phylum Chordata; class Actinopteri; order Aulopiformes; family Paralepididae; genus Notolepis; species Notolepis coatsorum. The sequence continues at coordinate 42,633,108 of NC_140165.1, forward strand.
CACCCTGGTTCTGTTTATAGTCCCCAGCTCAACAAATTATGTGTTTTAAAATATGTTGCAACCTTGGATTGTTGTTAAAAACGGAGGGATACTAGCTAAGGTGTGCGGGAGTTGGCGTATATAAGTTGATTGCTTTAAAACGGAGAGAAATGTCGTATTTACGCTGTTTAAAACGGGCTGATGGACGAAAATCTTTGGTTTTAGCTAATATTATGCGTTTTAAAATATGTTGCGACCTTGGATTGTTGTTAAAAACGCAGGGATACTAGCTAAGGTGTGCGGGAGTTGGCGTATATAAGTTGATTGCTTTAAGAACGGAGAGAAATGTCGTATTTACGCTGTTTAAAACGGGCTGATGGACGAAAATCTTTGATTTTAGCTAATATTATGCGTTTTAAAATATGTTGCGACCTTGGATTGTTGTTAAAAACGCAGGGATACTAGCTAAGGTGTGCGGGAGTTGGCGTATATAAGTTGATTGCTTTAAAACGGAGAGAAATGTCGTATTTACGCTGTTTAAAACGGGCTGATGGACGAAAATCTTTGATTTTAGCTAATATTATGCGTTTTAAAATATGTTGCGACCTTGGATTGTTGTTAAAAACGCAGGGATACTAGCTAAGGTGTGCGGGAGTTGGCGTATATAAGTTGATTGCTTTAAAACGGAGAGAAATGTCGTATTTACGCTGTTTAAAACGGGCTGATGGACGAAAATCTTTGATTTTAGCTAATATTATGCGTTTTAAAATATGTTGCGACCTTGGATTGTTGTTAAAAACGCAGGGATACTAGCTAAGGTGTGCGGGAGTTGGCGTATATAAGTTGATTGCTTTAAGAACGGAGAGAAATGGCGTATTTACGCTGTTTAAAACGGGCTGATGGACGAAAATCTTTGGTTTTAGCTAATATTATGCGTTTTAAAATATGTTGCGACCGTCGGATTGTTGTTAAAAACGCAGGGCTACTAGCTAAGGTGTGCGGGAGTTGGCGTATATAAGTTGATTGCTTTAAGAACGGAGAGAAATGTCGTATTTACGCTGTTTAAAACGGGCTGATGGACGAAAATCTTTGATTTTAGCTAATATTATGCGTTTTAAAATATGTTGCGACCGTCGGATTGTTGTTAAAAACGCAGGGATACTAGCTAAGGTGTGCGGGAGTTGGCGTATATAAGTTGATTGCTTTAAGAACGGAGAGAAATGGCGTATTTACGCTGTTTAAAACGGGCTGATGGACGAAAATCTTTGATTTTAGCTAATATTATGCGTTTTAAAATATGTTGCGAACTTGGATTGTTGTTAAAAACGCAGGGATACTAGCTAAGGTGTGCGGGAGTTGGCGTATATAAGTTGATTGCTTTAAAACGGAGAGAAATGTCGTATTTACGCTGTTTAAAACGGGCTGATGGACGAAAATCTTTGGTTTTAGCTAATATTATGCGTTTTAAAATATGTTGCGACCGTCGGATTGTTGTTAAAAACGCAGGGCTACTAGCTAAGGTGTGCGGGAGTTGGCGTATATAAGTTGATTGCTTTAAGAACGGAGAGAAATGTCGTATTTACGCTGTTTAAAACGGGCTGATGGACGAAAATCTTTGATTTTAGCTAATATTATGCGTTTTAAAATATGTTGCGACCGTCGGATTGTTGTTAAAAACGCAGGGATACTAGCTAAGGTGTGCGGGAGTTGGCGTATATAAGTTGATTGCTTTAAAACGGAGAGAAATGTCGTATTTACGCTGTTTAAAACGGGCTGATGGACGAAAATCTTTGGTTTTAGCTAATATTATGCGTTTTAAAATATGTTGCGACCGTCGGATTGTTGTTAAAAACGCAGGGCTACTAGCTAAGGTGTGCGGGAGTTGGCGTATATAAGTTGATTGCTTTAAGAACGGAGAGAAATGTCGTATTTACGCTGTTTAAAACGGGCTGATGGACGAAAATCTTTGATTTTAGCTAATATTATGCGTTTTAAAATATGTTGCGACCGTCGGATTGTTGTTAAAAACGCAGGGATACTAGCTAAGGTGTGCGGGAGTTGGCGTATATAAGTTGATTGCTTTAAGAACGGAGAGAAATGGCGTATTTTCGCTGTTTAAAACGGGCTGATGGACGAAAATCTTTGGTTTTAGCCTAACGTATGGGGTGGCGTTCAATTCGCGAGCGGGTAAGGGGCCTACGTAATGTTTAAAGAACAACATCTACGGTTATGTGGAATTTACAAATCTAGATGTGAAGAAAGATTTTGAAAAGATGTTTTAATTTTCTTTTAAATTGGATAAGTTGCCGGTGAGGAATAGTTAAAGGACGTGGCGAGGAAAGATGACGTATATTCGCTTCCGGTTTGTGCGATGAGCTCTGGGTATCGTAGTTTTAGTGTTTAACGAAGACCACTACACTTCCGCGTTACATTGAAATCGGGGAGGAGATTGCGGGGGGAGCATATGAATGAATGTGGACGAGAGCCGTGATGTAAGTGGTTGCCGATACGGCTGTGGGGGTGCTAGAGACATGATCGAATAGACGTTTATGCGCCTCGCTCTCCTGAACACGGCGTGACCCATAACTAATCGATCAGAACTAAATCGGCAGAGAAAAAGCCCATTTTAAAGCACCTATTCCGCATGGACATGCGCAGAGTGCCCATGGAGTCTGGACGACGCGAGATGACGCTCGAATGAATGTGGACTGTTCTATCAGAGGGGGGAGCTTCGGTGGCCAATGTCCTTTCAGCCGAACAGGATAATGAAAAAATGATCCCACTAAATGGCCAGACGCGTCTTATGGCGACATCTACAATTACCTCATTGAGTCTCCAGGTAGACTAATGTTTATATTTAAGTGCAGCGGTCTGTAGCCACTTACATGACCATCGAAGCTCCCCCCTCTGATGGAACAGTCCACATTCATTCATAATCCAATGTACAGTGTTGTTTGTACAGTTGTACAGTGTCCCCCACCCACCCCTCCTACCCAACCCCCCCCCCCCCACTCCTACCCAACATATTGTTTTCTGAATGATATTTACTATTATAGATGTTGCATTATGTTTAAGTAGAATTAACAATTCCCCCCCAAAATCTATCTACTTTCTCTAAATATCTCTCATGTATCTCTGTACATGTCAAAATACTTCCCAAAGGTCAGTGAATACCATGATCACAACACCAGAGGGAGCTCCACAAATCATGTAAAACCCAGATTCGGCTCAAACAAGGGACTAAACACGTTTAGCAATTATGCCACATCAATGTGGAACGCCCTACCCAAAGCTGTAAAGGAATGTGAATCACTACCCACTTTCAATAACACTCTCAAAAAACACCTACGGGAGACTGCAATTCGAAACTGGCCCCTACAAATGTCCTAACCCAGTTGTACAATAAATGACCAAGTATGGCTTTGTCAGTATTCCAATGTACAGTGTACAATGTGTGTCCCCCCCCACCTCCAATGTACAGCCCCCACCCAACCTCCTCCAATGTAGTTTCTACGTCAAATACACTCTTTTTCTGGACACTTTTGTATCACAAACAGTACTGTATTTGCAAATCTGATATGTCATAAATGTATAGATGTACTGTCTATCTGTATGTCATATATGTTATGATGAATTGAAAATGGGGAACCCTGATGTAAACAAGACGAAAGTCTTTCTCTGGTCTGCAACCCCTTAACAATTGTATGTATTGAGCTGTACTGTACTGTACCCATTCTGCAATCTGTTAATAAACTTTTCAATCAATCAATCAATCAAGAGGCTCTATTGTTATGCCTTATTGCCCAACATTACAAAATTGATTATTCTTATTTATACTAACAATGACTAAATTCACACCATTCAAAAGTGTCATTATCACTGTTTTGTTTAGCTAGAATACCTGCACCACAATATAATTTGTGAATTATTAGCCCACTCACCCCCCACAGAGGTGATAAGAGGCATTGAGTTTCAAAAACACACAAATTATTCAAGAACATGCTTGTCAGAGGATGGTTTATTAATCCAGAAATTGTAAGAATTCTATTTACATGATCTATTATGCCAGTAATACTCTCAGTATTCATTCAGTGTACTCATGCATTCACAGGAATATTGTTAATTGTTCAATATATATATACAAAAAAAATGTAATTGTTTAATTTGGGTTAACCTTCTGTCGTGTGGCAGTGAAAGGGTTAAGTGGCACTTTGGTAATTCACATGTAAAATAGAGTGGTTATTTGTGCTTGACAGGTGAACGCCGAACGCTGCCTAGTCAAAGCAAGTCTGAAATAATGTGAAAAAGAGTTCCAGTAAAAGCATTGTAAAAAGTATTTTTTTTTGCTGTTTAAAATATATTTTTTCTTGACGTTTCTTTTTATGAAGGAGAGCATGGCGCTGTAATATTATTTAAAGGCACTTAATGCCACTGTAAAATTAAGTGGGAGTGTTGTAATATTATTTAAAGGGACTTGAATGCCATTGTAAAATTAAGTGAGAGTGTTGTAATACAGTACTTTTACCTTACCACTAGATGGCACTATCAGTCACTCTCTTTTTTTTTTTTTGCTGCTTAGGCACTCTTTCGAAGTTGGTTTTCGGTTAGAGTTTGTCTTAGAGCATGGCGATAGAACGCCATGATATTCTGTACCCGCAAAAAGCTAAAACAAAAGGCTGGCTGTCACAAAACAGTCACATCTAGAGACCTCAAAACCTACTCTAGCGAGGCCTTTAACCTTGAACTGGAGAGCCTGGACTGGTCAGATGAGCTCAATGGTACACTGGTTGAAGAAACATGGCTTGGCTTCAAAACCAAATTCTCAACAATACTAAACAACATGGCCCCCCTAAGAACCACCAGGGTAAAAAATTGCGCTGAGCCGTGGATGCACACTGAAATACTGACCGTAAAAGTAAAAGTCAGTCAAAGCTTACCAAAAGCACAAGCAGTGAACTCCAAGCCCATGTGACTGAACTCAAACTAGAAAGAAACAGACTAAGAAATGACGTAAACTCCATGATAAAAACTGCAAAAAAAAAATCATCAATGACAAAACTGAGGAAAACAAAAATAAACCACATGAACTTTTTAAATTACTCAATAATCAACTAGGCTGCAGTAAAAAACTTAAAATCAGGTTCTCAAACATAAACATAAAGACGGACAACACGCTCATCACAGACAAACTGGATGTAGCCAATTACTTAAACACTTTCTTCACAAACATAGCCACAACACTGATAAACAAACTACCCTCCCACTCAGGGCAGTAAGGGGTAGAACACATAGTAGCATACTACAAGAACCTAGGCGTCCACAAAGACGATTTCAAACTGGAAATGGTAACTATACAGATGAGGTACTCAAAAAACTGAGCGCCCTCCAACCGAACAAGGCCACTGGCCATGACAACATCCCCTCCAAATTCCTCAGAGACTCAGCAGCCGCCATCACCCCAGTCATCACACACATAATAAACCTCTCCATAAAACAGGGACACGTCCCCAAGGACTTCAAAATTGCGAGAGTAACACCCCTGCACAAAAAGGGCAGCAAATTAGACCCAGGCAACTACCGCCCTGTTTCTATCCTTACATCCATCTCGAAAGTCATGGAAAAAATAGTATACGAACAGGTCGAAAAGTACCTCGCGGATAAAAATCTAATCTACGAATTCCAATCTGGCTTCAGAACATCCCACTCCACTGACACATGCCTTCTCTATTTGAACGACCACATCAAGCAAGAGGTGGACGCGGGCAAATACTGCGGCATGGTCATGCTGGACCTACAAAAGGCCTTCGACACTGTCAATCACACCATTCTGATTGACAAGCTAAAAGCAATTGGTTTTGATAGTCTATCAGTGAGCTGGATGCAATCCTACCTGGAGGGGAGAGAGCAGATGGTGGAGGTAAACGGTACCCTACCCCCCCCCCCCCTCACAGTAAGCTGTGGTGTTCCACAAGGAAGCATACTAGGACCGCTACTCTTCCTAATTTATGCAAATGACATGTCGTCAGCCTGTGACTGCAACTTGTTCCTGTTTGCGGACGACTCAGCCCTGCTGGTCTCTGACAAGAACAAGTTGCAGGTTGAAAAAACCCTCAGCACGGAACTAGGCAAAATCCGTAAATGCCCAAAACCCCCACTACCTCCTAATAGACAGTCTCCTCCCCACCGCATGTATATATTCCCTCCCCGCCGTATGTATTTCTCTCCCACCCACCCACCCCCTCCTAATGTACAGTCCCCTCCCCATCATATATACTCTGTCAGGATCTAGGGGTAACAGTACTGTATATTTGAATACCGTTTATGTCACAAATGTATCAGTACTAAATACCTATATGTCCCTATGCCATAAATGTCATGTATGTTGTGTATGTCATAAATGTCTATATGAATTGAAAATGGGGGACCCTGATGGAAACAAGACAAACGTCTTTCTCTGGTCTGCATCCCCTTAACAATTGTGTATTGAGCTGTACTGTACTGTACCCATTCTGCAATATGTTAATAAAATGTTCAATCAATCAATCAAAGTTTGTAGTCACTTGAACTGTGAATTCTAAAAGACAGACACTTCTAAAAGCACCCCTCCCCCAAAGACTAATGAATTGCGTCACCTCCCCCTCCCCTAAATCCCATTTGTCCAATCACATTCTATCACCGCTCAACTGTATGCAGCTTAACAATTGTCTGTCTATCGTCATATTTTTGGCCACAAGTGGCGCTGTTGCGAGTTTGTGGTGGCGCTGTTACAACATTTAGGAAATAGGAGCAGAGAAGAAGATCCCGATTTACAGAGCTAAGATCAACGGGTTAACGTTAGCGCCGCGGTTTGAAACTTTGAAGGTGAGTGTGTAAACTAGTCAATACGATCTTAAACATGTCACAACAGCAGTCAGTGTATATTTTCAACAATACGTTTGTTTACCAATAGGTTAAAGTGTTTTTGAGTTCGTGTTGGCTTGGCACTGTTTCAACATTTCGATTTAGGTGACTCGACTCAGTCTCGTGTTTTCTGCTACAGCTACAGCTTATCTATCATAATAACGTTACATGTATGGGAGTTTGCAAAGTTTAAATTGTATTAGCTGTTACATTAATACATTGTGTCCTCCTATCTATCTATCTCAAATCTCACTGTCTATCTGCTATGCTTTTATCTTTTACTCAAGTTTATTTGAAATCGAAGACACTCTGACGTCACGAGACCGCCGCCATCTTGGTATGAGGGTAACAAACTGATTTCTACCATCAAATGTGTAAACTGTTAATATGTACCTCAGTTGCGTGTGGGTCAATGAACACACTTGGGTTTATCAAACCGTGGGTTTAGTCTAGATGGAAATAGGGGTCCACGCGCACCCCCCGGAAATGTTTATGCCACCTGATTTTTCTTAATCCTTAAAGTGTCTACTTTCAGAGTCTGCCAGGTGCCAAGCTGAAATAATGTCCGAAAGGCTCAATTTTTAACCCTTTATTGCACCTAACACAAAACCGAAACATTAAAATTTGATGTAGCAAGACTCAAGAGGCATAATCTTTGAAGTAAACAACATACAGAGACAAATGAATGCATTTTCCCATACAATTCTGACCCTAGGAATTCAATGGAATGGTTATTTTTTTGACATTTTACAACATTTTGACTGTATTTCTGGACAAAAACAGCAAACAAATGCAAGAAATGCGTGTCTAACCAACTACATTTTTATTTTTCAAACGCATAGTGAATATTTGTTGACAATCAGTTTTTTTTCAATCCTCCAACTGTTTATTTGGAAATTATATTGGGTACCAAGCTCAAATAATGTCCCAAAGGCTAGTTTTAACCCTTTATAGCACCTAACCCAAAAATCTAAAAATGAAAATATAATGTAGAAGAGTCATAACTTTTGAAGTAGACAACCAATACATTTACCTTTTCATGTCACTACCAACTTGCTGACCTAAACTACTCATCCTCATCGTCACTGAAGAGATCTTCTAATTCAATTTCTTCCATCTCCAGCTCTTCATCCTCATGCTCGTACTCTCCATCCACTTTACCCACAGACAAAGTTATTGTTGGCGTAATCGGTCACCTTGTCAAGGGCTGCATGCTCTTCTGACTCTGCTCTCTGAGCCAGTACCTCAACAAGAGAAGGAGGGAGGATGGGTCCAATTGCCCAGACCGGTTCCAACACCTCCTCTTCTCCTGTCTTCTCCCAGCCCATGCCTGGATCATGTGGTTTTGGGCTCTTGATTATTGCCTTGTCTGCTCTCTTATAGAAGGCTCGCTGGACATGTGGAATGAGACGGACCTTGGCAGGCGTTCCAGGTCTACTTTTGACTTGGAGTCCAGGACTTTGTCAGCGCCGACCATCTTTCTCATCATTTTCACCCGTACTGTGTCAACTGATGTCATCCGTGCTTGGCCATACATAATGCATGTGAAGCTCTCCATCTCCTCTTGAAGCTCATCAGTGACCATCCAGTCTGCACCAAGCTGCCTGAAAGCTTTGTGGAGTTTACGAGTCTTTTCCAGCTTCTTCAGGGGATTCACCTTGCATTTGCCTTTAAAAGCGCTGATACAGTCCTCCCCAGTAAAGTCGTAGAATCCCAGCAGTGTGCTACAGTAGTCGGGGCCCAGTAATTCCTCAGCAGCAGGGGTAAAGTTGGCATTCTTGGGGAATTTGGGGCCAACTCTTTTGAATGCCAGCTCTGGCAGCGTCTCGGGAGGCGTGATCTTAAGGCTTCTCATCTTGGATGACCTGTCATAGAGAGGAAGGGTCCTTTTCTTGGTGCTCACATGGCTCTCCTTCACTTCTTGAATCATGATTCCCCCGGCGCTGTTTACCACATTTGAACCATGAACGTTGGTGGTGATTCTGTTCAGGTTGTCCCACTCGCTGTGAAAAACAGTGTTTCCCTCGCCAGTGGTGATTTCAGGGGTCATGTTGGTGGACATCTCATCAAAAGCATTGGCCATGGCTGTCTCAAGTTCCATACTGAAGTCGTATGTCTCCGAGTGTCCTAGTCGTGAAAGGATGGTTGTGAGCTGTAAAGAATAAGATAAACAAATGTTTTTTTGTATCAATATCAAATACCTGTATGAAGCATAGTTGAGCAATGACAATGTAGGACCTCATAAGCAATAAGTTAGTTGATCACTCACCTGTTTGCTTCGATAGAGGTGCCGAAGTGTGGCACACAGGAGGATGTGCTTTTGGAGTTTCACTTCACTTGCTGTTAGTTGCTGCTCGACACTAGGGCTGCACGATTTTGGGAAATAATCTAATTGCGATTTTTCGGACAGATATTGCGATTGCGATTATAATTTTTTTTAAGCAGCCCCACAGAGGTTTATTGTAAAATGCGGCTTGCATCTGGCCTACGCGGTGGGTCTGTTCGGGACACAGAGTCTGAACATTTTTCTTTTTACCTGGGAATCGATACCGGTACGGTACCCAACGGTACCTTTTTTTCCCTGTACTTTACTCTCCCTCTCTGAAGTAAACTTCACAACACACAATCTAAAACCCCTTACCTCCCTCTCCCAAACTGTTCCTACAACAATTTTTTTTATGTTGCATGATCATGTATATTTTGTATTATAATTTTTTTTGTGTTTAAATATCAACATTATCTGGCAATCCTCAGTAAATACTATCAAATGAGATATGAGACATGTGCACACACACACAGAAAAGGAGAATTGCTTAAATTATTTTAGAATACTTCAGCTAATGAAGTTAAATGTTTATTATCAACTATCCAGTTCGTTTTTATAGTGCAACGTTTTTCTACATTAATTGAACCAGTAGAGAGAGATGCCCCCACCCCCCCCCCACCCTTTCCTTACTCGGCTCAGATGTTTTCTCTGACTTGAGCAGGGTTAGCTAGGAACAGCTTTCTCAAGCTTCGCACCTTGGGCATGGAATGGGCTACATGACCATTTTCCACTTACACCCCAGTCTCTCTTGGTGAATTTAAATCTGTATTACATAACTTCCTACAAGAAGAATGTTGCTGCTTTCTGTAGTCGGGTCCCAACTGCAAAATTACTGTATTACCCTGTATTATACACTTTTACTATCATGTAGACTATTCTGCTTTGTTTTTGTGTTTACATGTGATGTATTGTATATTGTATACATGCACATTTATTATGTTCTTGTGTGATGTATCGCAAATTTTTATTGCTGTGTGATGTATTGCAAATGTTATTGCTGTCATCTTGGCCAGGTCTCCCTTGCAAAGGAGATCTTGTCTCTCAATGGGACTTCCTGGTTAAAATCTTATTTATTTAATTTTTTTTTAATTGCAGGCGATTTGATAATTGCATCATTACAAATTGCGATTTCGATAAAAAATCGATTAATCGTGCAGCCCTACTCGACACACATCTTGTGTAATCGAATAGACCAGCCTCTGCGTCTTCTCACACTTTTCTTCATCAAGTGTCCCAGTCACCACTGAGCTCAGAAATGGTACAAGATGCTCTGGGAGCAGTTCATCCATTTTCACAGCATCCAGCTTGTGTGCAGTTGGGGGCCATGGTAGCTCCTTTGACTCTTTGAATGCCTTTATAATGTGAGAATTGAGGGTGAGTGCTGCTTCTTGTAGTTAATCAGATGTTCCAAGTTTGTACGCACATTTAACTGCTTCATCTACAGTAATGCTTGAGCTGTATATAAGGTTCAACTCTAGAATATTCACTATGTGCTTTAAAAAATGAAAAGGTAGTTGGTCATACACACGTTTGGTCATTTCTTGCTGTTTTTGTCCAGAAATACAGTCAAAATGTTGTCAAATGTCAACAATAACCATCCCCTTGAATTCCTAGGATCAAAATTGTGTGGGAAAATGTATTTTCGCTCTGTAAGTCGTCTACCTCAAAAGTTATGCCTCTTCTACATTATATTTTCATTTTAAAAAATTTGGGTTAGGTGCTATAAAGGGTTCAAACTAGCCTTTGAGACATTATTTCAGCTTGGTACCCAATATAATCTCAAAATAAACACTTGGAGGATTGAAAAAAAAATTTATTGTCACCAAATATTCACTCTATGCGTATTGTATTGTATTTTTTGTCCAGAAATACAGTCAAAATGTTGTCATGTCAAAAATAACCATCCCATTGAATTCCTACGGTCAGAATTGTATGGACAAATGTATTAATTTGTCTCCATGTTGTTTACTTCAAAGGTTATGCCTCTTGCTACATCACATTTTAATGTTTCGGTTTTGGGTTAGGTGCAATAAAGGGTTAAAAATGGAGCCTTTCGGACATTATTTCAGCTTGGCACCTGGCAGATTCTGAAAGTAGACACTTTAAGGATTAAGAAAAATCGGGTGGCATAAAAAGTTCCGGGGGGTGCGCGTGGACCCCTATTTCCATCTAGACTAGTTTATTTAACATCTAGTTGTGACGTGACGACAAGAGCAGGTTCACAGTAGCGAGGCAGTTTGTAAGCAGTAGTACTACAGGTACGGTGGCTCGTAGTAGACGATAGTCAAACTGGATAATCATTTAGCCAATGATCTACAAAATGCATGCGTTGAGCTCCGTTTTTATTACATGGAATTATAAACAAAAGGTCAAGAGCAATGTGTTTGGTTAGCAGACATGTCCAAAAAAGGAGTAGAGGGAAGCTAAGCTTATTGATCCCTACCCCCTTACATTTATGTTTGTTCTTCCATTAATTTGACTAGATATAACATAATTTAGTATAGGGCTGGGCGATATGGAAAAAAATCATATCGCGATAACGATATGATAATTTTATTTTATTTCTCGATATCGATAATTATCGAATTGTTATAAGTATAAAAAAAAAAAATTATTTTTTTTTTTTTAACAACAGATGTTTGTTTATTTTGCAGAAATTCTTTGTCATTGCCGCCATCTTCAGTGTTACATCCCCTCACACTCCAGTTCTCAGGCTGCAGCTGGTTTAAAAGCTAAAGTAAACCGGCTTCTCTGCTGGCTGTGGCTCCAGAGGAGTTGAACAGTTCTGGCTCTGCTAGTTTATTTTCGATCTTTTGGCGCTTTTTTGGTGGACAAACCACCGCACTGTGACTCGTGACTGGAGTCTAGTTCTGCTAGCACACATAGCCTACTGTGTACAGATGGTTTCAAAATGTATTTTAAATTAGAAAGCAAACAAAATAAATGGACAAGAGAGAAATAAATCTGAATTTGGTCAGTATTGTCATTTGGACAAGCAAAGCCATTACTTTAAGTTGCAGGCAAGAAAGACAAGTCTGTCCACTGTCTCTGGTTTTAAAACTGCCCTGTTGCAGGTAAAAAAGGAAAAAAAAGATTTTTCGATTTTTTTTTTTTTTTCGATATTCGATATCGATTATTAAAATATATCGCGATATTTATCGTTATCGTTATATCGCCCAGCCCTAATTTAGTATATTACAATATAGAATATACTTTTACTTATACCGGTATTTAAAAGAGAAAAATCAAATAAAATTGATTCACTTGACAGCAGTGAATATAGTACAGCACTACATAACACAATATAACATAACTTTGTTTATCCTCATTACTCATTTCTGTATTTCTCTAATGTGTGTTTTTTTTAGCTGCTTTTTAAATTGTGCTACATGTTTACTCAGTTTGATGTATTCAGGTAAATTATTCCACAACTTCACTCCACACACCGATATGCACATGCTTTTCAGCGTAGTGTGTACCATTTGTTGTTTAAGATTCCCTCTCCCTCTTAAGTTATATTCTCCTTCCCTGTCTCTGAACCATTTTTGAATGTTGCCTGGGATTAGTTTGTATCTGGCTTTGTATACAATGAGGGCAGTTTTTAAATCCACTAGATCCATACATTTCAATGCTTGTAGCTTTATAAATAAGTTATTAGTGTGTTCATAATATCCTACATTGTTGATTATTCTTATTGCTTTTTTTGCATGGTGCATATTGGCTGTAGAGTGCTTTTGTAGGTATTACCCCACACCTCCGCACAGTAGCTCATATAGTCATATACCATAGGAAGAGTGTACAGTACAGTGTATACAGTGTTTTTTGGTTTAGAATGTGCCTTATCTTGCATAAAACACCAACACTCCGTGCCAATTTAGTCCTGACATATTTGATATGAGGTTTCCAGTTGAGTTTGTTCACAGTATCCATAATTTCATTTTTATCCGTTTTTCTCAAGAAGATGGTACTTGTGTTTCGTTATATAAAATAATTAGAAACACCTCCCCCTTGTGGCGGGGTTATCTCCTCTGCCAGTTTACATTAACAAAGAATCTGTTGAATCTTTCTGCCACCTCATTTTTCTTACTTACTGACTTTCCCTCATCTATAAATTAATCTGGAAAGCCAGAACTGTTGATTTATTTCTTAGAATTGAGTTTCGAACCTGTCCATCTCACAACTGATGTCTCTACAGGTGTGTGTGCGTGTCGTGGTGGCTTGGGGCGCAGCGACACGAGAAGGCCTGAGCTCAGTGTTTTGGGCACATGTAGTGATGCAAGATATATCGGCCGCTGATATAATATCGGCCGATATGGCCGTTTCTTTACACATCGGTATCGGTCCGATATCAAGATTGGGCCGATATAAAAAATTATTATTATTTTTTTTACATGTTTTGGCCTTAAAGGGGAGATGAAGCGTTAAACAATATGAGCCTAGTTTGTTTGTTGTGTACCTTGGGTAAGACATGGTCCTATAATCAAATGTGAAATCCTGCTTATTTGTCTGAAAACTCGTATTCAATTTAATATTTAATATATTTATTATTGTTGTGAGAGTAAGAATGCTTAAGTGCCTGTAGTAAACTGTGCCGTACTGTGTTTAAGCCAGAGCAGCAGACGGAGGACCTGTTGGTTCTGACCGAGTCCTGGTTCTGCCTGCTGTCCCACCAGCCCATAGACATGTTCCGGGGAAATCAGCACACAGCCTGAGCTGCACTGTGGGGCGATGAGCATATTCACTGAGTACTGAGCACAATGTTGCCACTGTCTCCTCCATAGACATATATAAAGACTAGATGACTCACTGGCCAAGTTAGTAGACAACATTGTCCTAATAAATTAAATGAGTCATATAAATCTTCAATCGCAGCAGGGACCTCAACAGGGGCCGCACCATTGTGCAGGGCTGGGGGTTTTCAGCACATTTTATTATCATAAAATGTGTTTCTTGATATGAAAATGTGCTTCTTGATATGAAAAGTATCTGACTGATGCACCTAAATTATGTATTTCTGTTGTTTGTCTCAGGTGATGTGATTACTCAACAGTTTGGGGACTTTCTGTCTGTTGAAGCAAGAGATAACGGCTTCCTCGCCTACGGGAAGGCTGGGTCCTGGTCCTGGCCCAGCTCATCACAAAATCCAACACCCTCAGGAAGCGCCAGAGAAAAGATGGTGGAACTAAAAATGGTTGAAGCAGAATTGGAGAAGAGGGCCATAGAACTGCGATACATGCCCCCCACATGACATTATATACATTGGAGAGTATATACATTTGAGGGGGAAGAAACTGTACATTGGAGGAGGTGGGGGTTGAGTAGGTGGGGCGGGGGGGGGTAACTGTTCATTGGAGGGGGTTGGGTTATAGTCCAGTCATTATAGGCCAGAATTAGGCTAAACCTAGGACAAATTGCAACATTAGCAAACTCAACTGATTTTGTATCATCAATATGTCTTTAGTGAGAGAAAAAAAGTCCCAAGGAATCCCATCATGGGAAATGTGTTTTTTTTCAATGTTTTGTTACCCCTATAGTCCAGTCATTATAGGCCAGAATTAGGCTAAACCTAGGACAAATTGCAACATTAGCAAACTCCCTCAATATGTCTTTAGTGAGAGAAAAAAAGTCCCAAGGAATCCCATCATGGGAAATGTGTTTTTTTTCAATGTACTTGATTGCTGACAGGATCACTGACGACACTGTCTTTCAGAGATTGTGACGCGTTCAAATTTTGAGGTAGCTCAAAAGTAAAGATACCATTTGATTCTAGACAACCTCGGGTTTCCAATGAGACCAACCATGTCATGTTACCTCATTGGAAAGGGGGCTACATACCTAATTATTCAAAGTTAAGATGATTTTTTTTGGGGAGGGAAATATGGCCATCACCATTTTTCAAATGGTCCCTTGGCCTTCTACCTCAATATATGTTAATGAAATGGGTTACATGGGTACCTACAAGCCTCCCCTATACAGACATACCAAATTTATGTTAAGCCCATGTAGTTTTGTGCAAGAATCATGTAGTGTTTTGCATGCTGTACAAATATGTAGTTTCCGCCTATTATAAAAACCCCCATCTCCATGGACCTATCCCCACGGACATAAACCCTTGAGCCCCATCCTCGTGGACTGAGCTCCACAGAGCCTATCTACTAATATTCCAAGAAGAAAAAAATTTCTTTATCAAATGTTTTGATTAGTTCTAGCGTGTATGCTAATTGGTGCATATCAAATAAGATAATGTGTGATTTGCATGAGTAAACAGAATAATTCAATGAAGTTGTGATTGACTTTTTTTCTTGTCTTTGTGTGTGTAATCAGCTTGTGAGTTTTTATAGTGATATCTAAAAGTAAAATTTTCACCACTGTTATAATCGATATGAACATATATAGGTCGTTTTCAAAACTTTCCCATGATGGGATTCCTTGGGAGTTTTTTTCCCTCACTAAGGACATAATGAGGATACAAAATCAGTTGAGTTTGCTACTGTTGCAATTTGTCCTAGGTTTTTTCATATAATGACTGGACTATTAGGACATTTACAGAGGCCAGTTTCGAATTGCCGCCTCCAGTAGGTTCTCCTTGAGAGTGGTTTTGAAAGTGGGTAGTGATTCACATTCCTTTACAGCTGTGGGTAGGGCGTTCCACATTGATGTGGCATAATGTTTGTTTGTTATGTTTTAATAAACATCTTTGTACCATGTGTAAATTTTTTATTCAAATACAAAAGTCTGGTGCAAATTTCGCTTGAATACGCTCATTGGAAATACATTTACTGAACAAAATGTTGATGTGTTCAATAATTATTTCCCCCACTGTACACTGCTATCATACATAGTTATATGGGTTATATGCAGGTGTATAAGTAGGTATATAGAATTATTATGGTTATATATGCTGTAAATATAAATTAAAGATCACACTAATCTGTAAATTCAACTAAATTTATTTATTTAATAAACATTTATATGTAAACATGCCAGATTGTAGCTATAAACTCATTTCCATCTACAAACTTTAACACACTTGGGTGGTTACTGTATAAAGTAGTAAGTCACTGGATGGTAACCTGGTTACTGTATTATTAAAAACGGTAAGTCACTATGGTGAATATTAGGGATGTCCGATATTATCGGCCGATATCGGCAGTAAAATGTGATATCGGAAAATATCGGTATCGGAAATTTTTTTTATTTTTTTTTTTACATTTATTTAACCTTTATTTACCCAGGCAAGCAAGTAAGAACCAATTCTTATTTGATTTATTGTCAAAAGTATGCATGTTGGTTTAATTCAACAACAAGAGATATGTAATGTTAATTTTTACTTTTTTAATTATCATATTTTGCACAGATAATGCTTACATTTAGAAAGCCTTTTGAATGCATCCAGTGAAATTATTAATTACCTGAAATTATTCCGTTTTTTTGGGGGGAAACCCTGCATATATCGGTATCGGTTGATATCGGTATCGAAATTAAGAGTTGGACAATATCGGAATATCGGTATCGGTAAAAAAGCCAATATCGAGCATCCCTAGTGAATATAAAACGTTAAGTGGATGGTTACTGTATAAACGGTTTCCATCTAGTCCCTTTGCAGGTTGATGTGAACACAAAACATGCAAAGAACATGCAATACAAAGATAATAAACGTACATACTAATTGTGTAGTAGTTAGTTATTATTGTATTAATATTCTACAGTATCGGCAGATCGCTGCCATCTCAAATGAATCTTCTGTACATCCCTGCAAGAAAGCCATTGAGAATATATATAGTGTGTTATTTAATTTCTTTAATCCATATGTGTTGTCTGGAAGCACTTTGCCGTATTCTATTATAATATTTTTTTTGTTTGTGTTGTATGTTACATACGTCTGGTGGCAATCAATTTCCCCATTTGGTGATTAATAAAGTATATTCTCTCAAATCATTTTCAATTCTCCGTTTTCTATCAACAAATCTCGCATATCCTTGTCAGACAGATTGCCATACATTCTAACAACTTCAGCCATTTCTCTACTATACTACTGTAACGTTGAATCTTGAGACGCAACTATATTTGAACGGAACTGCAAACTTGAACCACGGCCGCTGTCCGCCCCGCCCCCAGACTTCAGAATGACCCAATCAAATGCGCTCTGTCATTGAAATGCAAATACCAGCATCTGCGTCATGTACCACGCCCCTAGACGTCCGCCCCCAGACGTTGCTACTCATCCCAGCTAGTTCATTCGCAGGTTGCGAATGAACTAGCTGGGTACCCAACTAGCTCATTCGCAAAATGATCCTTGCGAATGAACTAGCTGGGTACCCAGCTAGCTAGGTCATCTTTGCGAATGAACTAGTTGGGTACCCAGCTAGTTCATTCGCAACCTGCGAATGAACTAGCTGAGATGAGTAGCAACGTCTGGGGGCGGACGTCTAGGGGCGTGGTACATGACGCAGATGCTGGTATTTGCATTTCAATGACTTGATTGATTGATTGATTGATTGATTGATTGATTGATTGATTGATTGATTGATTGATTGATTGATTGATTGATTGAAAAGTTTATTAACAGATTGCAGAATGGGTACAGTACAGTACAGCTCAATACATACAATTGTTAAGGGGATGCAGACCAGAGAAAGACTTTCGTCTTGTTTACATCAGGGTCCCCCATTTTCAATTCATCATAACATCATAACATCATAATAACATAACATCATAACATTCATTTAACGTTATGCAGTGTTTGTGAATGTTAAATGTGGGGAATGTTTGTGCTGCTGTGACACATTAAGCCTTGGCTCACCCTTGAGTTACCATATTGTGCTTCCTTTATGTTAATAAATATCATTTTTGTTTACAAACCTGGTCATTTTGAGTTACCATATTGTGCTTCCTTTATGTTAATAAATATCATTTTTGTTTACAAACCTGGTCATTTCTGTCAACCAATGAGCTGACAGAACCACCCTCCACCCCCAAACACCCTCTGCTCCGCCCCAAAACAGCCCTCCGGTCCACCCCCAAACACCCTCCGCCCCCAAACACCATCAGCTAGCTGGTTAACCAACTAGCTCATTCCCAAAATGGTCCTTGCGAATGAGCTAGCTAGCTACCCAGCTAGTTGATTCGCAAGGACAACCTAGCTAGCTGGGTACCCAGCTAGCTCATTCGCAAAGACATATCTGCAACCTAGGTAGTGAGCTAGCTCATTCGCGAATGTGTCTTTGTGATTGAACTAGCTGGGTACCCAGCTAGCTAGGTCAACTTTGCGAATGAGCTAGTTGGGTACCCAGCTAGTTCATTCGCAAAATTGTCCTTGTGAATGAGCTAGCTAGGTACCCAGCTAGCTAGAAAATGGGAATAAATGTTAAAACGGCTTGCCATAGTAACAGTAGTTGAAGTAGTAACAGTAGTAGAAGTAGTAACAGTAGTAGAAGTAGTAACAGTAGTAGTAGTAGTAGTAGTAGTAGTAGTAGTAGTAGTAGTAGTAGTAGTAGTAGTAGTAGTAGTAGTAGTAGTAGTAGTAGTAGTAGTAGTAGTAGTAGTTAGTAGTTATTCAAAGAAGTTGTAGTACCATTTCCATGATAAGAGTAAGTGAAGGTGACATGGTGGAGGTATGGTTTCTGTATTTCTCTCTGTGCTGGTGGTGAGCCTCCATCCTTCCCTCTAGCGCTACAGTGTGAGTCAGCTGCAGATACATACAATCTGTAAAGCCTTTATCTGACAGCAAGACGTCCAACACTCAAGGTCACAAGCTTTACCGTCTCTATTATGTTTGTGTGTGAGTGAATATTGGTGCGCATACACTTGTGTGTGTGTGTGTGTGTGTGTATGTGTGTATGTGTGTGTGTGTGTGTGTGTGTGTGTGTGTGTGTGTGTGGATGTGTGTGTGTGTGTGTGCGTGTGTGTGTGTGTGTGTGTGTGTGTGTGTGTGTGTGTGTGTGTGTGTGTGTGTGTGTGTGTGTGTGTGTGTGTGTGTGTGTGTGTGTGTGTGTGTGTGTGTGTGTGTGTGTGTGTGTGTGTGTGTGTGTGTGTGTGTGCATGCATTTGCGTGCATGTATGTGCATGCTTGTGACTTTGTACATGTGCCACCTTATGTGCTTGCGGACGTGCGTGCACACGTGTTTATGCGCATGCATGCTTATATGTCTGTGTGTGCTTGTATGTACCGCTGTGTGTGTAATGTGTGTGAGTGTGTGTATGTATTAGGAGGCCGCTGTGTTGCAGATGGATTTGCTGCTACGACTACGGCTTGCCCGGAGGAGGCTGGAGACTCGACTTGATTGGCAGTGGCTCATTACACTTCAGCTGAACAACACTGCTGCAGACTCAGCCTCAAGGTTATGGGGGGTAGTGTCTCTGGAGGGAGGGAGGTATGCACTTCAGGGGGTTGTATGGACCATGTTCTTCTTCACTTTGACATATACAAGTATAGCCGTGTACCTAGGATGAAAAGCCTTCATACTCGATAACAATACATTGAGTGTGTGCATTTGTGTGTGGGTGTGTTCAAATGTATTTCATTTCAAGCCTTTATTTAAACTCGAACGGCAACTGAGTTTTTCCTCATTTACAGTCACATCGAGTGTACATACAGACACGAGCAAAAGCATATAAAATCACACAGCATATATAATCATAACAAAATGATGAATAAGACAACAAGACGAGGCAAAAGGAAAGGATAACAAATCAATTGAAA
This sequence comes from Notolepis coatsorum, assembly GCF_963971535.1. Classification (NCBI taxonomy): domain Eukaryota; kingdom Metazoa; phylum Chordata; class Actinopteri; order Aulopiformes; family Paralepididae; genus Notolepis; species Notolepis coatsorum. The sequence goes on from NC_140165.1 coordinate 42,653,015, forward strand.
CACGGACAACTTGATTGACAATTCAAGATTTAAGATTCAGGTTTATTTGTCACATACATACCAGGGCATACAGTGAAATGCAGGTGGCCATGCCCGCTTTGATTGTGCAATAATACAATAGTAAATAAAATAAGTAGAAGATAATAAAATAGACATGATAAAATAGACTCTTAGCAAGCGGGGGCCCACATGTGGGCCCTCTTGAAGACGATTTGCCCACCTGCACTTTGGCGACCTCTAGTGGCTCGGGTGTGCATATTTTTTAATACAATATATATATATCGAATTAAAGCCCCATTTGTTGCCTGTCGATAGCCCTTTCAGGTGACAAAATCCGTTCAGTGGTTTTCGAGTACATGGAGGTACACGCGAAGTACACGGTATTGCGCAAATACTACTCCCGACTCTTGGGCTCTAGTTCCGTCAATCATTTGGCGATCTCGAAAATGATTGGACATGGTTGTAGCCAATGAGTGTGGCTTTCCAACGATACCACACCTGGGGATGTACAGTATGAATCAGGGATCTAGGTGAAAAACTCATGAGCGAAAACAGGAAGAGAGAAAACGCAGAATGAAGTCTATGAGAAAACTGAGCTTTTCTTTTGTACACAGTTTACCAAAATCACTCCTAATCACTAAATGGATCTTTATGAAATTTGGACATGTACTACATAAGGCTTCAGGCTATGGATCTCGGGAGTTTTTTAAGCCATACGAATTTCTGGGGAAATACTACTTCTGGACTACTAACTACTACAGAAAAACGTGAGTAACAAGTTTTTCTACAACTCAAGTTCAGACCTATGTTCTCTCTATTTCATTAGCACAAAAGATGAGTTTTCCTTATTGTATCAAATTCAGAATGTCATCTTTCAAAAGAGACCAGGCTCATGCATGTGGTATAAGTATAAGGTATGGTATTTTGGTTTGCAAAAAAAGTATGCAGTCCTCAAAAACGAAAACTAAAATGGCCAATTTTGGGGGCGCCTGTTTACTCCTCGCTTGCGCCCCATGAAACGCACTCTGTTAATCCCATTAGGCCACGTATATATCTGGGGGGGGGGGGCAGCGAAGCACGACGTCATTTGAGAGAGAGCGAGAGATATAGATAGAGAGATAGAAAGAGAGAGAGAGAGAGAAATAGAGAGAGAGAGAGAGAGAGAGAGAGAGAGAGAGAGAGAGAGAGAGAGAGAGAGAGAGAGGGAAAGAGAGAGAGAGAGAGAGAGAGAGAGAGAGAGAGAGAGAGAGAGAGAGAGAGAGAGAGAGAGAGAGAGAGAGAGAGAGAGAGAGAGAGAGAGAGACCCATTTCCTCTCCTGGTCCCTTGTGTTGCTCACAAAACCCTACTGGTTGTGTTGAAGTGCAGAGTGGTCACTGGGGAAATGTTATGCTGTGTGGTCGATCCCGCAACATCTCCCCTGAGGCACTGATGTGTAAAGAAAAGAAATGAATAGAAAATAAAAAAAATATGAATAAACCCCCCTCTGAGTTCCTGATTATAGCCTGGGTGATAGCGCGGCCATGAATAAATCAATTAAAATCCACAATCAAGAACAGCGCGCGCTCGTTGAGTGTCTCATTAGGCTTTGGGGAGTGTCCGTTCCCCTTATTATACTTTAAGGCGGCTAAATTCGGCTTCTCATCTTCAACCGGTCCCCACAGCCTTTTTGAAGATGAGATGTTAATTGCATGCAAAGCTATACTCTAAAAATGACTTAAGTAAGTCATTAACCTATACGTTGTACTTGAACCTTGAACTCCAAGTGGAACCTGCAGGCGGCGACCGGAGAAATAGGACTCCTCTGTGACTTTCAGAACCTTCTGATGAGAGGACGGAAAGTAAACGTATACCTGAGTGAGTTGTACATGCATTTCAACGTTGCTAAAGGTTTGTTTTGAGTCACAATGGGTTGTTAAAGTTCTAAAAAGCTTAGTTTCCATCTACCATACAAAACGGCCTCTTCAATACCCAAAAGGTAGATGATAAAATAGAATAAAATAGAATAGAATAGAAGTGCTTTATTGATCCAGATGGAGATGCAGCACCACATATCGCGCACAATGAACATTTAGTTAGTCAAAAGTAAAAAAAAAATATAGGAATACGAATAAAATACAACTTAAAATACACAGTCAGAGATATACATTATAAAATATGTATATACTGATATACTGATCAGTGTTTTCAGCCTTTATCAACCCGTCATCTGCCATTCCGTGAAGTCTCGGTGCTGTGTTTGTTATTTGTTTGTTGATGGCAATCTGCCCACCCCGTTGCTGCATCTGTAACAGAATAAAAGCACTGGAAACGTGGTCTCTATTTTCTCAGCAGGATGTTTATTTTCATAAACATAGCATCTCGTACAAAATGGAAAGCCTTTGATGGTCTACTCTAATGAACCTAGATTAATAGATTCATCGCTCGATACCCGCTCGGTGGTTGCGGCCTGTTAGCTTGTAGCTATCTGTTCTGTTAGCCAGTAGCTAGCTGTGTCCTCGTGGTTTCCCCTTCCCCCTCCCAACCCTTGTTCGAGAGCTGAAAGTCTATTTACCTAGCAACGGCTGCCAGCCCATAGCAACGCCCGCCCTATCTCATACAAAATGTTTACATTCCCCTGACTGTGCGAGTGACCTTGACTCTCTTCTCGCTTCTTATCTCTCCCACAGGCCCTGTCTGTCTAGCTCTTACAGTTCCAGTTTAACACACAGAGGATCTCTATAGATATGTACTTTACATACATGCCTGTCATAATCAAGTGAAAATCAGTGATTTCCTTCAATACATTGTAAAATACTGAAATATACAGTCCGAAAATATACAGTAATATACAGCAGGTCACCACGTACAAGAAGGCACCCATCACAACCGACTTGTAGAACATCCTTGTACAGACATTGAAGGATCTCGGCATTCAGAGGAAGTAGAGGCGGCTCTAGCCCTTCTTGTAGAGTGCCTCAGCGTGTTTCGACCTGTTGAGTGTGTTGTCTATGTGCACTCAGAGGTATTTATAATCCTCAACCATGTCCACATCGACCCCCCTGATGGAAATGGGGGTCACCGGTGTACTCCTCCTCCTCCCCAGATCCACAGCCAGTTCCTTGGTCTTCGTCACATTCAGCTGGAAGTGGTTCTTTTCACACCATGTGACGAAGTCCACCACCAGTGCCCGGTATTCCTCCTCATCACCATCCTTTATACATCCCACTATCGCAGAGTCATCAGAAAACTTCTGAAGGTGGCAGGACTCTGACCGATAGTGGAAGTCATTGATGTGGAGTCAGTGGTCCCTGCCTGCTTCAAGATGTCTACCATCATCCCTGTACCAAAGAAACCCTCCTCAACATGTCTCAATGACTACAGACCGGTGGCACTCACCTCTGTGGCCATGAAATGTTTTGAGAGGCTGGTGAAGGATCACATTTGTGCCTCCCTCCCAAGTGATATGGACCCTATGCAATTTGCATACAGGCCAAACAGGTCCACTGACGATGCGGTCGCCCAAGTACTGCACAGCACCCTCTCTCACCTTGACCGTCAGAAGGGGGGCTATGTGAGACTGTTGTTCATTGACTACAGCTCAGCGTTCAACACCATAGTCCCCACCAGACTGGTGGACAAGCTGATCGAGCTGGGTCTGAGCTCCGCTCTGAGTGCCTGGATACTGGACTTTCTGAGCGAAAGGCCCCAGGCGGTCAGGGTGGGGGGTCAGACCTCCAACACCATCACCCTGAGCATCGGGTCCCCCCAGGGCTGTGTTCTGAGCCCCCTGCTGTACTCACTATACACACACGACTGTGTGGCCAAGTTCAGCTCCAACTCCATAGTGAAGTTTGCGGACGACACAGTTGTGGTGGGGCTGATCTCGGACAACGACGAGAAGGCCTACCGGGAGGAGGTTGAGGTACTGGAACGCTGGTGCCAGGACAACAGCCTGCTCCTGAACATTGGTAAAACCAAGTAGCTGATCGTGGATTATAGGAGAGGACAGCAGGAGACACACACACCACTGAGGATAAACGGCGCTACCGTGAACAGGGTGAGCAGCTTTAAGGACCTGGGGGTCCACATCTCAGAGGATCTGACATGGACAACACACATAGACTCAGTCGTAAAAAAGGCGAAGCAGCGCCTCTACCACCTGAGACAGTTAAGGAAGTTCAGAGTATCTGGGAAGATACTCCAGTCCTTCTACTCCGGAGCTGTAGAGAGCATCTTGACTGGAAACATCACTGCCTGGTATGGAAACAGCACGGCACAGGACAAGAAGGCCCTACAGAGAGTGGTGCGCTCAGCCGAGCGTACCACGGGTATTGCACTACCACCCCTGCAGGTTCTATACAACAAGAGGTGCAAATCCAGAGCCTGCAGAATAATGAAAGACCCACACCACCCCAACAACAGCCTGTTCATGCTGCTGAGGTCAGGCAGACGCCTGCGAACCCCAGTTACTAGGACAGAGAGACTTCGGCTCAGCTTCTTCCCCCAGGCCATCAGAGCCTTGAACACTGAACTCTCCATACAAAAGCGCACATGAACACACACATGACACACACACTGTACACGCTCACACACTAGCAGCCACTTTAACATGAGCAAGCACACACTCATGCTGCACACGCCCACACTTATGGCCACTAAGGAAAGGTCACTTTAAAAATAGTATAGTATAACCTGAGATTGTATAAAATAGCATGTACAGAAAGACCCAGTGCCTCATCCGTAGCTAACAGTGTATTGCACTACCAAAGGACCTAGCATGTCCTCCATGCTCTGTAAATAACTTATGTACAAATACCGATATGCCCTACTATGTTACTTGTTTAATGCACAATGTTGTTTTATTGGATTCTATTATATGTTGTTACTACTGTATTGCACATCGTTGCGGGCAAGACCACCCGCATTTCATTGTATACTTGTATGCCGTGACAAATAAAACTCTTGACTTGACTTGACTAGACAGTGAAGAGGAAGGGAGAGAGGATCAAATGTGATACATTGTATTGTAGCTTTAAAGGATCAGATGATTATATGAGCTATACATTCTTTTCCAAAAAGTCAGAGATACTTAAATAAATTATATTTAATAGTGACTATCTATCCATCCATCCATCTATCTATCCATCTATCTATCTATCTATCTATCTATCTATCTATCTATCTATCTATCTATCTATCTATCTATCTATCTATCTATCTATCTATCTATCTATCTATCTATCTATCTATCTATCTATCTATCTATCTATCTATCTATCTATCTATCTATCTATCTATCTATCTATCTATCTATCTATCTATCTATCTATCTATCTATCTATCTATCTATCTATCTATCTATCCATCCATCCATCCATCCATCCATCCATCCATCCATCCATCCATCCATCCATCCATCCATCCATCCATCCATCCATCCATCCATCCATCCATCCATCCATCCATCCATCCATCCATCCATCCATCCATCCATCCATCCATCCATCCATCCATCCATCCATCCATCCATCCATCCATCCATCCATCCATCCATCCATCCATCCATCCATCCATCCATCCATCCATCCATCCATCCATCCATCCATCCATCCATCCATCCATCCATCCATCCATCCATCCATCCATCCATCCATCCATCCATCCATCCATCCATCCATCCATCCATCCATCCATCCATCCATCCATCCATCCATCCATCCATCCATCCATCCATCCATCCATCCATCCATCCATCCATCCATCCATCCATCCATCCATCCATCCATCCATCCATCCATCCATCCATCCATCCATCCATCCATCCATCCATCCATCCATCCATCCATCCATCCATCTATCTATCTATCTATCTATCTATCTATCTATCTATCTATCTATCTATCTATCTATCTATCTATCTATCTATCTATCTATCTATCTATCTATCTATCTATCTATCTATCTATCTATCTATCTATCTATCTATCTATCTATCTACTGTATAAGGTCAGGTTATCAAAGTATACTGACACGTAGTGTTTACTGTAGTCCTGCGTGACACAGGGCTACTCTGTCATCACCAGCTGTAATGCAGAAAAAGAGCATGACCAGAGCATACATGTGTCAAGTTGCATGACATTAAATTGTATCACTCCAGTAGCTTCTGACCCCTGGCTTTTATTTTCATCTTTCTCCCTCTCTCTCTTTCCCTCCTCTCTTTCCCTCCTTTCCCTCCTCTCCTCCCTCACTCCTTCTGTCCATCCATACACACCTTTCTTCCTCTCCTCCTTTCCATTCCTCCTTCCGTCCCCTCCTCCCTCTCCTTGAACCTGCTTCCCCTTCTAAAATCACTTGTTTATTTGTTTTGTTTTCCGTTGAGCCTTCAAAGAGCAGTGCAATATAATTGACGGAACATTTCTTGTCTACTTTGCATAACCCATCATTGTAAATTAGGCAATCTGTGAGAGGGGGATTTGGGAGTGGCTTTGACTGCAGAGCGATGGGGAGAGGCCCTAGAAGGGGTACATAGGGCCTCAATCTTTCAAGTTTCAAGTTTCTTTAATAGTTGTCATACAGAAGTACAGAATACTTTTATACAAAATGCTTCTTACTGTTACGCTCCAGAGACTGTGCTAGACACGATAAGTATGAAATAAAATAAAGTAGCATGTAAAAATAAGTAAAAATAGAGGTCACAGTGTTCAGTATAGACATATGTACAATGTTCGATGCAGACTAGAAGTAACTGAGTTACCATACAATATACAATATACTATGCAATATACTAATATACAATACTATATAGTGCGAAGCAGAAATGGGATGAGGTACAATTTAGGTACAATTTACAGTAAGGTGTACGAGTTGTAGTGCAAATCCTTTACCAATAAATATAAAGTGTGTTTAGGTGATCTAAAGTGTGGAGAGTGGGTGCTGCAGTGTGTTGTTTGTTTAAAGTGAGTGTGTGCATGTGCATGTGTGTGCTGTGTGCATTTGATGATTGTTGTATAGTGTTTATTGTTCGTTGAGCAGACTGATGGCCTGGGGATAGAACGTCCAGAACGTAGATCCCACCTGTGATAAATGCAGTCTTTTACCGGTATCTCTAGCACTACAGCTCGTTCTGGCAGTGTCCCAATTTTTTTTTACACTTTTTAACTGCTGCTGTGACCCACTGTAACCTCCATTCATATGTAAATACTGATCGGAACGTGCAATGTAACTCACTGTGCCTTGTATATATATATATTTATCTATTTTTACCTTATTTTCTAGAACTCGCTTGTATTCACGTAAATATGTTTAAGTTAAGTATTGTGTGATTTTTTGTGAAGGGCGGACTAGCAAAGTAAGATTTTCATTGTATGGCAAACTGTCTGTTTAACTGTGCATATGACAATAAACAATCTTGAATCTTGAATCTTGAATCTGTCCACTCACTGGAGATCCGTTTTTAAAACACTGTCAAGAGGTCCTCAAAATCGAAATTCAACCAAATCACAAACAGTACTGTATTTGCAAATCTGGTATGTCATAAATGTATAGATGTAGCAGTACTATCTATCTGTATGTCGTGTGTGTCATATATGTTATGATGAATTGAAAATGGGGGACCCTGATGTAAACAAGACAAAAGTCTTTCTCTGGTCTGCGTCCCCTTAACAATTGTGTGTATTGAGTCGTACTGTATTGTACCCGTTTTGCAATCTGTTAATACATTTTTTAATCAATCAATCAATCAATCAATCAATCAATCAATCAATCAATCAATCAATCAATCAATCAATCAATCAATCAATCAATCAATCAATCAATCAATCAATCAATCAATCAATCAATAAATCCCATGCTAGAAATGTTTTGGTATAGAAGGAGAAAATAATGATAATCCCTCTGGAACTAAACTCAACTAAACTAAAGATTTGTTATGTTGGTAGAGACTGGAAGTCTCCTCACCCACAGAGTTGGACTGTGGAAGGTAATGCAAACTTGAGAAACTCAGACTCACAATGTAAGGCTCATCTGAACGAATGTGATTTGGGGGGAATTAAATGAACACAGCAACATTATGGGAAATTAACGTACCGACTTCTCCAGAGTCAGACAAGGAGATAGATACCAATTTCCAGAAAGCTATCTGACTGCAAGCTAGCCTAGCGTAGCACACATTAATGGAAGTGGATACAGATCAGCTAGCCTACCTCTCCCGGAGTTTGAAGCTGATCCGGTGTCTCCTCCTGTCTCCCTCTCCCTCCTCTGTTTACAACATAGTCTACCTTTCACTCCTCCTTCCACCCTCCTCTCCTTACTACCCCGTCTGCGTGAATACTTTCGGCAACCCACTTGTCCTTCCGCATTGCTCTGATTGGCCGAGCGCGACGGGCTCCTCAGTCAGCTCCTCAGCCAGGCTCCGCTTAAGGCAATTTATACAAATGGAAGTATTGATTATGCCGTAACGAATCATTAAAAAAATATACCCTTAACTGGAATATCTTGTGCCTTTACACATATCTTGGATTATGTAATTGGTTTGTCATGACAAACAAATAAAAAATCGCATCGCCGTATTCGCCGGCTTCGCGGCTGCGGCGCGGGTCCACGACCCTCCGTGCTCCGATCGCCAGCGGGGAAAATATGCTGCCGTGAAGCGGCATCGCTGAGCTCTGGTGTCCGCTGGACGAAGCCAGAGACGGTCTTATTATGGGGTTTATGCCGAGAAGGCGTAACACAACAGTGAACACATAGTGCAATGCATCTGTCAGTCGTACTTAAAGGTGACATGTACTATAAATGTAATTTTTCAGTCTCTAGCATTGTATTATAGTAATAGGAGTTCGTATCAATGTGTTTTAGTGTCTAAATACCATATTGGCGGATTGCTCTGATTCAGCTCAGCCCCTTTCCTCAGGCCATTTTGATTTGTAAATCAGGCCATTTTGATTTGAACGGCCGATATACGTTATACGGCCGCTGGGTAGCGCACAGTGATGCGATTGGCTCTGTGGTTGGAGCTAATGCCCGCCCCCATTCTACCTAGAATAGAGAGGTACCTACTACCGCTACCTTCCTACATACCGGAGAAACAGGAGTGCAGTCACTTGCCTATCTTCCACGATGAGCAAACCCTGCAGGCCTTACAGGACATGTTCTGTTCCTGGCTGTAAAGCTACTAATACGTCTTTGCACGCTTTTCCCGTGGATGCCGAACTTCGCCAGCAATGGACAAAGTTCGTTTTTGGGGACCCTCCTAGTTCTGTCGCAACGTCTCATACTCAGGTTTGTACTGCACATTTTTCCGCCGAAGACGTTGTCAATCAAGGTCTTTTTGATGCTGGGGCGGCATCCTGGATTCTTCTAAAGAAAGGAGTTGTACCTACTATTCGGGACGCGACAGAAGTAGTAAGTAGATATGTCGTAATTAGTCAGCTAACTAACTAACTGTTGCTACGTTCACTGTGTGTGTGTGGGGGGTGGAACCATTGTTTGGGGGGTGAGGTATGTTATTATCATCAATCTAACGTTACTGTGTGTGTTCGACGGTGGGGTATATAATTAATCTTTTGATGCTGGGGTGTTTTCCTGGATTGTTCTAAAGAAAGGAGTTGTACCAACTATTCGGGACGCGACAGAAGTACAAGTAGATATGTCGTAATTAGTCAGCTGAACTGTTGCTACGTTCACTGTGTGTGTGTGTGTGTGTGTGTGGGGGGGAACCATTGTTTGGGGGGTGAGGTATGTTATTATCATCAATCTAACGTTATTGTGTGTGTTCGACGGTGGGGTATATAATTAATCTTTTGATGCTGGGGTGTTTTCCTGGATTGTTCTAAAGAAAGGAGTTGTACCAACTATTCGGGACACGACAGAAGTACAAGTAGATATGTCGTAATTAGTCAGCTGAACTGTTGCTACGTTCACTGTGTGTGTGTGGGGGAACCATTGTTTGGGGGGTGTGGTATGTTATCAGAGGTATGTTATCATCAATCTAACGTTACTGTGTGTGTTCGACGGTGGGGTATATAATTTCTGTTTATTTATATTTGTGGCTTGGATTATATAATGTAATTGTTTTACTATTTGGCCATTCTTAGGCCACAAGCTCCAGTGCCCATGTACGCCTGCCTCCAGCTTCCAGGGACATCAGTTGCCAGACCGACCCCCCAAATATGAGTTATGTTGGTACACAGCTGTCTATGAAAACTCTACGGTCACATGTCAAGAGTCGAGGTTTGTAACATTTCTGATCAATTAGCAATTAATGTATTCCAACACACATGTAGTTTTGGCAGCTATATATAATAGCCTTTACATATAACCCCCCCCCCCCCCCCACCCAGTTTTGTGCCTGCCAGGCTCTGATCTGACACCCTTCCCCCCCCAACCAATCACTAGAGCACATTTTTAACTGCGGCCTGTTTAACTGCACATGACAATAAACAATCTTGTATCTATAGCAATATGTACAGTTTGAACTATAGTCTCCCCTGTTTGACTCCCTTGTTTGGCTAAACTATGTTTTGTAAATAGGTGTTCAGGCGAAAGTCGTGTCTGTATCTGTCGGGGTGGTGACCACAACTACTGGCTACTGGTCTAGTCAACAGGGACCCTCCACGTCAACACCTGTGAAGGCGTTTAGACCCAGTAAAAGACCACGACTGGAGTCTGATGACGATGAAGTGACCTACAGCTCGATAGACGTTCCAGAGCCTCATGATTCCATGTTCAACATTGACTCATTGATGAGCGAGCCCTCGATTGTAGCGTAAGTTGTTACAAAAATCTCCATGGCCGGTAAATAGAAAAGCTGTATAGTTGTGCCGTGTTATTTATTTGTGTTTTTCTCCCTTGAGCGAGCAGGGAACCGTCAAAACCAATCTATGAGGTCCAGAAATACATCGTTTACGAAGACAGTCTACTAGACTTATTCTAACAGTGTCCGGTGTGCGATGCTGGATGTCATATCACGAAGACTACGCGAGGGACCTTCTTGGCTGTCCGCCAGCTCTGCCCGAGTTGTAAATATAGCAGAAAGTGGGCCAGTCAGCCAATCCTAGGGAGCACACCAGCCGGAAATATCCAGCTGTCGGCTGCTGTTTATTTCACTGGCTCATCTTTCACCCAAATGGAGAAGGTATTTGATTTGATTGATTTGATTGACAAGTCAGATATACATTATGTTTTTGTTTGTGATTTACACATGCATATTAACAAAGCGTTATTCATTTATTCTTTTAGGTTCTCAATGCGTTACGCGTCTCGACAATCAAGTACAGAGCGTTTCGGAAACACGCCAAGATGTTCTTGGAACCGGCTGTTATGAGTATGTGGAATACGGAGCAAGAGGTTACCCTCGCCAGATTAAGCCAGGAGGAGATGGTCATAATCGGAGGTGACATGCGCGCAGACTCTCCAGGTTAGAAAACAGCTCCCCAATGTCAGATTTCGACTTTCTGAATACATTTTTAATATTGCACTACATTGATTGAAATTGTTATTATTATTTTCAACAGGCCACAGTGCTAAGTACGGTAGTTACTCTGTGATGGAACTCGCCACCAATCATGTCATAGACGTCCAACTAATTCAGGTAATTAACAAGTCTGAAGACAACGCACCCTTCATTGTGCTCAAACAAACACATCTCACAAAGCTCTCGCTCTTGAATCTTGAATCGCTGTAGGTGTGAAGTGGTATGGCTGTGTGTGTGGGCGGGGGTTAGGAAATGGAAATTGTGGGATGGGGGATGTAGTGTTTTTAACACGGGTGACTATTTTGAAAAGGCTATTTCATTGCTCTGTGTCTCTTGCCTTGCTTGTACCTCAACAGAGCAATGAGGTAGGGGGGAGTTACCAATGGAAAAAGAAGGCTTGAAGAGAAGCCTCGCTCTTCTGAAGGACCGAGATGTGACCTTGGACTGTATTGTCACAGATCGTCACCCGCAGATTCAAAAGTACCTGAGAGATCTGGGCATCAAACACTTCTACGATGTGTGGCACGTGGCCAAAGGTATGACACTTATGTCGAAAGGCATCCCACATTCAATCTCTTAGGATGTTGTTATCCTGTTCTGTTTAGATTTACGACTGTTATGTTCTGCTTAATTCAAATTCAAGGCCTGTCTAAGAAGCTGGACAAGGTGGCACAAGATAAAGACTGCAAGGTGATAAAAGAATGGCGCCAACACATATCTAACCACCTCTACTGGACTGCTGCCACATCAAAGACGCCGGCTGAGAGGGTGGCCAAGTGGAAGTCATGTCTCAATCAAGTGGAAGTCATGTCTCAATCACCTGATGAATGTACATGAACACGACGAAGAACCACTCTATCCACGTTGTCTTCATGCTGACTGTTTGTCGAGAGATAGTAGCAAGTGGGTTAAACCTGGTATGTCTGTCTGTCTTTCATCATGATTATATACTCAACATATTTATTTATGTTCTCATTCTAGATTGGTGTGATTTACAAATGTATACTTGCTTGAATAATTCTAATCTACTGTAATATACTCTAATGAAATATCTGAATGCAATTTCTTTTTTACTTTAGACTCAAAACCGGCCCACCAGCTCGAGAAGGTGCTGCTAAACACGAGGCTCATCAAAGATGTCTCCAAACTAAGTCCACACCATCAAACGTCTTCACTGGAGTCCTATCACAGTGTCATTTTACATTTTGCCCCGAAGAACGTTGTCTTTTCATACATTGGAATGCTTTGCAGGTATTTTATATTGTGTACAAATGACTAATTATGGACTCCTGATGTGTTGCATTAGATAACCTCAGATCAACTACAAATATATTGCTTATCGAAATTTTCCTTTCAGACTATACCTAGCTGCAATGCATTTCAATGAAAACGCCAACCGCCAGCAAGCTACAGATGCTTCGGGAGCCCCGGCTTACAGAATGAGCTTCCCCAAGGCCAAAAAGGGTGGACACACTATAAAACCAAGGAAAACCGCTCCCACAGTCAGTAAGTCAAAATATCAACATTTATTATTGCACACACATGACCTATATAAATAGAAAAATATTTCCACTTACAGTGGAACAGCATTAACAACAATAACAATACATTGAATAAATAATAACCTTTTTAACATGACAAAACAAATAACAATTTCTCATTTACAGACCATGTGAACCAGCTCATGGAGCTCCTGTTTGACTCCGTCATTCATGACCCCCAACCATATCTCCAGGTGGTTGAGCAGATTCCCATCCCAGAACATCTGTGCGCACAGTTTGACAGGCCTTCCATGGAAGAAGCGGTTGCTGCATATGTGTCACGCTTTAATCTTGTACCGGCCTGAAGCCAGTGTAGACACCATCAGCATCCGGAAATTCAGTGCGGATTCTTAGCACTACACAGGAAGGGATTACTACCCTCACTCTGCGTCCTAAGAACCCCCAACACCAGGCCACAAAACACCGGTACGAGATATATCTGAAACGGCTAAAGAAAAAGAAGGAAGTATTATATTTATGCACAAATAAAAAAAATAAACGCTGTGAAATTACTATTTGTCATGTCATGTCATTGGACAGTAGCAAGCATTGATTATATGGGATGTGCAATAAGGATTAGATCGTGTTTTCAAGAAAGATTAGTATAGTCTGAGAGATGCAAGATGGAGAAACACCTGTAAAAAAAAATATAAATCTGTAATAAATATTATTTACTTATTGATTCCGCGGGCTGGTATCCGGCCAAAATCTGCCTTGTAGATATTGGTTGCCATTTGGATAGTATAGGGGTTGAAGCAGACTGGTTGCAATCCAGGATCAACAACCATGCACAGAAGTCCCTCGGGCTCCTGATTTATTCTCCTCCTGACCTATATATAGAAAATTAAATAGTTAGCCATATGCATGGTTTTCAGTGCTAACAAGATGCAAGGTTGTGTGACATTACTACTGTACCTGAGGAACCTCCATGCAGCACACATTCTCCGCCTCGGTTGGCATTATTCCACAATTTCCACACGTACACCTAGTAGATTGATTTGAGGGTGAAGGAAATCAATCTATCAATGATCAAAATGGCTACAATACAGTACTGCTCAATACCAACACAACTGCTATAGGATGCTAGGATGGAGACCAAGAAAATACTTTCGTCTTGTTTACATCAGGGTCCCCCATTTTCAATTAATTATTACAATTGACATACAGTGGATGCATGTTCCCAAATAACTTTCCTTTATAATTGCGGGGGGACATTAGGTCAAATGTGCAGTACTACCAAAAGTCTGGTCGCACGTACAGAACTGTTGCATATAACGGTATGCTGCTCTTTATAAAGTAACGTTATAGCAAACTATTGAAGCAAGCTAGTAATAATTAAAAACTGCTCAATACAAACACAACTAGTCAGAGGTAAACAAGGTAACGTTACTTATAGCAAGCTATCGAAGCAAGCTGGTCAGAAGTAAGTACTAACGTTACTCGCTCTTTTCGGCAAGCCATTAGACTAACGTTACAACATAAACTTACCACTCGGAAACGATTTGCAAGCCTCGCTGTTGCAACTCAACTTCTTCTTCCGAAACATAGTCTGGGTCGCTCTCTGGATCCCAAATATACGGTACCGGTACAGCCATGTTGTATTAGTATAAAGTGTTCACCTGGAAGGACGGGGAGATGGGCGGAGCTATTTGGTGGGTGGCTGTCACTCAAAGCATTCTGCTAGTATGGGTGGAGCCAAGCCAATAACAGCTTGAAATCCTGAGGCAGAAAAATGCTGGTTTTGAGTACTTGATTAGAAATATAAAACAATGATTATTTTTGGAATAAACCTTACAGATGTGTTACATAGACTCACAGGAATTGTGTAAAGTTGCCCAAATAGTGCTAGGAATAGCAGTACATAGCCCCTTTAACTATGTGTTCACTGTTGTGTTACGCCTTATTACATAATATATTATATTACATAATCCAATTATGTGTAAAGAAACAACATATTCCAGTTAACGGTACATTTTTTTAATGATTCGTTAAGGCGTATAAATTGCGTTCGGGATCTCCATGTTTTGGGGGTATTCATCAGAAAAATCGGATCCGAGGGCGGTTAGGTGGCGTAGCGGAGATTGCATTTGTCACCACCCCGAAGCTGTGAGCTGGATTCGCCTGTTCGAATCCAGCTCACAGCTCCGGGGTTGTCACCAGCTTGGCTGGCCGTTCACACTAATACAATTGGCTGTATTAGAGGGTGGGAGACGCTGGCGGGGTGGGTCCGGGTCGTTGTAAACAGCGACTCCTACAGTTCGGTCGGGGCGCCTGCTAAGCGCGGATAGGACCTGAGTGGGATAGTGTGATCCTTCCACACGCTACGCCCTCTCAGGGAGGATCCGCGCTGCCAGGTGAAAAGAAGCGGTTGATTGGCTGGACGTGTGTCGAAGGAAGCACGTGATAGCCTCCACTCTGTGGGGGGTAAGTGCGCAGCGACCAGGAAGGGATTGGGAATTGGCATACGACTAACATTGGGATGGGAAAAAATCGGAGGAAAATGGAGGGGGAAAAAGATAAAAAAAAAAATAAATAAAAAAAATCGGATCCGGGATTTGGCTCCCATCAGTCGGGCAAGAACTGCGGGTTTTCAGCCTCTCTCCTCTCTCCTGGAGCTTAAGCGGAGTTTAGTATTCCTGCCTGGCGGAGGAGGAGCCCGTCGCGGCTCATGCGCATGTGCGCGCTCGGCCAATCAGAGCAATGCGGAAGGACATCGGCCAATCAGAGAAATGCGGAAGGACAAGTGGGTTGCCGAAAGTATTCACGCACCCCGTCTCTGTCCACCCCTCCTCCACACACAGACACACACACACACACACACACACACACACACACACACACACACACACACACACACACACACACACACACACACACACACACACACACACACACACACACACACACACACACACACACACACACTCCGTCACTGACTGCGGGCAGTGCGCATACATACACATGCACTCATTGTCTGTCTTTCCATATACCATATAACCATATACAGATGAAGCTTTTAGTTTTCCTGGGCGCTTTGCCGCGACGTGCGCACGGTTATATCACGTCGTGGAAATGAATTAGGAACCCAGGCTGCTGTTCTATTTTATGCCGCCAGGAGGCGCAAAGTCATTAGACGGACGCTACAACGTCCTACACAGTATATACTGTATAACGATCTGTATATGTTTTGTTGTCTAGAATAAATACCATACCATATGTCTAAAGCAATGTTGCTGAATAAAATAATTAACCAGTTAAAACCTGTCGAATTAGCAGTCAATGTGTATATTTTGTGTAGTGCCAGGTGGGCTCTCTTTATAATGGATATATTTTGTCTAGTACCGTGGTCTAGTGGTTTAAGGTTATTCCTTTCAAGCTGACGCCCGGGGTTCGAATCCCAGCGGTTCTAATATATATATATATTTTTTTAATTATTTATAAAATGAAATTGCCCGCAACGATGTGCATAATACAATAGTAATAATATATAATAAGAATCCAACCAATAGAGCGACATTGTGCAATAAACAAGTAAACAAAGTAGGGCATATTTTACAGTAGGGCACTTTGAAACAACCAATCACGTTGCGCGATAGCACGAGCGGTGCACAGTCAGGAAGTAATGTTAGAGCTGAGTTCACTCATTCCGAACGGCGAAATGTAAAATGCTACCCAGGATTGTTGCGTTTCGTTATAAAAACGATGCGGTGATAAACAAAAAACGAATCGCAGTATGCAAAATGTGCGGTTCGAGGATCACAGATGGAGATGCAATCATGCAACGTCCAACTTCGTTCGACACTTGAACTAAGAAGGTGCACAAAGATCGGTAAGTGAATGAACGAATGAATGAAAACTTTATTTAACAGATTGCAGAATGGGTACAATACAGTACAGCTCAATATACACAATTGTTAAGGGGATGCAGACCAGAGAAAGACTTTCGTCTTGTTTACATCAGGGTCCCCCATAGTAACTTGGCTTGCTACTGTACAGTAGCTACAGTTAAATCAATGAGCCATCGACAGTGTGCTAACGTTATCATATACTCTCTTTTTTAGACTCTTTTTGTATCACAAACAGTACTGTATTTGTAAATCTGGTATGTCATAAATGTATAGATGTAGCAGTACTGTATCTGTATGTCATGTATGTCATGTTATGATGAATTGAAAATGGGGGACCCTGATGTAAACAAGACGAAAGTCTTTCTCTGGTCTGCATCCCTTTAACAATTGTGTTTATTGAGCTGTACTGTATTGTACCCATTCTGCAATCTGTTAATTTTCTTTCAATCAATCAATAAATCAATCAATCAATCATTACATCCAAGATACACGGCTGCTGTAGTCTTGTCTTATAAAATACATAAACAATCAGCAATGTCTTGCTTGATGAATGGCCAGCAGTAGCCTAATTAATATTAATAAAAGTATTATCATTTTAATAATTGCGAAACGTGTTTAGTCCCTTGTTTGAGCCGAATCTGGGTTGAACATGATTTGTGGAACTCCCTCTGGTGTTGTGGTCGTGGTATTCACTGACCTTTGGGAAGTATTTCGACATGTACATGGGTATCTTAGTGGTGTAGTGTACAGTATCTTGTAGACCAGGCCAATTGCAAGTTGCTGTACTGTCGTCTACTCTAAGCCATCCTAGGTAGTCAAAGTGGGCAGGGGTGAGGTGGGTTCTAGGAGTAAGGTCAAGCAGTAGTCTGACCAGTTTGTTTTGTGATGTTTGTAATTTAGTTTTTAGCGCTTTTGAGGTGCTTTGGTACCATGAGGTGCAAGCATAGTCGTAGTACCCTTGAATGAGTGCTCCTGCCAGAGTCTTCAGGGTATTCTTGTTTACCAGAGAGGAGATCCGGTACAAGAATCTTGTTCGTTGGTTGACTTTTTTTTATTACATTAGTTGCCATTTTGTCACAGGAAAGATTTGCTTCTAGGATGGAACCCAGGTAGGTAATTTCATCTTTCCTTGTGACAATATTGTCACCCACTGTAACAGAGAAGCCGTTGGCCTTGCTGAGTTTGTTATTTGATCCAAGAGAGAGAGAGAGAACTCGCATGGGGGACCCTGATGTAAACAAGACGAAAGTCTTTCTCTGGTCTGCATCCCCTTAACAATTGTGTGTATTGAGCCGTACTGTATTGTACCCATTCAGCAATCTGTTAATAACGTTTTCATTCATTCATTCAGGAGCATAGGTCAATGACCAAACACACCCAGACTACATACCATCTGTATTCCCTTCAACATCACAGTCTACACCATCTACGTCAACAAACATCAGTCGCCATGAGCGGCGTGAAAAAAGGAGAGTGATGCAGCCAAGGAGGATGGTGACCAACAGAGAACCAAGGTCGAGTCAAGCTCCTTGACCGCTTCATCTGTGGACAGCAACGACACCAAATGCAAGATGATGACAGGTGTTACCTGGCCAGTGCTTCAGCACTTGTTTTCTTTCTTGCACACAGAGAAGACAAGGAGCACCATAATCTCACCCATAGATCAGCTATTTATCACCCTTGTCAAACTGCGTCACGACATGTCCTTTGACCTCATCTCCCACATCAGAGGTGTGTCAAAGGCAACAGTCAGTGATGTGCCCAACGGATCATTTCAGTGAGTGAGCGATTCGATACACGCTCACGGCAATGAACCGATTCACTGATTCGACTCACGGTTCAGTGGCGCTTCCGGATCCCGCTGCGAATCAAAAACTATAAAAAAAATTGGCAGATGTTATACATACAATTACATACAATTATACATACAATTGTTAAGGGGATGCAAACCAGAGAAAGACTTTCATCTTGTTTACATCAGGATCCCCCTGTTTACATCAGTAATCATCGGTAACATTTAGAATTGATTTCAAGGTCCTCCTCCTTATATACAAAGTATAAACATTGCGATCATCTACTATTGAAGGTTCCGAGTCACAGTCTAAAGAAAATCAGTGATGCAGCCTTTGCTAACTATGCACCAAAGTTATGGAACACACTATGGACATTAGGGAAGCTAGATCTCTTAATATTTTCAGAAATAAGCTAAAAACGTACCTCTTCACCATAGCCTTCTAATACACCCCGCTGTTGATTGTACTGTAGCACTATTTTACTCTGGCCATTCTATTGCATAATTTTACTATCTATTCTACTATTCTATTATTGCACTGTATTATTGGTGTGCAAACCAGTCAACTTACAAAAAAGAGCCTGTTGGAGGATTTCAACAAGATAAATGCGACAACATTGCAAAATATTTCACTATAATATTTCAAAGTGAAGTAAAAAATATTATAATAATTATTTGATCATGTTAAATAAGTGTGACTGACTGAGTCCACATTACAGTTCTACTTTTGTTTTGATGTGAAAAGTGATGCTGCATAAGAGGACTGCATCGGGCCTTCTCTCGCACTGCACCCCGACTCTGGAACTCCCTCCCCCAGTCCATCAGAGACTCCCCTACACTCTCCACCTTCAAAGCTCGCCTCAAAACCCACCTGTTCTCCCTTGCCTTCAACCCCCCCCACCCCTAAACCCCCCCCTCCCCTCCAACCTGATCGATATGTCTCTAGTCTTTTTTTTGTGCCATCAGGCTGTCTCCCCCGTTCCCCCCATGGTCTCATGTTCCTTTGTTTTTGTTTCTTTGTTGTTTTGTTTTGTTTCTTTGCTTTCGCCTCTTTGTTTGTACCCCTGCTCCCGACTACTGTCAGCGACTTCGGGTTATTGAGAAGCGCTATATAAATTAAATGAATTATTATTATTATTATTATTTAGCACTGACTGAGAAAGTACATATTACAGTTCTACTTTGCATTGCATGTAATTTAGAATACAGGCAAATAAAAGTAATTTAGTTTAAAGTACAATCTTGGCTGTCTTTTTCTCTCAACGCTTCAATAGGTAGATGACTAAATGTAAATGTAATATCAAATTTTAACAGATTGCAGAATGGGTACAGTACAGTCCAGCTCAATACATACAATTGTTAAGGGGGTGACGCCTGAATGAATGAATGAATGAAAACTTTATTAACAGATTGCAGAATGGGTACAGTGCAGTACAGCTCAATACATACAATTGTTAAGGGGATGCAGACCAGAGAAAGACTTTCGTCTTGTTTCCACCAGGGTCCCCCATTTCCAATTCATCGTAACATATATGACATACATGACATACAGATAGACAGTACTGCTACATCTATACATTTATGACATACCAGATTTGCAATTACAGTACTGTATTTGTGATACAAAAAGAGTCCAGAAAGAAAAGAGTATATACATTAGGCGTAGAAACTGTACATTGGATTGGGTAGGTGGGGGTGGGACTGTACATTGGAGGTGGTTGGGGGGGGGGGGGGGGGGGGGGGGGGGGGGGGGGTAGGAGTGGGGGGGGGGGGGGTGTTGGCGGGGGTTGTGTTCGGACATTTACAGGGGCCAGTTTCGAGTTGCAGTCTCCCTTAGGTGTTTTTTGAGAGTGTTTTTGAAAGTGGGTAGTGATTCACATTCCTTTACAGCTTTGGGTAGGGCGTTCCACATTGATGTGGCATAATTGCGAAACGTGTTTAGTCCCTTGTTTGAGCCGAATCTGGGTTTAACATGATTTGTGGAGCTCCCTCTGGTGTTGTGATCGTGGTATTCACTGACCTTTGGGAAGTATTTAGTCATGTACATGGGTACCTTGGTCGTGTAGTGTATCTTGTAGACCAGGCCCATTGCAAGTTGCTGTACTCTGTCGTCTACTCTAAGCCATCCTAGGTTGTCAAAGTGGGCAGGGGTGAGGTGGGTTCTAGGAGTAAGGTCAAGCAGTAGTCTGACCAGTTTGTTTTGAGATGTTTGTAATTTTGTTTTTAGCGCCTTTGAGGTGCTTTGGTACCATGAGGTGCAAGCATAGTCGTAGTACCCTTGAATGAGTGCTCCTGCTAGAGTCTTCAGGGTATTCTTGTTTACCAGTGAGGAGATCCGGTACAAGAAACGAGTTCGTTGGTTGACTTTTTTTATTACATTGGATGCCATTTTGTCACAGGAAAGATTTGCCTCTAGGATGGAACCCAGGTAGGTAATATCTTCTTTCCTTGTGACAATATTGTCACCCACTGTAACTGAGAAGCCGTCGGTCTTGCTGAGTTTGTTATTTGAACCGAAGAGAATGGACTCTGTTTTGCCCATGTGTAATGATAGTTTGTTATCAGCGAGCCATATGCAGATTTTGCTTAGTTCTGAGCTGAGGGTTTTTTCAACCTGTAATTTGTTCTTGTCAGAGACCAGCAGGGCTGAGTCGTCCGCAAACAGGAACAAGTTGCAGTCACAAGCTGACGACATGTCATTTGCATAAATTAGGAACAGTAGCGGACCTAGTATGCTTCCTTGTGGAACACCACAGTTTACTGTGAGGGGGGGGGATAGGGTACCGTTTACCTCCACCATCTGCTCTCTCCCCTCCAGGTAGGATTGCATCCAGCTCACTGATAGACTATCAAAACCAATTGCTTTTAGCTTGTCAATCAGAATGGTGTGATTGACAGTGTCGAAGGCCTTTTGTAGGTCCAGCATGACCATGCCGCAGTATTTGCCCGCGTCCACCTCTTGTTTGATGTGGTCGTTTAAATAGAGAAGGCATGTGTCAGTGGAGTGGGATGTTCTGAAGCCAGATTGGAATTCGTAGATTAGATTTTTTTCCGCAAGGTATTTTTCGACCTGTTCGTATACAATTTTTTCCATGACTTTCGAGATGGAGGTAAGGATAGAAACAGGGCGGTAGTTGCCTGGGTCTAATTTACTGCCTTTTTTGTGCAGAGGGGTCACTCTCGCTATTTTGAAGTCCTTGGGGACGTGTCCCTGTTTTATAGAGAGGTTTATTATGTGTGTGATGACTGGGGTGATGGCGGCTGCTGAGTCTCTGAGGAATTTGGAGGGGATGTTGTCATGGCCAGTGGCCTTGTTAGGTTGGAGGGCGCTCAGTTTTTTGAGTACCTCATCTGTTGTTACCATTTCCAGTTTGAAGTCGTCTTTGTGGACCCCTAGGTTTTTGTAGTAAGCTACTATGTGTTCTACCCCATAATGCCCTGAGTGGGAGGGTAGTTTGTTTACCAGTGTTGTGGCTATGTTTGTGAAGAAACTATTTAAGTAATTGGCTACATCCAGCTTTTCTGTGATGAGCGTGTTGTCCGTCTTTATGTTTATGTTTGAGAATCTGGTTTTAAGCCTTAGGAATACTTTCGTCTTGTTTACATCAGGGTCCCTCAACAATTAGCATTTCAATGGTGTGTGGGGGGGTTGCCAATCCAATGTCACACCTACACAGGCTAGTCACTCTACCCCCCTGTTGGGATGGAGGGAGAGACGAGACAGACTATTTTCAAGTTTAATGTACATTAGATCTCTTGTTTTCGAGACTATTCTATTGGCTTGCCTTAGAGTAGCCTGTTCATACATGCACTAGACCAGATTTAAGTTTTGTAGTCAGTAAACTTTCCCAGCATCTTTCTGAACCAAGTGAAGAGCATTGGAACACTGTAAAACATGTGTTCAGGTATCTTAAGGGTACAACAGAACGTGGCTTATGTTTTAAAAAGAATGATACAGGTGAACTAGGCCTAATAGTCCACAGTGATGCTGACTGGGCATCAGACGTAGTGCCAGTCTAAGTGAGAGAAGCTCTCTCATTTCATGGAAGAGTAGAAGACAACCAACAGTTGCACTTTCTACCTGCGAGGCAGGATACATGGCCTTAGCATCAGCCATACAGGAGTGTATGTATTTGCAACAGCTACTCAAGGGTATTGATGGATGTCAGTATGCACAAACCAAGGTTTATGATGATAACCAAGGAGCTATTGCACTAGCCAGGAATCCTGTAAACAGGCAAAGATGTAAACATATTGATATAAAATATCACTTCATAAGAGAAACTGTGAATAGTGGGAGGATATGTTTGGAATATTATCCTACTGACAACATGATTGCTGATGTGATGACAAAACCAGCCACTAAGCTACAACTGAAGAAGTTTGCTCAGTATTTGTTTGGCACTTAGTTAGAGTGAAAGAAAAGCATGGATGTGCCAATATGTTTTTTTTGTTGTTGTTGTTTATTTTGTATTGAAGGCCAAAGAGGGAGAATATATATATATATATATATATTTTTGTTTTGTACCACAATAAGCTAAGTTCGAGTGGGGGTGTTAAATATATTATTATTATTATGTGCGCCCTTGCTCATTTGTGTTCTACAGAGGGCGATGTAGTAAATCCAGTATGTGACGTCACTGACATTTCCTTTCCATTCCTGTTCCGGTCTATTATTTGTGAATGATTGTTGTTGATATATATAGCGGCACCGCAAGGAGAAGAAGAAGAAGGTTGACATGGGCAAAGTGTTCATCAACATCTCCATCGGCCTGTGCATCTTCAGCCTCGTCTGGTTCTTCTATGCCCTCTACATGCGCTCTGCCCTAGCTAAACAGGTGGTGACAATCCACCCCTCACCTCCTGTGCTTGACGCCAACAGCACCATGTTTGGGAAAATGTATGCCGCAATTCATATCTTACAAGAGATGCATTGATGTATGTGCAGGCTATTCTGCCTCCGTCTGATCAGTATGTAAAAATCACAAAGTTGGGGATATGGATGGGAATATAATTCACTGATTAAAAGAAAAACCAAAAAAAGAAGCAAAACTCATTCTGTCTCTAGTATTATTTGTTCACGCCAACTGTTTTGGAGATGAGGGTGGAAGTAATTTGGCAGTATGTTTTTATGGGGGGGGGGGGCATTCATTCTGTGTTTATTGTGTCATACTGGGGAATAATATTAATATTATGTCCTATTGGGGACATAATTTAAAATTCTGAGCAATTCAATCGTTTTTTTTATGGAGAGGACGTCTGACATTAATTGAAAACTGTATTAACAGATTGCAGAATGGGTACAATACAGTACAGCTCAATACACACAATTGTTAAGGGGATGAATGAATGAATGAATGAATGAATGAAAACTTTATTAACCTGTTCCACCCCAGGTGAAATCTGCATAAAATGTATACCTATGGTAAATGGAATATTGCTCCACTTCTACAAGGGCTATTTGCATATTCTTGGTATCTAGGAACATCTATGGACCTCAATGAATGTATTCTCAGTGTCAGAAATATTGTGTCTATTACTAGGCTTGCTTAAATTCTGATGAAACAAAGGAAAATATGAATTATGATTTTTCTTTTCATCTTTGACAGTGAATAAAACCATGATAATAATGACCAAACTTAAAAAACTGCCACTGAGCTAATTCAGTACCCTCTTGAGATCATGTGTACAAAAGATCTAAGGAAATTAATAAAGGGAAGATGATAAAATTGAAGGTTTTGTATATACAGTACTGAATTCTCCCATCCGGACCAATGCAATTTGAAATATTATTATAGAATATAGAATATATGCTTATACATTACCTTATTATAGCCAATTCCCTTAGCCTTCCCCTTAGCCAGCTCGCCTCTTAAAGGCACTGTGCCCTTTCCCATTCTTGTTATCCAGTATTTTGTGTTCTCCCTTAAAGGGACAGTGCCGTTTTCTGTTTGTTTCAATAAATGCCCAGTTCTTGGCTTACTCTCATACCTGTCTTGTGTTGTGCGATTGGGGTCGGTTACAAACCATAACAGTACGACCCGACCAATCGACGACCCCAGCCAGCACAGACGGTGTATGTTGAGTTTGACTTTTTTTTTTGTTCCTTGTTAGCTTGTTTGGCTCCCCTGTTAGCCTGCTAGCTTCCCTGTTTGCCCTGTTAGCTCCCCTGTTAGCTTGTTAGTCTCCCCTGTTTGCTTCCCTGTTAGCCTCGTTAGCTCCCCTGCAGCTTGTTAGGCCTCTACTACCAGCATGGCCCCTGTCTGCTAGCTTTGCCCCGGCTGCTAGCACAGCCTCTATGTTAATGCAGCCCTTGCTGCTGGCATAGGCCCTGTAGCTAGCCATGCCCAGGCAGCTAACTCAGTCCCTCTGCATGGCCCCTGTCTGCTAGCTTAGCCCCGGCTGCTAGCACAGCCTCTATGTTAATGCAGCCCTTGCTGCTGGCATGGGCCCTGTAGCTAGCCATGCCCAGGCAGCTAACCCAGTCCCTCAGCATGGCCCCAGTCTGCTAGCTTAGCCCCGGCTGCTAGCACAGCCTCTATGTTAATGCAGCCCTTGCTGCTGGCATGGGCCCTGTAGCTAGCCATGCCCTGGCAGCTAACCCAGTCCCTCTGCATGGCCCCAGTCTGCTAGCTTAGCCCCGGCTGTTAGCACAGCCTCTATGTTAGTGCAGCCCTTGCAGCTAGCATAGGCCCTGTAGCTAGCCATGCCCAGGCAGCTAACCCGGTCCCTCTGCATGGCCTCCACTTTTTGTGTAGTTTTTTCCCACTGCTAGGACTGCCCTTTCAGCTAGCAAGGTCAGTTTTCCCGCTGCTAGGACTGCCCTTTCAGCTAGCAAGGTCAGTTTTTCCCACTGCTAGGACTGCCCTTTCAGCTAGCAGGGTCAGTTTTCCCACTGCTAGGACTGCCCTTTCAGCTAGCAAGGTCAGTTTTTCCCACTGCTAGGACTGCCTTTTCAGCTAGCAAGGTCAGAGTTTTTCCCACTGCTAGGACTGCCCTTTCAGCTAGCAAGGTCAGTTTTCCCACTGCTAGGACTGCCCTTTCAGCTAGCAAGGTCAGTTTCCTCCCTCTGCTAGAACTGCCGCTTCAGCTAGCAAGGTCAGTTTGCCCCACTGCTAGGACTGCCCCTTCAGCTAGCAAGGTCAGTTATCTCCCACTGCTAGGACTGCCCCTTCAGCTAGCAGGGTCAGTTTTCTCTCACTGCTAGGACTGCCCTTTCAGCTAGCAGGGTCCGTTTTCTCCCTCTGCTAGGACTGCCGCTTCAGCTAGCAAGGTCAGTTTGCCCCACTGCTAGGACTGCCCCTTCAGCTAGCAAGGTCAGTTTTCTCCCACTGCTAGGACTGCCCTTTCAGCTAGCAATGTCAGTTTTTCTCCCACTGCTAGGACTGCCCCTTCAGCTAGCAAGGTCAGTTTGCTCCCACTGCTAGGACTGCCCCTTCAGCTAGCTAGGTCAGTTTTTCTCTCACTGCTAGGACTGCCCCTTCAGCTAGCAAGGTCAGTTCCCCACTGCTAAGACTGTCCTTCCAGCTAGCTTGTTCTCTCATGCTGGTCCAGCCCTGTCTGCCAGCCTAGCTCCGGCAGCTAGCGCAGCCTCTATGTTAATGTAGCAGTACAGCTAGCATAGGCCCTGTAGCTATCAGTGCCCTGGCAGCTACCATGGTTACCCCTCAGTTCCTCTGGTTACCCCTCAGCTCCTCTTGTTACCCCTCGGCTTCCCTAGTTACCCCTCGGCTACCCTGCCCCAGTTGCTAGCCCCACTTTTGTTGTGGCTTCCCCTGCTGGCTTGGCCCAGTACTTTTTGTTTGTTGCCTTGTTTTTTCCCCTGCCCCTCTGTTTGTGTTTTTGGGTCGCCGGGTGGCTCCCGTGGAGGGGGGGGTACTGTGAGGTTTTGTCCTTTGCTCACCTACTCGCTCTGTTCCTTTAAGCCTACTCGCTCTGTTCCTTTAAGCCTACTCGCTCTGTTTCCTTTACTTTCTGTTTATCAATTGCATTCTCCTCACCTCACTAGCCCCCACCCTCGCGTTTGTTTGCTCTTCGGCAACCACACCCTTGGACTACCTGTCATTATGTGTTTGATTGGTCTGGTGCCGAACACACACTTTTAGTTCAAGTATCAATTACCTTCACGCACCTGATGTTTATTCTAATTAGTTCCCCTGTGGGCTTTAAGTACCTCGCTCTTCCCCCCTGTCCCTTGTCGGGTCGTGCCGTATCATTCCGTATCAGATTCTCTATCACCAAGACTCCTTCGGGAGGTCCTCTGTCTGTTTATGCTGTTTTCATCTCCGCCGTGAGATGCGCTCCAGCCTTCGCCTCCTGTCGCCGTTGCCTGAGGGAGACACTGGACTGCGCTCTCTAAACTTCCATGGGAGGTATCCCAGTGTCCACTTCAGACCTCCGCGCAGCAGACGTCCTGACGCGCATCCAGACCTCCGCGCAGCAGACGCCCAGACGCGCATCCAGACCTCCGCGCAGCAGACGCGCTCTTCACTCCAGACGCGCATCGCTTCCTAATACTCTACGGGAGGATGCGTCTCTCCGAGCCGGCGCGCTCTTCCGCACAGACTCGCTCTTCACTCCTGACGCGCATTCAGACGCACTCCAGATGCGTCCTCCGTACCGGCGCGTACTCCAAGCAGACGCGCACCCCTCAGACCTCCGCGCCAGATGCGCCCTCCGTACCGGCGCGTACTCTAAGCAGTCGCGCACCACTCAGACCTCCGCGCCAGATGCGCCCTCCGTACCGGCGCGTACTCCAAGCAGTCGCGCACCACTCAGACCTCCGCGCCTGATGCGCCCTTCGTACCGGCGCGTACTCCAAGCAGTCGCGCACCACTCAGACCTCCGCTTGGACAATCCGTTCCCCGTGGCGGCGCGCTCACCCTGTTTGATCCTGCACTCTTTACGCACAGCGCCTGGGTGAGTTTTTTATGACTGTCTTTTATCCTATTCGTTTTTGTGTGTTTATGGACACTGAAGATATCCTGCTTTTTGTCAGACTGTCACTCACCCAGCGTTAGCCTTTTTGGATAGTTCATTGGGATAATCTTTGGCCTTAACATCGCTCACTGTGTGTATACACACCGAAGATATTATTCACTTGGATTTGTATTTTGGGACTTCGCTCACAGTGTTTATATACACCGAAGATTCTGTCACTTGGATTACTCTGTTTTTGGGACAAGTCACCTCTCCTGTCACCTGCTCTGTTCCCAACTGAACTCTGAGCTAACCCGCTCCCTCTCTCCCTCTCGGTCCCGTTTACCACCCTCGGAGATCTGCCGAGAGAGATCTGCAGAGCGGTTCTGACGTCCACCGTCTGCTTCCTCAGACGAACCATCCCGGGAGAAGCTGCAGAGCAGCAACATTCATTAATGCTTGTGTTCCAAGGCCTTACCCTGTTTTCTCTGTCCCAGTATGCAGCTCCAGCCATCGCCCTGTTCCAAGGCCTTACCCTGTATTTCTCTAGTCCTCCTAGTCCTCCTTGTCTAGTCCTTCCAGTCCTCCCTCTCCCCAGCCCGCCTCCACGGGCCTCTGTCCCTGTTTTTCCCACTCTAGTCCTCCTAGTCCTCCCTGTCCCCAGCCCGCCTCCGCGGGCCTCTGTCCCTGTTTTCTCCTCCTAGTCCTCCTAGTCCTCCCTCTTCCAGTCCTCCTAGTCCTCCCTGTTCCTGCCTTGTCCCTTGCCCCGGCCCTGTCCCGTTAGCCTTCCCTTAGCCTTCCCCTTAGCCAGCTCGCCTCTTAAAGGCACTGTGCCCTTTCCCATTCTTGTTATCCAGTATTTTGTGTTCTCCCTTAAAGGGACAGTGCCGTTTTCTGTTTGTTTCAATAAATGCCCAGTTCTTGGCTTACTCTCATACCTGTCTTGTGTTGTGCGATTGGGGTCGGTTACAAACCATAACATGTATAAGGGGATGCAGACCAGAGAAAGACGTTTGTCTTGTTTACATCAGGGTCCCCCATTTTCAATTCATAGTGACATTTATGACATACAAAACATCATGACATCAAATATACAGTACTGTTACCCATAGATCCTGACAGAGTATATACATATGATGGGGAGGGGACTGTACATTAGGAGGGGGTGGGTGGGTGGGAGAGAAATATACATATGGCCGGGAGAGAATATGACTGTCTATTAGACAAACGTGACAAGACAAACGTATTTCTCTGGTCTGCATCCCCTTAACAATTGTGTGTATTGAGCCGTACTGTATTGTACCCATTCTGCAATCTGTTAAATAAAGTTTTCATTCATTCATTCATTCATTCATTCACGTGTCTGTTGCGCGGCGCGCCCAGTCATCAGAGCGCTCCTACTGTAAAATGCGGAAGCAGCCATTTCAGCCTCAGTTTTACTCGTTTATAAAAATGATTTAAAATGTTTATTAGCAACGCCGAGCTTTCAAACCCCGCCGCATCTGTGTGTGAAACCCTAATGGAACGCTGGGTACCTTTGACATTTATATCCGATATATTTTGGACCCACCGCTAGCTTTTAAGCAGTGCTTGATGGTGCACATTAACCTGGCTACTACGGAGGAATAAGTGACTGCGTATTCCAGCCCCTGGCTTGCATTGCAGTCATGAAAGGGTATACAAGCTTGCCTGATAATGTTAGTTAGTCAGTCAGGCTGCTCAGTGCTTACCTGGTCAATAATGTGGTCCTCCTCTTGCCAGATAGATTTGTTAAATCATAATATCCACAGTGGTGTGCTCTGCTGGTCCTCAGTAAATGTCCCGCCGGCGAAAATAAGTTGCTATTAAAGTGCTAAATGTTAGATACACTAATAGAGGATTCGAACGTGCCCGCTCTGTTAATAACATTTTCAATCCATTCCGCTAGGGGATGATGTTCAGACATGTTTCTAGTAGACTACTAGACTGAGTGACGCCAGACAGTTTTATACTACTAATGGGATGTCACGTTAGGTAGTCAGGTGGAAACGTGAACTTCTGAGTGCCCCGCCTCCAGGGGGGAAAATATGCTGAGTGTTTTCCTCCCAGCTCCGTTTTAAACTTTTAGGGTGTGGCAGTCAGCTCGAATCTGATTGGCTAGGATCGGATTTGGACTCTATAATGCTGGAAGCCTGGAGAAAGAGACCTACCCACTGCCTCTCTCCTATACTAGCTGCAGTGAGCACAGTCTGACAGTGTGTTAGAGGGAGTGAGAAGGAGAAGAGGGAGACATTTAAAAAATATATATATATATAACACAGATGCACAGATGAAAAAGAATGTAAACTATATTAATTTTTTTTTCTTTTTTTTTATATTTCATATTTCATATTTGATATGAATTTATAGGGAGGCATGGCTTCGCCACTGGGCACAAGGCCATGGTCACGTGAGCGATATTATTGTATTGTTTGGTATTGTACTATTTACTTGGTTATCTTTAATTAAAACAGTTGGAAAGTATGTGTGATATAGTGGAGGATATATATTTTGTGTGTAGGAATTGGTTTAATGTGTTAATAATAATAATAGTAAGTATATTGTGTTTTGTTTATTTCTTTTCTCTTTTTCCACTTTTGTTAGATATAGTAAGTATAGGGTATTTTGTTTTATGTTCTGTGGTATAATTAATGCTTAATAATACCAGCTTTTATCAATCAGTGTTTAACTTCCCATTTCACTTAATAATTGTTTGATAAATCACAGGATCATACGAGTGTCAAAAACTCAATACAATAGGACCTGGGATGTTGCAAGATAGACCAAATTTGCATACAGAACTAGGCCAGGACAGCTGACTCTCTAGAGGACAAAGGGACTGGCTGATTGCATCAACATGTGAACTATTAGAACAAAGGGATATAAATTAACTCCAGAGCTCAGACAATGGAGTGGCCAGGTCACACGTCCATGTTATCTGCTAAACTTATCTTGTGAAAACAGATGACCCAACAGCTGCAGAAGGAGGAACTAAGTTTTCAGTATTGTTCAAATGAGGACACATTAAAAATGTGTTTTGCTATACTAAATATAACTTTAATTAACCCTCATGTTGTGTTAGGAATTGGCACCACTGACCGTTGTTAGCGGGTCAATGTTGAACCGGGGTCTAACTCAGTCCTGACCACTAAAAAGAAAGGAGTATCAATCAATATAGTTAATACTACATCCTAACTAACATTATATGCATTCATAATCATATAATCCCATTGTAATTAGATTTTATGGCCCCCGAGACACATCATGTCCCTTATTTTTAAGATGAAAATGTGGTTGTTCAATCATAATATACTAAATGTGAAACCCTTAGATAATAATGTTTTCTGACTATAATAGAACAATATTAGAATATAACTTCTGAAAAAAAGTTTAGTATATGTATTATTATTTTATTTATATTTAGTATTTTTATAGTATAGTTTTACCTTGCCGGGCCAAGAATGACCCTAACACCACAGTCGTACCTTTTATTCTGCAGATACCTTCAGAATTTTCTAAATGGTGAAACATTGTTTTGCTGTACTTATATATGCATTGTGGAGGATATCATAAAGCCTTGTTCTAATAAAATCAACTACATGGTAGTTATTACATATTATAACCTTGAAACGGGTCGCTGGAGACCCTAACACCACATAAGGGTTAAACTGCAAGTATTCCTGTTATGATGGGCTAATTCTACTAAAAGCAATGATATTAAGAATGAGATGGTTACGATCAGAATCATGGAGTTTTTGGAATTAAGCACCTTTAAACTAAATTGCCAGTACTTACAATAGAACAGGCTTGATCACACGAGGGTGTGACTTATCAGCTTCCCCTGAAACCGAGACCGGCAGGACAGTTGGCAAGGAGGAGTTAACAATGTAATATTAAAGAAAACTCTTCAATCTTTAGAATGTGATTTGCTATATTAGAAATAGTGCAAACTTAACTTTCAATGTGTGAGGTTTGGTCCGCTCCCCGCCACACGCTCCGTTCCTTTAAGGTGCCGTGTTGATTGGTGCATTCCCCGCCACACGCTTTTGGAGCAAGTATCAATCTCATCCCACAGCTGTCACAGTTTGTAATTAGCGCCACTGAAGGCTTTATATACACAGACCTCCTTGCTATCGATGTTGGGTCGTTCTGGAATACAACTGCATATACCTGCCTTTCCCCGTCGCTGTTCCTGTCTTCTTTCTCTCCAGGACCTTTTTGTGGAGAACCGCTGTGGAGAACCTGGTTCCCCGTTTTGGAGTTGCGCCTCGTTATCTGCCCGCTTTACGCGTTGCGCTCTGGTGAGTTTTTGGAAACAGTCCTTTTGGATTATCAGTTTTTTGTGTGTTTGGTGAACACTGAAGAAATACCGTTTTTGTTTTGTACTGGACTCAGCTAATTTGTGTGTTAGGATAACACTGAAGAATTCCGTTTTGTTTCGCACTGGACTCAGCTAATTTGTGTGTTAGAATAACACTGAAGAATACCGTGTTGTTTTTCACTGGACTCAGCTAACTTGTGTGTGGTACACCGAAGATCAAGTCACTTGGGATTAATACTGGACTCAGTCACCTCTCTGCCTCTGTGTGTTCGTTGGGCTGTTTCTGATTTCTCTCTCTCTCTCCGTTTTCCACCGTGAGTGAAAGCTGGGAGTATCTGCAGAGCCGCTACAACGTCACATGCCAATTCCTCACCACTATCTACTGGGAGTATCTGCAGAGCCGCTACATCGTCACATGCCAGATCCCCGTTTGTTTGATTACTGTACCTCATCCATCTTGTGACTCTGTAAATAAATACGCCCTAGCTTTTGGCTAACTCTGAACTTCCTGTCTGTGCCGTTGCGTTTGAGGTCGGTTACAAACCATAACACAATGCCATTAAAATGAGGTACTAAATTAGAGGAAAATGCTCAGATTAAACTTGAAGTGTTTTATAGCATAATTCACATATTTAAAGTAAGAACCATATGTTTGAGACAATTGCAAATAGTTAAATTGGTATAATATAACATAACTGTTTATAAGGACATTCTTTCATGTTAAATAATGTATCTAGGAGATGATTGGAGTGAATTTAATGACACAATTTTACTTTTGGTCTGATACAATGTGGAAACTGATTGAGAGTAGTATCTATGTGTTTGTCTGATTGAATCCAATCAGGAAATATGTATCTTGAATTAAATAAAGTCAGTAGTTAAGTTGATTTGGACCTAAAATTTTATTCGGATTAAAGTCTCACTTTTGAGTCAAGAGGCGGGTTTAGAGCCGGTCGCCATTTTTAATCTGACCCCAGTAAGCTGCAATTGGATGTGCGTGATGACGTCACCCGGAAGTGACATCACCAGGCCGACCTCTTGGTTTCATTCATAAAAGCCATGTTCGGGGAACCAAGAAAAAAGAGAAAAATGAGAAAGGAGAAGAAGACGAAGACGAAGACGACAAACCTGCCTCATCGATGAAGGACAATTGATATCAAGTTGACATTTTTAGGAGACAAAGCTTTATGCTTGTCTCAAAGCGACGGTTTTTATACAGTTATCTGATAACCTGTGAAATCTTTTTAGAGTATTTGGTGACTTCAAGTGCACGCGAGCCAGTGTGCGCTTTTAAGGACCACCCATTTTCAGAGTGCGCAGTTTGTAAGCAGTAATTGGTTACGTCATTTTATACAACGGCATGCAAATTTCTCGATTCTGATTGGCTGAAACAGTCAATTTACACGTATTTATTTTTCATAATCCCACGCTCTTGGTCCCAGGACCCGCCCACAACCGAATTACTACAGTATCACTCCGCCGTGCGACTTTGTAGGAAAAAACAAGATGGCGGACAATAATCTTTACAAATGGATATGTTGATAGCGCCATAACGACTAAATAAAAACCGATTCTGTCACGGCGAATGTCTTAGTTCTTTAAACAATGTTGGATGATGTAATTGATGGGTCATGAGTCATTGTGGAACAAAATAAAAATCATGCGAATTGATTGATTGATTGATTAATTGCAATTTTTTTCTTTTTCTTCTTCTTTCTATAGAAACAGCTGGGAGGTGCGCTGTTTTAAGTGAGGGTGGACTGAATGGATATGTTGATAGCATCATAACAACTAAATGGAAAACAATTCTGTCACGGCGAATGTCTTAGTTGCTTAAACAATGTTGGATGATGTAATTGATGGGTCATGAGTCATTGTGGAACAAAATAAAAATTGCACGAATTGATTGATTGATTGATTAATTGCAAATATTTTTTTAATTTGTCTTTTCTTTCTATAGAAACAGCTGGGAGGTGCGCTCTTTTAAGTGAGGGTGGACTGAATGGATATGTTGATAGCGTCATAACAACTAAATGGAAAACGATTCTGTCACGGCGAATGTCTTAGTTGCTTAAACAATGTTGGATGATGTACTTGATGGGTCATGAGTCATTGTGGAACAAAATAAAAATCGTGCATATTGATTGATTGATTGATTAATTGCATTAATTTTTTTGTTACCTACTTTCAATATAAGCAGCTGGGAGGTGCGCTGTTTTAAGTGAGCATGGCCTATTGAATTGATTGATTGATTGATTGATTGATTGCTAATTTTATTACTGTCCGCCTGGTTTCCAACTGGTTAAGTTTAGGCCCTCTTTCGAAGTTGGTTAAGGTTAGAGTTTGTCTTTAGAGCAGGGCGATAGACCAACAGCCCTGGTTCCAAACTCTAACCTTAACCAACTTCGAAAGAGGGCCTAAACTTAACCAGTTGGAAACAAGGCGGACAGTAATACAATTAGCAATCAATCAATTCAATAACCCACGCTCACTTAAAACAGCGCACCTCCCAGCTGCTTCTATAGAAAGTAGGTTTAAAAAATAATTAAAAAAATATGGCGAAGAAAACTTTTTTTTCCCTATAGGGCAAAGAAAACTTTTTTTAATTTGTTTTACCTACTTTCTATAGAAGCATCTAAGAATGAAGTTCTATAGAAAGTAGGTTAATAACTAAAGAAAAGTTGGATGTGTTAGTTTGTTGGATGTCTAGGTGAAAGACAGTTGGATGTGTTAGTTTGTTGGATGTCTTAGTTGAAAGACAGTTGGATGTGTTAGTTTGTTGGATGTCTTAGTTGAAAGACAGTTTTTAAATTGTATTGCTAAATTGACATTACTATGGCCCATTCAACGTCAAGTATCTATCGTTTAGGATGTAGCAACGTTCTACTTTTTCATTCACATATTCATACTAAAATACGGTCTAAAGTATAAATATGTTTTTATAGTTTTCTGCAGCATTCTGCAGAACGCGAGTTATAGCTATAAATACATATATTACATCATCAAATGTAGTTAGATACCGATTGACATCATATTAAAACTTTCAATAGTACAAGGTCCTAAACGTCCTGCCTCATCATCTGCTGGTGACCGGAGGGGGGGGGGTTTATAAGTCCGCGGCCGACGTTAAATCATTTATGTAGTATGGGCATGGCCGTAGCCAGCTATGAGGTCACCGAGGTCCGGACCTCGGTAACTATTTGTAACTATTAAAAAAAAAAAAAAAAAATTATAAAAAAAAATTATAATTTTTTTTTTTTTTTTTTTTTTGTCAACGACCAGCCCACTACTAGGCTGAGACATCGGCCCATTGGTACTGACTGACACTGGGCTGGCCCAATCACATCTCTTACTAAGCACCCCCCCCCCCCGCCAGTCGTGCAGGTATATGACTGAGAGGGGGGCTGGTACATGACTGAGATGGGGCTGTGGTACATGACTGAGAGGGGGCTGGTACATGACTGAGAGGGGCTGGTACATGACTGAGAGGGGGCTGTGGTACATGACTGAGAGGGGGCTGTGGTATATGACTGAGAGGGGGCTGTGGTACATGACTGAGAGGGGGCTGGCTGGTACATGACTGAGAGGGGGCTGGTACATGACTGAGAGGGGGCTGGTATACATGACTGAGAGGGGGGCTGGTATACATGACTGAGAGGGGGCTGTGGTACATTACTGAGATGGGGCTATGGTACATGACTGAGATGGGGCTGTGGTACATGACTGAGAGGAGGCTGGTACATGACTGAGAGGGGGCTGGTACATGACTGACAGGGGGCTGGTACATGACTGAGAGGGGGCTGGTACATGACTGAGAGGGGGCTGGTACATGACTGAGAGGGGGCTGGTACATGACTGCGAGGGGGCTGGTACATGACTGAGAGGGGGCTGGTACATGACTGAGAGGGGGCTGGTACATGACTGAGAGGGGGCTGGTACATGACTCAGATGGGGCTGTGGTACATGACTGAGAGGGGGCTGTGGTACATTACTGAGATGGGGCTATGGTACATGACTGAGATGGGGCTGTGGTACATGACTGAGAGGAGGCTGGTACATGACTGAGAGGGGGCTGGTACATGACTGAGAGGGGGCTGGTACATGATTGAGAGGGGGCTGGTACATGACTGAGAGGGGGCTGGTACATGACTGAGAGGGGGCTGGTACATGACTGAGAGGGGGCTGGTACATGACTGAGAGGGGGCTGGTACATGACTGAGAGGGGGCTGGTACATGACTCAGATGGGGCTGTGGTACATGACTGAGAGGGGGCTGGTAGATGACAGAGGGGGCTGGTATACATGACTGAGAGAGGGCTGGTACATGACTGAGAGGGGCTGGCTGGTACATGACTGAGAGGGGCTGGTACATGACTGAGAGGGGGCTGGTACCATGTATTGGGCATCATTGTAGGTCAAACCATTAAAAAGTTAATTTCCACGGCAGCCATTTTGGATTTTGGTCTCTCACAAATTTCCCCCGCCTTTTTAAGAAATCCATTGAGAAACGAAGTGCCACAGATGACCCAACTACTAGGTCCATATCGTATCATCATAATATTATTTTTTAAATCATTAGGATAAGGGTTCCCTTGATAAAGATGCATGAAAATGCTGTATAATATACAACACCAGTAGCTCAACTGCAAAAACTGCTTTTTTATTTGATTAGATTTATTTGGAAATTAAAAACACATCATAAAAACAAATGATCTTGACCAATTTGTATTCCTGAGGATATCACCTAAAAGCATTCATTAACAAGCATTAACACTTATTTCCAAGGTGGTCCTCGATGGAAGACATAAAAACACAGCACATTATAGCCTACTCAACTGCACATTTTTCCTCAACTGCAAAAATTTATGCCTACTTATGTATTAGCCTACAGGGAAAAACACATTCACAACAGGCAGCAAAGTTTGTTTTCAGCCAAGTATGGTAATAAGGTAACTATTAGGATATATATGGTATGGATTACTTACTCTTAATAACTTATTACTATCTGTGGTAGCTCTAGTCTCCACCTACACAAATTGTTTTTGTGCTTTCCATTGATCATGCACCTTCACGTGGTCGGCACATAGGTCAAACTCCCAAAACAAACACACCATTGATTTAATTGCCATATAAGATGAATATAAAACAAGAAGGTGATCTATTAACTGGTAAACCTTATGCAATATTCATCATTGATATTTGAATACTTGAAATCTGTATGAACTGAGTAGTTAGTAGCAAATGAAATAAGATGGAACTGCTCCATGCATTCATTGAATAAACAACTATTTTCTCATGGCCAGTATGGTATTGTTTAAATTGTACAGCTTTTTGCACATCTTTGTCAGGGGATTCCAACAATTCTGGACCTGAATGTACCAGTTAATTGTAATCATCTCTTTCTCCTTATGTCTAGTCAAGCCAGGTTGTGGAGGAGAGAGACAGGGATGAACAGGCTATAGACTACATTGCCCATCCTGAGCCTGCTATGATGCAGGTGTTTTTACATCACCACCCAAAACAAGATTCAGCCAAGAGCGAGTGAGTACACTGGTCCACTTGTCCATGGCACTTACTACCCAGCTTTGTAATGGGTTGGGGGGGGGAATAGTACAGTAGGTACGCATATTTAAGGGGACCGTAAGGATGGTGTACTGGTGGGTGGTGTCCGACCGATTATAGTGGGCCGGTCTGGGCCAAAAAAATAAATGGACCTCCCTAATTTCTAAACCCTGGCTACGGCCCTGAGTATGGGCGATATATATATCAGAGCAGATTATACGTTTAATAATAATCAAACACGCTGAAACTCATCGCAGCTTCCTCGTAGCGTTGGGCGATCAGCGTCGCGTAGAAAGTTCTCGATTATGGGATGTTGATATATGCAATCCATTTCCAGGTTGTATAATAGTATATACGTCCAAATCATGTTGTTTATCGAGTTAGTGGCAACTGATCGCTGTCCAGTGTGTCGAGCTAGAGTCCCGCTAACGATAGCAAGTGCCCGGACCGAATATGGATGAGCACCACTTCCGGCGCGTCACTTCCTGTTTGGGCGATCCGCCGATCGGCCACCAGATGGCGCTCTTGAACCGTTGGAGAGTTGAGAGGAGATCAACAGGAGATCCCAAGTCTCCGTGGGTAAAATATGATTGCCATCACAGATTTTTGAAATATTGATCTCAAAGACGCCTTACGTTATGGGAACACGTCATTGGTGAATAAAGGGTTAATGTGTGTTTATTGTATAGCAATAAGGTTGGATGAATGTGCCAGTTGTATAAAAGCATTACACCACTTGTAGTCATGGATTGTGAAAATTAGACCATGCCTAGGGGGGTCTAACGACCACCCCTAGGCATGGTGTAATTTTCACAATCCACTCCTGCGCGTGATGTAATGCTTAAGTGTAAGTCAATAAACGCTTTACTTTTTGGTGCACTCAGAACAAAAGGTGTTGTTTAAAAATCATTCAACAGCACCACATCTTTTTGGGGCATCAAAGGACAAACCAGAGTACACATAATTTCTTCATTATGAATATACGACAGTTACTTTCACTTTTCAATTTTTTTTTAAAACTATATCACCTCTGCACTTTTGGGAGGCGGGAAATAAAAACCACCAACAAGTTCCTTCCGACTACACTTGTTTATGAGAGATTCAAAGGAGTTCGAGAGAGGACCCCGTCACACACACACACACACTCACACACCTCCTCATCTCCCACCACTTCTCCTGCTATGAAAAAATCTTCACCCCTCTCTCTCTCCATCCCTTTTTCCCCCCACTGTCTCTCTACCCTCCAACCTGCACCTCGTTTCTCTCTCTCTCTCTCTCTCTCTCTCTCTCTCTCTCTCTCTCTCTCTCTCTCTCTCTCTCTCTCTCTCTCTCTCTCTCTCTCTCTCTCTCTTTTTACAAGGAGACGTGGTGAAGTTCTGACTTCTTAAAATAGCAGCTGTTGCCTGCGGCCCCTTGAGTCTGTTAATAAAATGGCAGT
This sequence comes from Notolepis coatsorum, assembly GCF_963971535.1. NCBI lineage: Eukaryota > Metazoa > Chordata > Actinopteri > Aulopiformes > Paralepididae > Notolepis > Notolepis coatsorum. The sequence goes on from NC_140165.1 coordinate 42,691,903, forward strand.
GAGCAAAACGTGAACGCAGAGTCAACGGTATGGATGCACGTACACACACACACACAATCATATGCACACATGTACACACAAACACACACACACAGATATTCATATCCACACATGCACACACGCATATTCATATCCACACACACACACACACTCATATACACACATACACACTAAAAACAGATGGGTCAATTCTATAAACCAATTTATTGGTTAATCGTGTTGGGTTAAAATTATAGGTTGATTCTCTGAGCATAACCATTATTTGGGTTATTGAGATAACATTTTGACCCAATTTTGACCCAATTTGTGAGTTATAATAATTATGGGTACATTTTCTGAGACATAACCCATGTGTTGGGTCAGAGAGCTGGGTGTTTCCGCCGGGATCTGCAAAGCTACACCCCTCCCCCACTGGGAACTATCGTATACGCCTTTTGTTCCAGTCAGTCAGCCGGTCATGTTCACGTTCACAGTCAACACCAGTGATGCCACAGATTACTTGTAAAAGTAATCCGATTACTGATTACTGATTATTCCTTTAAAAAGTAATCCAAGTTACTTTACTGATTACTTGATTATCAGAGTAACTTAGTTACTTTGAAAGTAACTAGGTTACGAAGTCGTCGTCGTTCCCCCAACAGTTTTTTTTAAACGCTTTATTGAAAGTGCATAAATTGTTTTTAACTTGTTTCTCTGCACATAACGTAAATTGTTAAACTAGTGCTTCAGCTTCTGTACCATCAAGTATGGTAAAGCAACAGTCTATGATGCTCACAGCATTAGAGCAGCCAGCCAGTGGTTGTACAAAACCAGTGTATCTATTCACATCTAACAAATGCAGGCTGAACTATTCAATTATATCAACTGTAACTATTAAATTGTTTTTATAAATGTATCTCTATAAACATACAATCAGTCTCTCTTTAACATGTAAATTAACTGTAAATCTGGCAAATAAGAGCTTTTGCTCTGCCACCATCAAATATACATTAATCAATAGGGAAAGAAACAATCTCTCTCTTTTGCTGTTTGGCTGGCCTCCGAGTCCTCCTGTACCTAGTCGAAGCGTCGGCTAGTGTTGTGATTCCAGATGCTTTCAATGCAATTGGATGTGCTGTTTTTAGCGGTAGACAGTATTTTGACTGAGGCTACGTTTAAACGAGCGTTTTGGGGTGGAAGTCTGAACAGAAACCGCAAAAGTCTTCTTGCGGTTTCACTTCGTTTAGACAAGCGTTTTGGGGTGGAATTCTCAGACGAACATAACAATGGAGCCCTGCTGTCACACGATTGGCGCATTTGTCACATGACGTGCTGTGAAGACCCGCCCTACTCTGCCTCTGATTCGCAGACTGTGGATGGGGAATGTGATTGGGCCAAAGCAGAGTCACTCACAGACAGAGAGTCCAATCACGCCGCGGGACACATTCTTGTGTAACCCTTTCACTGCCACACCACGTCACTCCATAATAATAATAAGAAAAACAGCTCAAAATGTATTTTTGACTGTCGAAAACGAAATAAAATACTGCATTCCGCCTGCATTATGAATTTATGATGAGATAGTAACGAAATAGTAATGCACAGCCACTTGGACAAGTAACTGCAATCAGATTACTGGCTTTTAAAGATTAACGCGTTAGATTACTATTTACTTAGTAACGCGTTACCGGCATCACTGGTCAACACGGTCCAACAAACCCTCTTCACGGAATAGACTTCACTGACTCAAGGTAAGATCTCGTTTCGTTAGCACAGTATTTATATCTCAACCCATCCATTGTGCCTATTGCGTCGTGTTAACCATGCACTGTGAACGTTGTGGAACTAAATTAGCTAGCTCTTCACCGCTAGTCTGTCGCGTCATCAGCTAGTGGCTAGCTGGGACTCGTTACCTAGCTAGCTAGCTAGCTAGCCACTGCAAGTTGCAACTTAGCTACTCATTTCTATAATCGGTTCATCTCTAACCTTGTAAAAATATGTGGTAACCTCTATTAATAAATAAGCCACACGACACGACACATAAATCATTACCGTTCAAGCATGCTACCGAAAGTGACCAAGTCTATGAGTATTAGTTAGGCACAAAGGTTCTGTCTAGTAGCTAGGCCTAGTTAGCCAGTACTAGTAACGTTACTGTTATTGCTAATTTTACCGTGTTTTGGGTTGTAATGATACCAGATTAACTGGAGACTATCTATAGCTGTGTAACGTTATATGATTGATATCTTTATTAACCATATGTGTGTAATAAAGCTGTTGTCCTCTCAATGCGGTGACATAGCTGGTTGGCTAGCTAGCTACATACTGTGATTTAGCGCCATTTTGCGCCATTTTGAGGTCTACATTTTCCATCATCTCTCTAATGTCCCGCGATTCGGGCATCAATTTACAACATCCTATACTAAATTAAGCAGTAGACTGCGGAAGCCAGACATGTGGTGAGGCTTTTTACACCTGAATTCAGTGCTAAATATTAGTACTTGTACTTGGGCATGAGGCATTAATTTATTGCAGATGTGTTCATTTCTACATTGCTTTCTCTTTTGTTTCAGGCCAGTCTTGATGGACAGCTTTGTCACAGAAACGCTTATTGAGTGGCAATTGCCAGAGCTCACAGACAGTTTTAAAGGTGAGAATTTTTACTTTCTTGACCATGAAAATATTTCCATGACAAAGCAGTATTGTTCAGTAGGGTTTCAACACACATGCATGCACACACACATTATTCTGTTCTTCATCGTGGTTATCTGGTCCTGCCAGCCTGGTCCTGTTTGCTGCCACTGGATGGCACTGAAATGACTGTAAAAGTATATATTTTTTCTGTCTTTGTCTTTCAGATCAAGATATCGATGAGGAGGCGTTTCACCTTTTAGATGGTGAAACAATCCGGAACCTCATCCCCAAAATAGGCCCCAGGCTGTGAGGATTGGTTCTTTCCCCACCACAGGCTTCCTAAAGTACTGTGATGATTGGTCCGCTCCTCACCCACACGCTCCGTTCCTTTAAGGTATTTTGTTAATTAATTGCATTCCCCGCCACACGCTTCTTTCCTGTAAGATGCCGTGTTGATTGGTGCTCTCCCCACCACACGCTTCTGGAGCAATGATCAATTTCATCCCGCAGCTGTCACAGCTTGTCATCAGCGCCCTGTGGCTTTATATACCCTGATTCCCCTAATATCGAGGTTGGATCGTTTTGAATATTCTCCTGCATTTGCCTGTCTTCCCCGTCGCTGTTCCCTGTCTGTTGCTCCCCAGGATTTTCGTGGAGTAATCCCTGTGGAGAACCTGATTCCCCGTACGAAGCTGCGCCTCGTTTATCTGCCCGCTTTACGCGTTGCGCTCTGGTGAGTTTTTGGAAACAGTTCTTTTTGGATCACTAGTTTTTTGTGTGTTTGTGAAACACCGAAGAGATCCCGTTTTTGTTATACTGTTCTCACCTATTTTTGTTGTTGGATTTACACTTTGGATTACCGTATTGTTTTTTCTCTGGACTCTGCTAACTGTGTGTATCACACCGAAGATCAAGTCACATGGATATTTATTTGGATCAGTCACCTCTCTGTTTCTGTTGTGCGCTGGGCTAACGCGGATTTCTCTCTCTCTCTCCGTTTCCACCTGGAGTGAATACTGGGAGGATCTGCAGAGCGGCTTCAGACGTCACAAGCTAATTCCTCACCACCACCTACTGAGAGAATCTGCAGAGCCGCAACAATCTTCACATGCCAGATTCCCCGTTTGTTCTGTTGCTCAACCTAATTCATTCTTGTGACTCTGAGAATAAATACGCCCTTGCTTTGGCTAACTCTGAAACAACTCTCTCTGTGCCGTTGTGCTTGAGGTCGGTTACAAACCCTAACACAGGCTCAAGTTCTCAAAACTTTACAGAGAATTTGTAAGTGATCACTAAGTTAGGAGTTCTAACATCAAGGCAGATGGCGTATACATGCTTTAAATGCAAAAGGCTAATTCCCGGTGATGCCAAGTCTCTCTTTTCACATTTACGAGTAGCACACAATATAAATGCTTCATCCACTTATTTCCAATGTTGTGAGGGAGTTTGTAGCAGAACATTTTCTTTCATTCAGTCTTACAGAAGGCACTTGCAAGGAGAACATAATGACAACCAGGCCCTGGCCCAGCCACCTAACGTACCAAATCAGGCTGCTAATACTTTCAATGCTGAAGAGCTAGTACGGCAAGTTGAGGGTGAACAAATGGAGGAAGACGAACATAATGATGATGAATGGGATGAACTAGAGCAAGAGGGAATCACAGAGAGAGTAGCCCATTTTATAGCTCATCTTAGATCCAAATCTTCCCAGACCTTTACAAATATAAATGTTGTGTTTCAGCAAACCTCAAGTTTAATTGGAGATTTAGTGAGCAGACTACAAACAAAGACCATGTCGCTTTTCAGTCAGTTTGGGCATGATCAAAACCCACAGGTAGAGGATCCCCGGCAGGACTTTTTAGATGCAGCTAACCCTTTCAAGGGTCTGGAGACAGACTATAACTTCATCCAGCCAATTGAGGAGTGTTTCTCCGATAACCAAACCTTTGTACAGCGGAGAGACTCTGCCACTGGCACCGTTCGACAAGTTGCTTTGACTGATACCTTTCAGCGTATTCCACTAAAGCGTCTTCTGGTCAAGATACTGGAGCTTCCTGGTGTTTTACAGGCCATGATGGAATGGCAACAGAGAGAGAGTGATGCTCTTCAGGATATATTTGATGGAGATTTCTGTAAAAATCATCCACTCTTTTTGAAAGAGGTGTCAATTCCATTGTTGTTATACAATGATGATTGTGAAACTGTGAACCCCCTCGGGTCAAAGACTGGGGTTCACAAGTTAGGATTTATATATTTTATCTTGAAGAGTTTGCCACCAGACATCCTATCCAATTTGCAGTCACACTTCTTGTTGGCAGTCTATAAATCAGATGATGCAAAAACCTATGGCATTGATGCAGTGTTGCGCCCTATTGTGGAAGAACTAAAGTGTCTTGAGAGGGATGGCATCACTGTTAACATGCCTAGCTTCCAAGGCGTTGTCAAATTCGCCGTTGTTCAGGTAGTGGGAGACAATTTAGGATTGAACGCAATACTTGGTTACATAGAGAGTTTTTCGGGGAACCATGTGTGCCGTTTATGCAAAATACACCGAGATGTCTTGAAAGTACAGACACAGGTAGACGATATGCTGTCCCGAGATGTGAATACTCACGCAGAGGATTTACGGACAGACAACCCCTCTCAGACAGGCCTTAAAAGAGACAGTGTCCTCAACAGTCTGTCTTTTTATCATGTTACGGACAATATGGCACTGGACATAATGCATGACATCCTCGAAGGGGTAGGGCCATACGAATTTAAACTTGTGTTAAATGCACTCATAGAACAAAAGCTTATCTCACTAGATAAGCTAAACTATCGTATCACCAGCTTTGATTATGGCTTTTGTGATGTGGGAAACAAGCCCTTTGTAATGATTTAAAGAATCTTGGAAGCCCTCTGCATCAGTCTGCAGCTCAGATGTGGTGTCTACTGAGGTTACATCCAGTAATGATCGGTGACCTTATCCCTACAGACAATAAGGAATGGGAACTTCTCCTACTCCTATTAATGTGCATGGAGATCATCTTCTCTCCATCTGTTACTCCTGCAGCAACACAGTACCTGAGTAAAATCATTGAAGAGCATCACTCTCTTTTCCTGGATCTATTTGCTCTGCATTTGCGCCCAAAACACCATTTCATGCTTCATTATCCAAAAGCAATTCGAACACTTGGACCATTGATTCATTTGTGGGTAATGCGCTTTGAGGCAAGACATGGATTCTTCAAACAAGTCAGTCATGTCACTTGCAACTTCCGCAACATTAGCAAAAACCTTGGCATATAGACATCAGATAATGCAATGCTACAGTTTCATGTGTGGGTCTGTGTTAAGCCACAACACAGAAATTGGTCCAGGGTATACTACCTTTCTGGCTAATTTTGAAGGCTATAATGAAATTCAAAGTGGTCTGACAGGAATCCCCTTTTTCGCTGAATTGTATGTACTGACCAGGGTCACTGTTAAGGGTACAACATACAGACCAGGCATGACAGTGTTTATGTCCTATGGAGATGGAGAGCCTCAGTTTGGGCTTATTAAAGCCATTTTGGTTTTAGAGCCATCTGTAAAGCTAGTTGTTCAGAGGTGGGAGACAATGGGGTTTGAGAAGCATTTCTTTGCTTACAGTGTGATCCAAACCAAAGATTTGTTGGCTATCGATGTGAAAGAGCTGCTTGATCATCACCCACTACATGCAGTCCAATTATACAGAGATGTTGACACTTTATTCATCTCTCTGCGCTATAGACGTTTTTAGACTGTGAATGGCCATCTGAATGGCCACTGCCACTTGTGAATAGTGAGGGAAAAAATCAGGAAAGAAACACTGCCTTGATTTACTAGAAACACAGTGATAGTCACACAAATAGTCTGTTTGTAAGCAGTCAAACATTAAAATTCATGGACTTAATCTAATTCAAATCTGCACAAATTATGTTTCTGGCAATAAAAAACAAATTACCAAGCAACATTCAAAAAATGTTCACGGCTAGAGAGAGTGTTTATAATTTTAGAGGGACATTAGCTTTAAAGCAACCTACGGTACGTACAACTCTTAAAAGTATGTGCATTGCAGTTTGTGGGGTATCACTCTGGAACTGTCTGGATGCGAATATAAAATTAAGCAAATATATCAATACATTTAAAGGTAGCTATAAACAAGCACTTATGGACACATATAAGAGAGAGGAGCTTGAGCAGTAATTTGACCTTATTATTTTTTCTCATTTGGATATTTGGATATATAAAAAACTGTACTTTTATTTTATTCTTTATTATTTGTTATATTATCTTTATTTTTATTAAATTATAATGTCAAATATTGTAAGGAAGGGGCAGGGCTTGATAAGTTGTTTTACTTCCCCCTGTTCCTTCTCGAACACTTATTGTATGGAAATAGTCTTTGACTATTTACCTTTTTGTTTTTTAAACTTGTTTTATGTTTCTATGTTCGAGACAAATAAAAATCAAATAAAAATCAAAAAATGGCCTACAGTATATATTCCGAACATATTTTGAATAGTTCGTCTTTAGTTTCATGCCGTGGACTGCCTTACTCTGCTACAACTCTTCGATGACTGAGATACATTGTTGGACTGCTGGGATGGGGAAACTCCTTGGACTACTGAGATGACATTAATTGTTGTAAGTAAGAATGTGTTTAATAAAAATTGTTCTACAACTAAACACTAACCACTTTAAACCCTATGACAAAATAAATCTTCACCAGTATTTTCATTTTTCCATGTGTGTAGGCTATTGGCCATCTTGGGTGTCAATCGGTTAAATGGAAAACGACACTGCTGACTGCAAATATATTTTGTAACTCACTTTAACCTAAAATGCCTCTAAGCTGATAACATTTATTTGCTGCAAAAGGTTTCGAATGCTGAGCCACCTGCAACAAGCCTTCCCAGGTGGCCAAAAAGTTCTGGCCCATTAATGGCCCGTATACAGCAGGCCGGAAGAAATTAATCGGCCCTAGTCCGGTTGCCGGAATCGGGCCAGAATGCGGCAATGACTGGGTACACTGGACCAGGTCCGGCAGGCCGGAAGCGGGACAGGTCCGGGATTGGCGGAATCGGCCCAGAATGCGGCAATGACTGACTGCCCGCAATCGGCCCAAGTACACCGGGCCAGGTCCGGGGTTGCCGGAAACGGTCCAGGTCCAGTTGCCGGAAGGAGCCCAGATGCGGCCCAAACACACAGGGCCAGGTCCGGTTGCCGGAAGCAGCCCAGATGCGGCCCAAACACACTGGGCCAGGTCTGGTTGCCCGAAGCCTAGCTGACACTGCCAACTCAAACTGAGTACATTTGACTCAAACTGAGTAAAGAAATTTTACTCTGTTTGAGTGAAATTTACTCAGTTTGAGTAAAATTTACTTTGCGGAATTGACTGTGTACCCAGTATTCTGTCAGAGCTACTCCACTATCTGCCTATGACCGTACATTACCGGAAATACAGTAGGACTAGGACATGGTTGATAAGTAATACAATGCCACATATTTAAGGACCCTTCCCTTTACCAATGCAGTATTGGCATGTCCCTCATTGAAAAATTCAGAAGTTTACATGCTGTCTCCTACCCAGTGGCGGACTGGGACACAAATTCAGCCCAGGGACATTCAGACGCACCAGCCCACACACCGGCCCACGCACCGGCCCACGCACCGGCCCACGCACCGGCTCCGAAACCGGCCCACACAACGGCCGTTATGAAACACTTGTCTAGTATTAAACAACCCAAGGCTATGGCTAAAGAGTCAACATCAGGGGAGACCAAATCTACACACCGCCCCTAGATGTGCCACTCATGCACAGTGCAACACACACACACACACACAGAGACACACACATATATATACCGTTACTTCCTG
>NC_140165.1:42700598-42705598 GCF_963971535.1 Notolepis coatsorum
AAAAAACACGTTTCTGAGTGGAAAACCTTCAGCTTGAGATTAAAACAAACCTTTTCCAGACACATATAAAGTTTCAAACAAAACAAACCTGTTTAATATGAGACATCAAATAATTTAATTAGCAAAATAATTCATCACGTTCAATTACAGAATCATCGCAGGCATCTTGGTGTATGTAGGCGAAGGACAGGTGATCTTCAATAACTCACAACTGTGGCCAACTGCTGTATAATTTAGCAAGAAACATTTATTTGATTTAGAAGAAGAAGTAGAGTATTCTTTTATTGTGGACCACGTATCATCAACGCTCCTGTGGCCGACAGCCAGAGACACACAGTCCTCTTGCACTCAAATACCCTCAGATGAAGACACCCCTCTTGCATGGTCTCCCTCTTGCACTCAAATACCCTCAGATGAAGACACCCCTCTCGTATGGTCTCCCTCTTGCACTTAAATACCATCAGATGAAGACACCTCTCGTATGGTCTCCCTCTTGCACAAAAAATACCCTCAGATGAAGACACCCCTCTCGTATGGTCTCCCTCTTGCACTTAAATACCCTCAGATGAAGACATCCCTCTCGTATGGTCTCCCTCTTGCACTTAAATACCCTCAGATGAAGACACCCCTCTTGTATGGTAATCACATGAGTGACCCCCCCTGCAGCCATTTGACTGAGAACATGTGAAACCCCAGAAAGATTGACTTGGACCATCTTCTCTTTGGTCTCTCAGAGTTACACTTAGAAGAGATAAGCACCACCCACCATGATACAAATATGAATAGTCTTTTCACACTGGATTTTCTCTTTTTTTTTACTTGTCATAGATGGGTATACACAGCTGATAAAATTAATACTTGATCCACTCCATTCAGGTGTGCCAGTGAAGCAAGCCCTATAGCACTGGCACAGCTAAGTGGAGCTGATTGGAGAGACACCTCAATAGTCGGGATGTGGTCCGCCGTGCAGACCTACTCCAGCTGAGGTAATGGTTTACATACATAGTGGCCCTGCCCCAATCCAACCTTTAACACTCCACGATCTCATTAACACTTGCGGTGTGCGTTCGAGCACGCCACTGCCATGTTTGAGCACGTTCCCCCGATAGCGAGTGTAGACAAATTAATCAAGGGGGAGTGGCTGATCAGTCATCTTTGAAAATGAGGCATTCAAAGTGCCAACGTTAAAGGAACCCCTCTCGTATGGTCTCCCTCTTGCACTTAAATACCATCAGATGAAGACACCTCTCGTATGGTCTCCCTCTTGCACTTAAATACCCTCAGATGAAGACACCCCTCTCGTATGGTCTCCCTCTTGCACTTAAATACCCTCAGATGAATACACCCCTCTCGTATGGTCTCCCTCTTGCACTTAAATACCCTCAGATGAAGACACCCCTCTTGTATGGTAATCACATGAGTGACCCCCCCTGCAGCCATTTGACTGAGAACATGTGAAACCCCAGAAAGATTGACTTGGACCATCTTCTCTTTGGTCTCTCAGAGTTACACTTAGAAGAGATAAGCACCACCCACCATGATACAAATATGAATAGTCTTTTCACACTGGATTTTCTCTTTTTTTACTTGTCATAGATGGGTAAACACAGCTGATAAAATTAATACTTGATCCACTCCATTCAGGTGTGCCAGTGAAGCAAGCCCTATAGCACTGGCACAGCTAGGTGGAGCTGATTGGAGAGACACCTCAATAGTCGGGATGTGGTCCGCCGTGCAGACCTACTCCAGCTGAGGTAATGGTTTACATACATAGTGGCCCTGCCCCCAATCCAACCTTTAACACTCCACGATCTCATTAACACTTGCGGTGTGCGTTCGAGCGCGCCACTGCCATGTTTGAGCACGTTCCCCCGATAGCGAGTGTAGACAAATTAATCAAGGGGGAGTGGCTGTTCAGTCATCTTTGAAAATGAGGCATTCAAAGTGCCAACGTTAAAGGAACATGCCAACATTTTGGGAAATTAGCTTACCGTCTTCTCCAGAGAGAGATAAGAAGATAGATGCCAGTTTCCTCTCTGTGCGTTCAGTAGAAAGCTATCTGGCTGCACGTTAGCCTAGCTTAGCACAATGAATGGTTTGTCCAACTTTGTCCAACTAACACCTCTCCCGAAGGCTAACCGGTCATGTCCACTTCCATTAATTGTGGCTAACATGCAGCCAGATAGCTTTCTAATGAACGCTGCATGGTGGGGGGGCACAGTGTCACTCAATGCAAATGTGTTTACATGTTCTTCACATAAAACAGCGGCAGCGGCTCAATCGGTCGTCTGGTAATCTGAAGGTTCCTGGCTCGATTACGGCTGTGTGTTGAAGTGTCCCTGAGCAAGACACTTAACCCCTAACTGCTCCCTGAGGTTGGCACCTTGCATGGTCGCCGCCGCTGTTGTGTGTGAGTGAATGTGAGGCATAAGTTGGAAAGCGCTTTAGATAAAAGCACTATATAAATGCAGTCCATTTACCATTTACTGAAGAACCATACAAGTCCGTTTGGAATTTTTTTGGACAGCCCATGTATTTGCAGTAGTTTTGATTGATTGAACATTTTATTAACAGATTGCAGAATGGGTACAGTACGGCTCAATACACACAATTGTTAAGGGGATGCAGACCAGAGAAAGACTTTCGTCTTGTTTACATCAGGGTCCCCCATTTTCAATTCATAATGTAGATAAAAAGAGTTAAATTAATTCTAAATAGAGTAAAAACGTAACACTTGCTTATAGCTTATAGCTTACAGATTTACTGTGATATGATGTCAAAATGGGCAGGGGTGAGGTGGGTTTTAGGAGTAAGGTCAAGCAGTAGTCTGACCAGTTTGTTTTGTGATGTTTGTAGTCTTGTTTTTAGTGCCTTTGAGGTGCTTTGGTACCATGAGTTGCAAGCATAGTCGTAGTACCCTTGAATGAGTTCTCCTGTTAGAGTCTTCAGGGTATTCTTGCTTACTAGAGAGGAGATCCGGTACAAGAATCTTGTTTGTTGGTTGACTTTTTGTCACACGAAAGATTTGCCTCTATAGGATGGAGCCCAGGTATGTAATTTCATCTTTTCTTGCGACAATATTGTCACCCACTGTAACAGTGAAGCCGTTGGCCTTGGTGAGTTTGTTATTTGATCCAAAGAGAATGGACTCTGTTTTACCCAGGTGTAATGATAGTTTGTTATCAGCGAGCCAGGGCCCTCATTCATCAACGTGTTCTACGCACAGATTTGTGCTTACCCTGTGCGTACGATCATTTCTAAGCAAAGAGTGGGATTCATCAATTTCAACTTGAACTTGACTCCGTGCTTACGTCTACGCACAGCTCGGACCACACTTAGCTGACGCCCAGTGGTAGAACATCGTTACTACGGCAGAAGCGCTCCTCAGTTCTGCATTAGTTTCAAGGCGGAAATAAGCTTCCGTGCATTAGTGTTCAACTTCTGTATGACCCGTAATTCATTATAGTTCATTATAAAATAGCGACAGTAGTGTAATTATAACGGGCTCACATGCGAACAAGAGGTTGGCCTGCTTGTTTGGCACGGGGGGGCAGACGCAAAACACCAACCTCCAAACATGATTAAATATTGTTTCAAATAAAAAGCGAATTATTTTGTGTTTCATGTTTCCAAATAAGATTGGTCACGAAATGCTTTCTACTTCAATTTGTTGGTTAGAATAGATGACCTCCGTTGAAACTTCACTGAGACTAACAGTCTATTTGTGAGCTCCCGCTCAGATGTGATAATAATAACAATAATAATAATAGCTTCATTTTATATAGCGCCTTTCAAGAGACCCAAGGTCGCTTTACATAGATAGGGGGAGGGAATAACAAAGAAACAGACATAGTGGACAGACACACAACATATAAATATGATGATGGAATTCATTCAAGATCCTCCCCACCCTCGGGTCTTTGCCACCGGCACGGTCCATCGTGATATTGGAGATGGATCGAGCAATAGACTGTTACTGTAGCTGTCAAAGCTCCATCACAAATGCAGTTATGTGAATAGAAAGGGATTCCACTAAGTCAATGTTGCGATGCGCATTTGCCTGATACATGTTGTTGCTGCATGCCGGGAGGAAGGCGATGCTGAATGTTTTCAATTCATTAAATAAAACGGATACTTTTTGCAAGGGTTTACTGACTGTCATACAAATAATCAACCAACTACATACTGTAACTTTTCAGTGCACGTTCTTATTTACATTGTGACAACAGCCTTGTGAGTTCCCGCAGTGACCCGCACACAGACATGACGGAATTCAAGTTCATGTATTGAAAGGCAGGCTACATCATACATGCAGTGAGATTCATTGTTCTTGTATATGCTCTCGTATTATTGTTTATATAGGCTACCCAATACTGACATCAAAATAGATTGTAGTATGCCTCTAGAAATCATATGCAGCAGGTAGAAAATTGACGGGAGATCCATCGCGATTTGGAATAAAATTGAGGAGAACTTTAATCCCTGGGTATTAATCAAACAACACGGGAAAAGGCAGTCATATTCCAGCGCGGTCTTTATTAGCCGACAAAAAAATAGATGCCTCTAAAAATCATATAGCCAATCGAACACAACTAATAAAGGCATTCATATTACAGCACGGTTATAATGACACACAACCAACGCCAAACAGTGGTCAACGAACGGTCTTTATTAGTATTTTGAGCTGTCCAGGCAGAATTGCAGCAATGGTCTTAGGGAGCCGTTGATATCTGACATCACCGTTTACAAATCCGCCTTTTATTTATCCCATAATACGCGATATTCTTCTTGGTTCGACAGCAGTGAACAATCTCCGTGGAGTTTCTCAGAGTTCTGCTCGGGTCAGTCCATTATTTCACATCCCATGGGGGGTGTTTCCTCACTTTCATGACCATATATGGATAATCATGCACGAGCATTGACGGTAGAACAAAGTGGTATTCATCAACACGGAGGAGCATAGGACCTGTGTACGCACGGTTGATGAATCCCGACTTTCC
>NC_140165.1:42710598-42821968 GCF_963971535.1 Notolepis coatsorum
ATCCCGCAACATCTCCCCTGAGGCACTGATGTGTAAAGAAAAGAAATGAATAGAAAATAAAAAAAATATGAATAAACCCCCCTCTGAGTTCCTGATTATAGCCTGGGTGATAGCGCGGCCATGAATAAATCAATTAAAATCCACAATCAAGAACAGCGCGCGCTCGTTGAGTGTCTCATTAGGCTTTGGGGAGTGTCCGTTCCCCTTATTATACTTTAAGGCGGCTAAATTCGGCTTCTCATCTTCAACCGGTCCCCACAGCCTTTTTGAAGATGAGATGTTAATTGCATGCAAAGCTATACTCTAAAAATGACTTAAGTAAGTCATTAACCTATACGTTGTACTTGAACCTTGAACTCCAAGTGGAACCTGCAGGCGGCGACCGGAGAAATAGGACTCCTCTGTGACTTTCAGAACCTTCTGATGAGAGGACGGAAAGTAAACGTATACCTGAGTGAGTTGTACATGCATTTCAACGTTGCTAAAGGTTTGTTTTGAGTCACAATGGGTTGTTAAAGTTCTAAAAAGCTTAGTTTCCATCTACCATACAAAACGGCCTCTTCAATACCCAAAAGGTAGATGATAAAATAGAATAAAATAGAATAGAATAGAAGTGCTTTATTGATCCAGATGGAAATGCAGCACCACATATCGCGCACAATGAACATTTAGTTAGTCAAAAGTAAAAAAAAAATATAGGAATACGAATAAAATACAACTTAAAATACACAGTCAGAGATATACATTATAAAATATGTATATACTGATATACTGATCAGTGTTTTCAGCCTTTATCAACCCGTCATCTGCCATTCCGTGAAGTCTCGGTGCTGTGTTTGTTATTTGTTTGTTGATGGCAATCTGCCCACCCCGTTGCTGCATCTGTAACAGAATAAAAGCACTGGAAACGTGGTCTCTATTTTCTCAGCAGGATGTTTATTTTCATAAACATAGCATCTCGTACAAAATGGAAAGCCTTTGATGGTCTACTCTAATGAACCTAGATTAATAGATTCATCGCTCGATACCCGCTCGGTGGTTGCGGCCTGTTAGCTTGTAGCTATCTGTTCTGTTAGCCAGTAGCTAGCTGTGTCCTCGTGGTCGTGGTTTCCCCTGCCCCCTCCCAACCCTTGTTCGAGAGCTGAAAGTCTATTTACCTAGCAACGGCTGCCAGCCCATAGCAACGCCCGCCCTATCTCATACAAAATGTTTACATTCCCCTGACTGTGCGAGTGACCTTGACTCTCTTCTCGCTTCTTATCTCTCCCACAGGCCCTGTCTGTCTAGCTCTTACAGTTCCAGTTTAACACACAGAGGATCTCTATAGATATGTACTTTACATACATGCCTGTCATAATCAAGTGAAAATCAGTGATTTCCTTCAATACATTGTAAAATACTGAAATATACAGTCCGAAAATATACAGTAATATACAGCAGGTCACCACGTACAAGAAGGCACCCATCACAACCGACTTGTAGAACATCCTTGTACAGACATTGAAGGATCTCGGCATTCAGAGGAAGTAGAGGCGGCTCTAGCCCTTCTTGTAGAGTGCCTCAGCGTGTTTCGACCTGTTGAGTGTGTTGTCTATGTGCACTCAGAGGTATTTATAATCCTCAACCATGTCCACATCGACCCCCCTGATGGAAATGGGGGTCACCGGTGTACTCCTCCTCCTCCCCAGATCCACAGCCAGTTCCTTGGTCTTCGTCACATTCAGCTGGAAGTGGTTCTTTTCACACCATGTGACGAAGTCCACCACCAGTGCCCGGTATTCCTCCTCATCACCATCCTTTATACATCCCACTATCGCAGAGTCATCAGAAAACTTCTGAAGGTGGCAGGACTCTGACCGATAGTGGAAGTCATTGATGTGGAGTCAGTGGTCCCTGCCTGCTTCAAGATGTCTACCATCATCCCTGTACCAAAGAAACCCTCCTCAACATGTCTCAATGACTACAGACCGGTGGCACTCACCTCTGTGGCCATGAAATGTTTTGAGAGGCTGGTCAAGGATCACATTTGTGCCTCCCTCCCAAGTGATATGGACCCTATGCAATTTGCATACAGGCCAAACAGGTCCACTGACGATGCGGTCGCCCAAGTACTGCACAGCACCCTCTCTCACCTTGACCGTCAGAAGGGGGGCTATGTGAGACTGTTGTTCATTGACTACAGCTCAGCGTTCAACACCATAGTCCCCACCAGACTGGTGGACAAGCTGATCGAGCTGGGTCTGAGCTCCGCTCTGAGTGCCTGGATACTGGACTTTCTGAGCGAAAGGCCCCAGGCGGTCAGGGTGGGGGGTCAGACCTCCAACACCATCACCCTGAGCATCGGGTCCCCCCAGGGCTGTGTTCTGAGCCCCCTGCTGTACTCACTATACACACACGACTGTGTGGCCAAGTTCAGCTCCAACTCCATAGTGAAGTTTGCGGACGACACAGTTGTGGTGGGGCTGATCTCGGACAACGACGAGAAGGCCTACCGGGAGGAGGTTGAGGTACTGGAACGCTGGTGCCAGGACAACAGCCTGCTCCTGAACATTGGTAAAACCAAGTAGCTGATCGTGGATTATAGGAGAGGACAGCAGGAGACACACACACCACTGAGGATAAACAGCGCTACCGTGAACAGGGTGAGCAGCTTTAAGGACCTGGGGGTCCACATCTCAGAGGATCTGACATGGACAACACACATAGACTCAGTCGTAAAAAAGGCGAAGCAGCGCCTCTACCACCTGAGACAGTTAAGGAAGTTCAGAGTATCTGGGAAGATACTCCAGTCCTTCTACTCCGGAGCTGTAGAGAGCATCTTGACTGGAAACATCACTGCCTGGTATGGAAACAGCACGGCACAGGACAAGAAGGCCCTACAGAGAGTGGTGCGCTCAGCCGAGCGTACCACGGGTATTGCACTACCACCCCTGCAGGTTCTATACAACAAGAGGTGCAAATCCAGAGCCTGCAGAATAATGAAAGACCCACACCACCCCAACAACAGCCTGTTCATGCTGCTGAGGTCAGGCAGACGCCTGCGAACCCCAGTTACTAGGACAGAGAGACTTCGGCTCAGCTTCTTCCCCCAGGCCATCAGAGCCTTGAACACTGAACTCTCCATACAAAAGCGCACATGAACACACACATGACACACACACTGTACACGCTCACACACTAGCAGCCACTTTAACATGAGCAAGCACACACTCATGCTGCACACGCCCACACTTATGGCCACTAAGGAAAGGTCACTTTAAAAATAGTATAGTATAACCTGAGATTGTATAAAATAGCATGTACAGAAAGACCCAGTGCCTCATCCGTAGCTAACAGTGTATTGCACTACCAAAGGACCTAGCATGTCCTCCATGCTCTGTAAATAACTTATGTACAAATACCGATATGCCCTACTATGTTACTTGTTTATTGCACAATGTTGTTTTATTGGATTCTATTATATGTTGTTACTACTGTATTGCACATCGTTGCGGGCAAGACCACCCGCATTTCATTGTATACTTGTATGCCGTGACAAATAAAACTCTTGACTTGACTTGACTAGACAGTGAAGAGGAAGGGAGAGAGGATCAAATGTGATACATTGTATTGTAGCTTTAAAGGATCAGATGATTATATGAGCTATACATTATTTTCCAAAAAGTCAGAGATACTTAAATAAATTATATTTAATAGTGACTATCTATCCATCCATCCATCTATCTATCCATCTATCTATCTATCTATCTATCTATCTATCTATCTATCTATCTATCTATCTATCTATCTATCTATCTATCTATCTATCTATCTATCCATCCATCCATCCATCCATCCATCCATCCATCCATCCATCCATCCATCCATCCATCCATCCATCCATCCATCCATCCATCCATCCATCCATCCATCCATCCATCCATCCATCCATCCATCCATCCATCCATCCATCCATCCATCCATCCATCCATCCATCCATCCATCCATCCATCCATCCATCCATCCATCCATCCATCCATCCATCCATCCATCCATCCATCCATCCATCCATCCATCCATCCATCCATCCATCCATCCATCCATCCATCCATCCATCCATCCATCCATCCATCCATCCATCCATCCATCCATCCATCCATCCATCCATCCATCCATCCATCCATCCATCCATCCATCCATCCATCCATCCATCCATCCATCCATCCATCCATCCATCCATCCATCCATCCATCCATCCATCCATCCATCCATCCATCCATCCATCCATCCATCCATCCATCCATCCATCCATCCATCCATCCATCCATCCATCCATCCATCCATCCATCCATCCATCCATCCATCCATCCATCCATCCATCCATCCATCCATCCATCCATCCATCCATCCATCCATCCATCCATCCATCCATCCATCCATCCATCCATCCATCCATCTATCTATCTATCTATCTATCTATCTATCTATCTATCTATCTATCTATCTATCTATCTATCTATCTATCTATCTATCTATCTATCTATCTATCTATCTATCTATCTATCTATCTATCTATCTATCTATCTATCTATCTATCTATCTATCTATCTATCTATCTATCTATCTATCTATCTACTGTATAAGGTCAGGTTATCAAAGTATACTGACACATAGTGTTTACTGTAGTCCTGCGTGACACAGGGCTACTCTGTCATCACCAGCTGTAATGCAGAAAAAGAGCATGACCAGAGCATACATGTGTCAAGTTGCATGACATTAAATTGTATCACTCCAGTAGCTTCTGACCCCTGGCTTTTATTTTCATCTTTCTCCCTCTCTCTCTTTCCCTCCTCTCTTTCCCTCCTTTCCCTCCTCTCCTCCCTCACTCCTTCTGTCCATCCATACACACCTTTCTTCCTCTCCTCCTTTCCATTCCTCCTTCCGTCCCCTCCTCCCTCTCCTTGAACCTGCTTCCCCTTCTAAAATCACTTGTTTATTTGTTTTGTTTTCCGTTGAGCCTTCAAAGAGCAGTGCAATATAATTGACGGAACATTTCTTGTCTACTTTGCATAACCCATCATTGTAAATTAGGCAATCTGTGAGAGGGGGATTTGGGAGTGGCTTTGACTGCAGAGCGATGGGGAGAGGCCCTAGAAGGGGTACATAGGGCCTCAATCTTTCAAGTTTCAAGTTTCTTTAATAGTTGTCATACAGAAGTACAGAATACTTTTATACAAAATGCTTCTTACTGTTACGCTCCAGAGACTGTGCTAGACACGATAAGTATGAAATAAAATAAAGTAGCATGTAAAAATAAGTAAAAATAGAGGTCACAGTGTTCAGTATAGACATATGTACAATGTTCGATGCAGACTAGAAGTAACTGAGTTACCATACAATATACAATATACTATGCAATATACTAATATACAATACTATATAGTGCGAAGCAGAAATGGGATGAGGTACAATTTAGGTACAATTTACAGTAAGGTGTATGAGTTGTAGTGCAAATCCTTTACCAATAAATATAAAGTGTGTTTAGGTGATCTAAAGTGTGGAGAGTGGGTGCTGCAGTGTGTTGTTTGTTTAAAGTGAGTGTGTGCATGTGCATGTGTGTGCTGTGTGCATTTGATGATTGTTGTATAGTGTTTATTGTTCGTTGAGCAGCCTGATGGCCTGGGGATAGGCCTGATGGCCTGGGGATAGAACGTCCAGAACGTAGATCCCACCTGTGATAAATGCAGTCTTTTACCGGTATCTCTAGCACTACAGCTCGTTCTGGCAGTGTCCCAATTTTTTTTTACACTTTTTAACTGCTGCTGTGACCCACTGTAACCTCCATTCATATGTAAATACTGATCGGAACGTGCAATGTAACTCACTGTGCCTTGTATATATATATATTTATCTATTTTTACCTTATTTTCTAGAACTCGCTTGTATTCACGTAAATATGTTTAAGTTAAGTATTGTGTGATTTTTTGTGAAGGGCGGACTAGCAAAGTAAGATTTTCATTGTATGGCAAACTGTCTGTTTAACTGTGCATATGACAATAAACAATCTTGAATCTTGAATCTTGAATCTGTCCACTCACTGGAGATCCGTTTTTAAAACACTGTCAAGAGGTCCTCAAAATCGAAATTCAACCAAATCACAAACAGTACTGTATTTGCAAATCTGGTATGTCATAAATGTATAGATGTAGCAGTACTATCTATCTGTATGTCGTGTGTGTCATATATGTTATGATGAATTGAAAATGGGGGACCCTGATGTAAACAAGACAAAAGTCTTTCTCTGGTCTGCGTCCCCTTAACAATTGTGTGTATTGAGTCGTACTGTATTGTACCCGTTTTGCAATCTGTTAATACATTTTTTAATCAATCAATCAATCAATCAATCAATCAATCAATCAATCAATCAATCAATCAATCAATCAATCAATCAATCAATCAATCAATCAATCAATCAATCAATCAATCAATCCCATGCTAGAAATGTTTTGGTATAGAAGGAGAAAATAATGATAATCCCTCTGGAACTAAACTCAACTAAACTAAAGATTTGTTATGTTGGTAGAGACTGGAAGTCTCCTCACCCACAGAGTTGGACTGTGGAAGGTAATGCAAACTTGAGAAACTCAGACTCACAATGTAAGGCTCATCTGAACGAATGTGATTTGGGGGGAATTAAATGAACACAGCAACATTATGGGAAATTAACGTACCGACTTCTCCAGAGTCAGACAAGGAGATAGATACCAATTTCCAGAAAGCTATCTGACTGCAAGCTAGCCTAGCGTAGCACACATTAATGGAAGTGGATACAGATCAGCTAGCCTACCTCTCCCGGAGTTTGAAGCTGATCCGGTGTCTCCTCCTGTCTCCCTCTCCCTCCTCTGTTTACAACATAGTCTACCTTTCACTCCTCCTTCCACCCTCCTCTCCTTACTACCCCGTCTGCGTGAATACTTTCGGCAACCCACTTGTCCTTCCGCATTGCTCTGATTGGCCGAGCGCGACGGGCTCCTCAGTCAGCTCCTCAGCCAGGCTCCGCTTAAGGCAATTTATACAAATGGAAGTATTGATTATGCCGTAACGAATCATTAAAAAAATATACCCTTAACTGGAATATCTTGTGCCTTTACACATATCTTGGATTATGTAATTGGTTTGTCATGACAAACAAATAAAAAATCGCATCGCCGTATTCGCCGGCTTCGCGGCTGCGGCGCGGGTCCACGACCCTCCGTGCTCCGATCGCCAGCGGGGAAAATATGCTGCCGTGAAGCGGCATCGCTGAGCTCTGGTGTCCGCTGGACGAAGCCAGAGACGGTCTTATTATGGGGTTTATGCCGAGAAGGCGTAACACAACAGTGAACACATAGTGCAATGCATCTGTCAGTCGTACTTAAAGGTGACATGTACTATAAATGTAATTTTTCAGTCTCTAGCATTGTATTATAGTAATAGGAGTTCGTATCAATGTGTTTTAGTGTCTAAATACCATATTGGCGGATTGCTCTGATTCAGCTCAGCCCCTTTCCTCAGGCCATTTTGATTTGTAAATCAGGCCATTTTGATTTGAACGGCCGATATACGTCATACGGCCGCTGGGTAGCGCACAGTGATGCGATTGGCTCTGTGGTTGGAGCTAATGCCCGCCCCCATTCTACCTAGAATAGAGAGGTACCTACTACCGCTACCTTCCTACATACCGGAGAAACAGGAGTGCAGTCACTTGCCTATCTTCCACGATGAGCAAACCCTGCAGGCCTTACAGGACATGTTCTGTTCCTGGCTGTAAAGCTACTAATACGTCTTTGCACGCTTTTCCCGTGGATGCCGAACTTCGCCAGCAATGGACAAAGTTCGTTTTTGGGGACCCTCCTAGTTCTGTCGCAACGTCTCATACTCAGGTTTGTACTGCACATTTTTCCGCCGAAGACGTTGTCAATCAAGGTCTTTTTGATGCTGGGGCGGCATCCTGGATTCTTCTAAAGAAAGGAGTTGTACCTACTATTCGGGACGCGACAGAAGTAGTAAGTAGATATGTCGTAATTAGTCAGCTAACTAACTAACTGTTGCTACGTTCACTGTGTGTGTGTGGGGGGTGGAACCATTGTTTGGGGGGTGAGGTATGTTATTATCATCAATCTAACGTTACTGTGTGTGTTCGACGGTGGGGTATATAATTAATCTTTTGATGCTGGGGTGTTTTCCTGGATTGTTCTAAAGAAAGGAGTTGTACCAACTATTCGGGACGCGACAGAAGTACAAGTAGATATGTCGTAATTAGTCAGCTGAACTGTTGCTACGTTCACTGTGTGTGTGTGTGTGTGTGTGTGGGGGGGAACCATTGTTTGGGGGGTGAGGTATGTTATTATCATCAATCTAACGTTATTGTGTGTGTTCGACGGTGGGGTATATAATTAATCTTTTGATGCTGGGGTGTTTTCCTGGATTGTTCTAAAGAAAGGAGTTGTACCAACTATTCGGGACACGACAGAAGTACAAGTAGATATGTCGTAATTAGTCAGCTGAACTGTTGCTACGTTCACTGTGTGTGTGTGGGGGAACCATTGTTTGGGGGGTGTGGTATGTTATCGGAGGTATGTTATCATCAATCTAACGTTACTGTGTGTGTTCGACGACAAGCTCCAGTGCCCATGTACGCCTGCCTCCAGCTTCCAGGGACATCAGTTGCCAGACCGACCCCCCAAATATGAGTTATGTTGGTACACAGCTGTCTATGAAAACTCTACGGTCACATGTCAAGAGTCGAGGTTTGTAACATTTCTGATCAATTAGCAATTAATGTATTCCAACACACATGTAGTTTTGGCAGCTATATATAATAGCCTTTACATATAACCCCCCCCCCCCCCCCCACCCAGTTTTGTGCCTGCCAGGCTCTGATCTGACACCCTTCCCCCCCCAACCAATCACTAGAGCACATTTTTAACTGCGGCCTGTTTAACTGCACATGACAATAAACAATCTTGTATCTATAGCAATATGTACAGTTTGAACTATAGTCTCCCCTGTTTGACTCCCTTGTTTGGCTAAACTATGTTTTGTAAATAGGTGTTCAGGCGAAAGTCGTGTCTGTATCTGTCGGGGTGGTGACCACAACTACTGGCTACTGGTCTAGTCAACAGGGACCCTCCACGTCAACACCTGTGAAGGCGTTTAGACCCAGTAAAAGACCACGACTGGAGTCTGATGACGATGAAGTGACCTACAGCTCGATAGACGTTCCAGAGCCTCATGATTCCATGTTCAACATTGACTCATTGATGAGCGAGCCCTCGATTGTAGCGTAAGTTGTTACAAAAATCTCCATGGCCGGTAAATAGAAAAGCTGTATAGTTGTGCCGTGTTATTTATTTGTGTTTTTCTCCCTTGAGCGAGCAGGGAACCGTCAAAACCAATCTATGAGGTCCAGAAATACATCGTTTACGAAGACAGTCTACTAGACTTATTCTAACAGTGTCCGGTGTGCGATGCTGGATGTCATATCACGAAGACTACGCGAGGGACCTTCTTGGCTGTCCGCCAGCTCTGCCCGAGTTGTAAATATAGCAGAAAGTGGGCCAGTCAGCCAATCCTAGGGAGCACACCAGCCGGAAATATCCAGCTGTCGGCTGCTGTTTATTTCACTGGCTCATCTTTCACCCAAATGGAGAAGGTATTTGATTTGATTGATTTGATTGACAAGTCAGATATACATTATGTTTTTGTTTGTGATTTACACATGCATATTAACAAAGCGTTATTCATTTATTCTTTTAGGTTCTCAATGCGTTACGCGTCTCGACAATCAAGTACAGAGCGTTTCGGAAACACGCCAAGATGTTCTTGGAACCGGCTGTTATGAGTATGTGGAATACGGAGCAAGAGGTTACCCTCGCCAGATTAAGCCAGGAGGAGATGGTCATAATCGGAGGTGACATGCGCGCAGACTCTCCAGGTTAGAAAACAGCTCCCCAATGTCAGATTTCGACTTTCTGAATACATTTTTAATATTGCACTACATTGATTGAAATTGTTATTATTATTTTCAACAGGCCACAGTGCTAAGTACGGTAGTTACTCTGTGATGGAACTCGCCACCAATCATGTCATAGACGTCCAACTAATTCAGGTAATTAACAAGTCTGAAGACAACGCACCCTTCATTGTGCTCAAACAAACACATCTCACAAAGCTCTCGCTCTTGAATCTTGAATCGCTGTAGGTGTGAAGTGGTATGGCTGTGTGTGTGGGCGGGGGTTAGGAAATGGAAATTGTGGGATGGGGGATGTAGTGTTTTTAACACGGGTGACTATTTTGAAAAGGCTATTTCATTGCTCTGTGTCTCTTGCCTTGCTTGTACCTCAACAGAGCAATGAGGTAGGGGGGAGTTACCAATGGAAAAAGAAGGCTTGAAGAGAAGCCTCGCTCTTCTGAAGGACCGAGATGTGACCTTGGACTGTATTGTCACAGATCGTCACCCGCAGATTCAAAAGTACCTGAGAGATCTGGGCATCAAACACTTCTACGATGTGTGGCACGTGGCCAAAGGTATGACACTTATGTCGAAAGGCATCCCACATTCAATCTCTTAGGATGTTGTTATCCTGTTCTGTTTAGATTTACGACTGTTATGTTCTGCTTAATTCAAATTCAAGGCCTGTCTAAGAAGCTGGACAAGGTGGCACAAGATAAAGACTGCAAGGTGATAAAAGAATGGCGCCAACACATATCTAACCACCTCTACTGGACTGCTGCCACATCAAAGACGCCGGCTGAGAGGGTGGCCAAGTGGAAGTCATGTCTCAATCACCTGATGAATGTACATGAACACGACGAAGAACCACTCTATCCACGTTGTCTTCATGCTGACCGTTTGTCGAGAGATAGTAGCAAGTGGGTTAAACCTGGTATGTCTGTCTGTCTTTCATCATGATTATATACTCAACATATTTATTTATGTTCTCATTCTAGATTGGTGTGATTTACAAATGTATACTTGCTTGAATAATTCTAATCTACTGTAATATACTCTAATGAAATATCTGAATGCAATTTCTTTTTTACTTTAGACTCAAAACCGGCCCACCAGCTCGAGAAGGTGCTGCTAAACACGAGGCTCATCAAAGATGTCTCCAAACTAAGTCCACACCATCAAACGTCTTCACTGGAGTCCTATCACAGTGTCATTTTACATTTTGCCCCGAAGAACGTTGTCTTTTCATACATTGGAATGCTTTGCAGGTATTTTATATTGTGTACAAATGACTAATTATGGACTCCTGATGTGTTGCATTAGATAACCTCAGATCAACTACAAATATATTGCTTATCGAAATTTTCCTTTCAGACTATACCTAGCTGCAATGCATTTCAATGAAAACGCCAACCGCCAGCAAGCTACAGATGCTTCGGGAGCCCCGGCTTACAGAATGAGCTTCCCCAAGGCCAAAAAGGGTGGACACACTATAAAACCAAGGAAAACCGCTCCCACAGTCAGTAAGTCAAAATATCAACATTTATTATTGCACACACATGACCTATATAAATAGAAAAATATTTCCACTTACAGTGGAACAGCATTAACAACAATAACAATAAATTGAATAAATAATAACCTTTTTAACATGACAAAACAAATAACAATTTCTCATTTACAGACCATGTGAACCAGCTCATGGAGCTCCTGTTTGACTCCGTCATTCATGACCCCCAACCATATCTCCAGGTGGTTGAGCAGATTCCCATCCCAGAACATCTGTGCGCACAGTTTGACAGGCCTTCCATGGAAGAAGCGGTTGCTGCATATGTGTCACGCTTTAATCTTGTACCGGCCTGAAGCCAGTGTAGACACCATCAGCATCCGGAAATTCAGTGCGGATTCTTAGCACTACACAGGAAGGGATTACTACCCTCACTCTGCGTCCTAAGAACCCCCAACACCAGGCCACAAAACACCGGTACGAGATATATCTGAAACGGCTAAAGAAAAAGAAGGAAGTATTATATTTATGCACAAATAAAAAAAATAAACGCTGTGAAATTACTATTTGTCATGTCATGTCATTGGACAGTAGCAAGCATTGATTATATGGGATGTGCAATAAGGATTAGATCGTGTTTTCAAGAAAGATTAGTATAGTCTGAGAGATGCAAGATGGAGAAACACCTGTAAAAAAAAATATAAATCTGTAATAAATATTATTTACTTATTGATTCCGCGGGCTGGTATCCGGCCAAAATCTGCCTTGTAGATATTGGTTGCCATTTGGATAGTATAGGGGTTGAAGCAGACTGGTTGCAATCCAGGATCAACAACCATGCACAGAAGTCCCTCGGGCTCCTGATTTATTCTCCTCCTGACCTATATATAGAAAATTAAATAGTTAGCCATATGCATGGTTTTCAGTGCTAACAAGATGCAAGGTTGTGTGACATTACTACTGTACCTGAGGAACCTCCATGCAGCACACATTCTCCGCCTCGGTTGGCATTATTCCACAATTTCCACACGTACACCTAGTAGATTGATTTGAGGGTGAAGGAAATCAATCTATCAATGATCAAAATGGCTACAATACAGTACTGCTCAATACCAACACAACTGCTATAGGATGCTAGGATGGAGACCAAGAAAATACTTTCGTCTTGTTTACATCAGGGTCCCCCATTTTCAATTAATTATTACAATTGACATACAGTGGATGCATGTTCCCAAATAACTTTCCTTTATAATTGCGGGGGGACATTAGGTCAAATGTGCAGTACTACCAAAAGTCTGGTCGCACGTACAGAACTGTTGCATATAACGGTATGCTGCTCTTTATAAAGTAACGTTATAGCAAACTATTGAAGCAAGCTAGTAATAATTAAAAACTGCTCAATACAAACACAACTAGTCAGAGGTAAACAAGGTAACGTTACTTATAGCAAGCTATCGAAGCAAGCTGGTCAGAAGTAAGTACTAACGTTACTCGCTCTTTTCGGCAAGCCATTAGACTAACGTTACAACATAAACTTACCACTCGGAAACGATTTGCAAGCCTCGCTGTTGCAACTCAACTTCTTCTTCCGAAACATAGTCTGGGTCGCTCTCTGGATCCCAAATATACGGTACCGGTACAGCCATGTTGTATTAGTATAAAGTGTTCACCTGGAAGGACGGGGAGATGGGCGGAGCTATTTGGTGGGTGGCTGTCACTCAAAGCATTCTGCTAGTATGGGTGGAGCCAAGCCAATAACAGCTTGAAATCCTGAGGCAGAAAAATGCTGGTTTTGAGTACTTGATTAGAAATATAAAACAATGATTATTTTTGGAATAAACCTTACAGATGTGTTACATAGACTCACAGGAATTGTGTAAAGTTGCCCAAATAGTGCTAGGAATAGCAGTACATAGCCCCTTTAACTATGTGTTCACTGTTGTGTTACGCCTTATTACATAATATATTATATTACATAATCCAATTATGTGTAAAGAAACAACATATTCCAGTTAACGGTACATTTTTTTAATGATTCGTTAAGGCGTATAAATTGCGTTCGGGATCTCCATGTTTTGGGGGTATTCATCAGAAAAATCGGATCCGAGGGCGGTTAGGTGGCGTAGCGGAGATTGCATTTGTCACCACCCCGAAGCTGTGAGCTGGATTCGCCTGTTCGAATCCAGCTCACAGCTCCGGGGTTGTCACCAGCTTGGCTGGCCGTTCACACTAATACAATTGGCTGTATTAGAGGGTGGGAGACGCTGGCGGGGTGGGTCCGGGTCGTTGTAAACAGCGACTCCTACAGTTCGGTCGGGGCGCCTGCTAAGCGCGGATAGGACCTGAGTGGGATAGTGTGATCCTTCCACACGCTACGCCCTCTCAGGGAGGATCCGCGCTGCCAGGTGAAAAGAAGCGGTTGATTGGCTGGACGTGTGTCGAAGGAAGCACGTGATAGCCTCCACTCTGTGGGGGGTAAGTGCGCAGCGACCAGGAAGGGATTGGGAATTGGCATACGACTAACATTGGGATGGGAAAAAATCGGAGAAAAATGGAGGGGGAAAAAGATAAAAAAAAAATAAATAAAAAAAATCGGATCCGGGATTTGGCTCCCATCAGTCGGGCAAGAACTGCAGGTTTTCAGCCTCTCTCCTCTCTCCTGGAGCTTAAGCGGAGTTTAGTATTCCTGCCTGGCGGAGGAGGAGCCCGTCGCGGCTCATGCGCATGCGCGCGCTCGGCCAATCAGAGCAATGCGGAAGGACATCGGCCAATCAGAGAAATGCGGAAGGACAAGTGGGTTGCCGAAAGTATTCACGCACCCCGTCTCTGTCCACCCCTCCTCCACACACAGACACACACACACACACACACACACACACACACACACACACACACACACACACACACACACACACACACACACACACTCCGTCACTGACTGCGGGCAGTGCGCATACATACACATGCACTCATTGTCTGTCTTTCCATATACCATATAACCATATACAGATGAAGCTTTTAGTTTTCCTGGGCGCTTTGCCGCGACGTGCGCACGGTTATATCACGTCGTGGAAATGAATTAGGAACCCAGGCTGCTGTTCTATTTTATGCCGCCAGGAGGCGCAAAGTCATTAGACGGACGCTACAACGTCCTACACAGTATATACTGTATAACGATCTGTATATGTTTTGTTGTCTAGAATAAATACCATACCATATGTCTAAAGCAATGTTGCTGAATAAAATAATTAACCAGTTAAAACCTGTCGAATTAGCAGTCAATGTGTATATTTTGTGTAGTGCCAGGTGGGCTCTCTTTATAATGGATATATTTTGTCTAGTACCGTGGTCTAGTGGTTTAAGGTTATTCCTTTCAAGCTGACGCCCGGGGTTCGAATCCCACCGGTTCTAATATATATATATATTTTTTTAATTATTTATAAAATGAAATTGCCCGCAACGATGTGCATAATACAATAGTAATAATATATAATAAGAATCCAACCAATAGAGCGACATTGTGCAATAAACAAGTAAACAAAGTAGGGCATATTTTACAGTAGGGCACTTTGAAACAACCAATCACGATGCGCGATAGCACGAGCGGTGCACAGTCAGGAAGTAATGTTAGAGCTGAGTTCACTCATTCCGAACGGCGAAATGTAAAATGCTACCCAGGATTGTTGCGTTTCGTTATAAAAACGATGCGGTGATAAACAAAAAACGAATCGCAGTATGCAAAACGTGCGGTTCGAGGATCACAGATGGAGATGCAATCATGCAACGTCCAACTTCGTTCGACACTTGAACTAAGAAGGTGCACAAAGATCGGTAAGTGAATGAACGAATGAATGAAAACTTTATTTAACAGATTGCAGAATGGGTACAATACAGTACAGCTCAATATACACAATTGTTAAGGGGATGCAGACCAGAGAAAGACTTTCGTCTTGTTTACATCAGGGTCCCCCATAGTAACTTGGCTTGCTACTGTACAGTAGCTACAGTTAAATCAATGAGCCATCGACAGTGTGCTAACGTTATCATATACTCTCTTTTTTAGACTCTTTTTGTATCACAAACAGTACTGTATTTGTAAATCTGGTATGTCATAAATGTATAGATGTAGCAGTACTGTATCTGTATGTCATGTATGTCATGTTATGATGAATTGAAAATGGGGGACCCTGATGTAAACAAGACGAAAGTCTTTCTCTGGTCTGCATCCCTTTAACAATTGTGTTTATTGAGCTGTACTGTATTGTACCCATTCTGCAATCTGTTAATTTTCTTTCAATCAATCAATAAATCAATCAATCAATCATTACATCCAAGATACACGGCTGCTGTAGTCTTGTCTTATAAAATACATAAACAATCAGCAATGTCTTGCTTGATGAATGGCCAGCAGTAGCCTAATTAATATTAATAAAAGTATTATCATTTTAATAATTGCGAAACGTGTTTAGTCCCTTGTTTGAGCCGAATCTGGGTTGAACATGATTTGTGGAACTCCCTCTGGTGTTGTGGTCGTGGTATTCACTGACCTTTGGGAAGTATTTCGACATGTACATGGGTATCTTAGTGGTGTAGTGTACAGTATCTTGTAGACCAGGCCCATTGCAAGTTGCTGTACTGTCGTCTACTCTAAGCCATCCTAGGTAGTCAAAGTGGGCAGGGGTGAGGTGGGTTCTAGGAGTAAGGTCAAGCAGTAGTCTGACCAGTTTGTTTTGTGATGTTTGTAATTTAGTTTTTAGCGCTTTTGAGGTGCTTTGGTACCATGAGGTGCAAGCATAGTCGTAGTACCCTTGAATGAGTGCTCCTGCCAGAGTCTTCAGGGTATTCTTGTTTACCAGAGAGGAGATCCGGTACAAGAATCTTGTTCGTTGGTTGACTTTTTTTTATTACATTAGTTGCCATTTTGTCACAGGAAAGATTTGCCTCTAGGATGGAACCCAGGTAGGTAATTTCATCTTTCCTTGTGACAATATTGTCACCCACTGTAACAGAGAAGCCGTTGGCCTTGCTGAGTTTGTTATTTGATCCAAGAGAGAGAGAGAGAACTCGCATGGGGGACCCTGATGTAAACAAGACGAAAGTCTTTCTCTGGTCTGCATCCCCTTAACAATTGTGTGTATTGAGCCGTACTGTATTGTACCCATTCTGCAATCTGTTAATAACGTTTTCATTCATTCATTCAGGAGCATAGGTCAATGACCAAACACACCCAGACTACATACCATCTGTATTCCCTTCAACATCACAGTCTACACCATCTACGTCAACAAACATCAGTCGCCATGAGCGGCGTGAAAAAAGGAGAGTGATGCAGCCAAGGAGGATGGTGACCAACAGAGAACCAAGGTCGAGTCAAGCTCCTTGACCGCTTCATCTGTGGACAGCAACGACACCAAATGCAAGATGATGACAGGTGTTACCTGGCCAGTGCTTCAGCACTTGTTTTCTTTCTTGCACACAGAGAAGACAAGGAGCACCATAATCTCACCCATAGATCAGCTATTTATCACCCTTGTCAAACTGCGTCACGACATGTCCTTTGACCTCATCTCCCACATCAGAGGTGTGTCAAAGGCAACAGTCAGTGATGTGCCCAACGGATCATTTCAGTGAGTGAGCGATTCGATACACGCTCACGGCAATGAACCGATTCACTGATTCGACTCACGGTTCAGTGGCGCTTCCGGATCCCGCTGCGAATCAAAAACTATAAAAAAAATTGGCAGATGTTATACATACAATTACATACAATTATACATACAATTGTTAAGGGGATGCAAACCAGAGAAAGACTTTCATCTTGTTTACATCAGGATCCCCCTGTTTACATCAGTAATCATCGGTAACATTTAGAATTGATTTCAAGGTCCTCCTCCTTATATACAAAGTATAAACATTGCGATCATCTACTATTGAAGGTTCCGAGTCACAGTCTAAAGAAAATCAGTGATGCAGCCTTTGCTAACTATGCACCAAAGTTATGGAACACACTATGGACATTAGGGAAGCTAGATCTCTTAATATTTTCAGAAATAAGCTAAAAACGTACCTCTTCACCATAGCCTTCTAATACACCCCGCTGTTGATTGTACTGTAGCACTATTTTACTCTGGCCATTCTATTGCATAATTTTACTATCTATTCTACTATTCTATTATTGCACTGTATTATTGGTGTGCAAACCAGTCAACTTACAAAAAAGAGCCTGTTGGAGGATTTCAACAAGATAAATGCGACAACATTGCAAAATATTTCACTATAATATTTCAAAGTGAAGTAAAAAATATTATAATAATTATTTGATCATGTTAAATAAGTGTGACTGACTGAGTCCACATTACAGTTCTACTTTTGTTTTGATGTGAAAAGTGATGCTGCATAAGAGGACTGCATTTAGCACTGACTGAGAAAGTACATATTACAGTTCTACTTTGCATTGCATGTAATTTAGAATACAGGCAAATAAAAGTAATTTAGTTTAAAGTACAATCTTGGCTGTCTTTTTCTCTCAACGCTTCAATAGGTAGATGACTAAATGTAAATGTAATATCAAATTTTAACAGATTGCAGAATGGGTACAGTACAGTCCAGCTCAATACATACAATTGTTAAGGGGGTGACGCCTTAGGAATACTTTCGTCTTGTTTACATCAGGGTCCCTCAACAATTAGCATTTCAATGGTGTGTGGGGGGGTTGCCAATCCAATGTCACACCTACACAGGCTAGTCACTCTACCCCCCTGTTGGGATGGAGGGAGAGACGAGACAGACTATTTTCAAGTTTAATGTACATTAGATCTCTTGTTTTCGAGACTATTCTATTGGCTTGCCTTAGAGTAGCCTGTTCATACATGCACTAGACCAGATTTAAGTTTTGTAGTCAGTAAACTTTCCCAGCATCTTTCTGAACCAAGTGAAGAGCATTGGAACACTGTAAAACATGTGTTCAGGTATCTTAAGGGTACAACAGAACGTGGCTTATGTTTTAAAAAGAATGATACAGGTGAACTAGGCCTAATAGTCCACAGTGATGCTGACTGGGCATCAGACGTAGTGCCAGTCTAAGTGAGAGAAGCTCTCTCATTTCATGGAAGAGTAGAAGACAACCAACAGTTGCACTTTCTACCTGCAAGGCAGGATACATGGCCTTAGCATCAGCCATACAGGAGTGTATGTATTTGCAACAGCTACTCAAGGGTATTGATGGATGTCAGTATGCACAAACCAAGGTTTATGATGATAACCAAGGAGCTATTGCACTAGCCAGGAATCCTGTAAACAGGCAAAGATGTAAACATATTGATATAAAATATCACTTCATAAGAGAAACTGTGAATAGTGGGAGGATATGTTTGGAATATTATCCTACTGACAACATGATTGCTGATGTGATGACAAAACCAGCCACTAAGCTACAACTGAAGAAGTTTGCTCAGTATTTGTTTGGCACTTAGTTAGAGTGAAAGAAAAGCATGGATGTGCCAATATGTTTTTTTTGTTGTTGTTGTTTATTTTGTATTGAAGGCCAAAGAGGGAGAATATATATATATATATATATTTTTGTTTTGTACCACAATAAGCTAAGTTCGAGTGGGGGTGTTAAATATATTATTATTATTATGTGCGCCCTTGCTCATTTGTGTTCTACAGAGGGCGATGTAGTAAATCCAGTATGTGACGTCACTGACATTTCCTTTCCATTCCTGTTCCGGTCTATTATTTGTGAATGATTGTTGTTGATATATATAGCGGCACCGCAAGGAGAAGAAGAAGAAGGTTGACATGGGCAAAGTGTTCATCAACATCTCCATCGGCCTGTGCATCTTCAGCCTCGTCTGGTTCTTCTATGCCCTCTACATGCGCTCTGCCCTAGCTAAACAGGTGGTGACAATCCACCCCTCACCTCCTGTGCTTGACGCCAACAGCACCATGTTTGGGAAAATGTATGCCGCAATTCATATCTTACAAGAGATGCATTGATGTATGTGCAGGCTATTCTGCCTCCGTCTGATCAGTATGTAAAAATCACAAAGTTGGGGATATGGATGGGAATATAATTCACTGATTAAAAGAAAAACCAAAAAAAGAAGCAAAACTCATTCTGTCTCTAGTATTATTTGTTCACGCCAACTGTTTTGGAGATGAGGGTGGAAGTAATTTGGCAGTATGTTTTTATGAGGGGGGGGGGCATTCATTCTGTGTTTATTGTGTCATACTGGGGAATAATATTAATATTATGTCCTATTGGGGACATAATTTAAAATTCTGAGCAATTCAATCGTTTTTTTTATGGAGAGGACGTCTGACATTAATTGAAAACTGTATTAACAGATTGCAGAATGGGTACAATACAGTACAGCTCAATACACACAATTGTTAAGGGGATGAATGAATGAATGAATGAATGAATGAAAACTTTATTAACCTGTTCCACCCCAGGTGAAATCTGCATAAAATGTATACCTATGGTAAATGGAATATTGCTCCACTTCTACAAGGGCTATTTGCATATTCTTGGTATCTAGGAACATCTATGGACCTCAATGAATGTATTCTCAGTGTCAGAAATATTGTGTCTATTACTAGGCTTGCTTAAATTCTGATGAAACAAAGGAAAATATGAATTATGATTTTTCTTTTCATCTTTGACAGTGAATAAAACCATGATAATAATGACCAAACTTAAAAAACTGCCACTGAGCTAATTCAGTACCCTCTTGAGATCATGTGTACAAAAGATCTAAGGAAATTAATAAAGGGAAGATGATAAAATTGAAGGTTTTGTATATACAGTACTGAATTCTCCCATCCGGACCAATGCAATTTGAAATATTATTATAGAATATAGAATATATGCTTATACATTACCTTATTATAGCCAATTCCCTTAGCCTTCCCCTTAGCCAGCTCGCCTCTTAAAGGCACTGTGCCCTTTCCCATTCTTGTTATCCAGTATTTTGTGTTCTCCCTTAAAGGGACAGTGCCGTTTTCTGTTTGTTTCAATAAATGCCCAGTTCTTGGCTTACTCTCATACCTGTCTTGTGTTGTGCGATTGGGGTCGGTTACAAACCATAACAGTACGACCCGACCAATCGACGACCCCAGCCAGCACAGACGGTGTATGTTGAGTTTGACTTTTTTTTTTGTTCCTTGTTAGCTTGTTTGGCTCCCCTGTTAGCCTGCTAGCTTCCCTGTTTGCCCTGTTAGCTCCCCTGTTAGCTTGTTAGTCTCCCCTGTTTGCTTCCCTGTTAGCCTCGTTAGCTCCCCTGCAGCTTGTTAGGCCTCTACTACCAGCATGGCCCCTGTCTGCTAGCTTTGCCCCGGCTGCTAGCACAGCCTCTATGTTAATGCAGCCCTTGCTGCTGGCATAGGCCCTGTAGCTAGCCATGCCCAGGCAGCTAACTCAGTCCCTCTGCATGGCCCCTGTCTGCTAGCTTAGCCCCGGCTGCTAGCACAGCCTCTATGTTAATGCAGCCCGTGCTGCTGGCATGGGCCCTGTAGCTAGCCATGCCCAGGCAGCTAACCCAGTCCCTCAGCATGGCCCCAGTCTGCTAGCTTAGCCCCGGCTGCTAGCACAGCCTCTATGTTAATGCAGCCCTTGCTGCTGGCATGGGCCCTGTAGCTAGCCATGCCCTGGCAGCTAACCCAGTCCCTCTGCATGGCCCCAGTCTGCTAGCTTAGCCCCGGCTGTTAGCACAGCCTCTATGTTAGTGCAGCCCTTGCAGCTAGCATAGGCCCTGTAGCTAGCCATGCCCAGGCAGCTAACCCGGTCCCTCTGCATGGCCTCCACTTTTTGTGTAGTTTTTTCCCACTGCTAGGACTGCCCTTTCAGCTAGCAAGGTCAGTTTTCCCGCTGCTAGGACTGCCCTTTCAGCTAGCAAGGTCAGTTTTTCCCACTGCTAGGACTGCCCTTTCAGCTAGCAGGGTCAGTTTTCCCACTGCTAGGACTGCCCTTTCAGCTAGCAAGGTCAGTTTTTCCCACTGCTAGGACTGCCTTTTCAGCTAGCAAGGTCAGAGTTTTTCCCACTGCTAGGACTGCCCTTTCAGCTAGCAAGGTCAGTTTTCCCACTGCTAGGACTGCCCTTTCAGCTAGCAAGGTCAGTTTCCTCCCTCTGCTAGAACTGCCGCTTCAGCTAGCAAGGTCAGTTTGCCCCACTGCTAGGACTGCCCCTTCAGCTAGCAAGGTCAGTTATCTCCCACTGCTAGGACTGCCCCTTCAGCTAGCAGGGTCAGTTTTCTCTCACTGCTAGGACTGCCCTTTCAGCTAGCAGGGTCCGTTTTCTCCCTCTGCTAGGACTGCCGCTTCAGCTAGCAAGGTCAGTTTGCCCCACTGCTAGGACTGCCCCTTCAGCTAGCAAGGTCAGTTTTCTCCCACTGCTAGGACTGCCCTTTCAGCTAGCAATGTCAGTTTTTCTCCCACTGCTAGGACTGCCCCTTCAGCTAGCAAGGTCAGTTTGCTCCCACTGCTAGGACTGCCCCTTCAGCTAGCTAGGTCAGTTTTTCTCTCACTGCTAGGACTGCCCCTTCAGCTAGCAAGGTCAGTTCCCCACTGGTAAGACTGTCCTTCCAGCTAGCTTGTTCTCTCATGCTGGTCCAGCCCTGTCTGCCAGCCTAGCTCCGGCAGCTAGCGCAGCCTCTATGTTAATGTAGCAGTACAGCTAGCATAGGCCCTGTAGCTATCAGTGCCCTGGCAGCTACCATGGTTACCCCTCAGTTCCTCTGGTTACCCCTCAGCTCCTCTTGTTACCCCTCGGCTTCCCTAGTTACCCCTCGGCTACCCTGCCCCAGTTGCTAGCCCCACTTTTGTTGTGGCTTCCCCTGCTGGCTTGGCCCAGTACTTTTTGTTTGTTGCCTTGTTTTTTCCCCTGCCAAACTGTCTGTGTTTTTGGGTCGCCGGGTGGCTCCCGTGGAGGGGGGGGTACTGTGAGGTTTTGTCCTTTGCTCACCTACTCGCTCTGTTCCTTTAAGCCTACTCGCTCTGTTCCTTTAAGCCTACTCGCTCTGTTTCCTTTAGTTTCTGTTTATCAATTGCATTCTCCTCACCTCACTAGCCCCCACCCTCGCGTTCGTTTGCTCTTCGGCAACCACACCCTTGGACTACCTGTCATTATGTGTTTGATTGGTCTGGTGCCGAACACACACTTTTAGTTCAAGTATCAATTACCTTCACGCACCTGATGTTTATTCTAATTAGTTCCCCTGTGGGCTTTAAGTACCTCGCTCTTCCCCCCTGTCCCTTGTCGGGTCGTGCCGTATCATTCCGTATCAGATTCTCTATCACCAAGACTCCTTCGGGAGGTCCTCTGTCTGTTTATGCTGTTTTCATCTCCGCCGTGAGATGCGCTCCAGCCTTCGCCTCCTGTCGCCGTTGCCTGAGGGAGACACTGGACTGCGCTCTCTAAACTTCCATGGGAGGTATCCCAGTGTCCACTTCAGACCTCCGCGCAGCAGACGTCCTGACGCGCATCCAGACCTCCGCGCAGCAGACGCCCAGACGCGCATCCAGACCTCCGCGCAGCAGACGCGCTCTTCACTCCAGACGCGCATCGCTTCCTAATACTCTACGGGAGGATGCGTCTCTCCGAGCCGGCGCGCTCTTCCGCGCAGACGCGCTCTTCACTCCTGACGCGCATTCAGACGCACTCCAGATGCGTCCTCCGTACCGGCGCGTACTCCAAGCAGACGCGCACCCCTCAGACCTCCGCGCCAGATGCGCCCTCCGTACCGGCGCGTACTCTAAGCAGTCGCGCACCACTCAGACCTCCGCGCCAGATGCGCCCTCCGTACCGGCGCGTACTCCAAGCAGTCGCGCACCACTCAGACCTCCGCGCCTGATGCGCCCTTCGTACCGGCGCGTACTCCAAGCAGTCGCGCACCACTCAGACCTCCGCTTGGACAATCCGTTCCCCGTGGCGGCGCGCTCACCCTGTTTGATCCTGCACTCTTTACGCACAGCGCCTGGGTGAGTTTTTTATGACTGTCTTTTATCCTATTCGTTTTTGTGTGTTTATGGACACTGAAGATATCCTGCTTTTTGTCAGACTGTCACTCACCCAGCGTTAGCCTTTTTGGATAGTTCATTGGGATAATCTTTGGCCTTAACATCGCTCACTGTGTGTATACACACCGAAGATATTATTCACTTGGATTTGTATTTTGGGACTTCGCTCACAGTGTTTATATACACCGAAGATTCTGTCACTTGGATTACTCTGTTTTTGGGACAAGTCACCTCTCCTGTCACCTGCTCTGTTCCCAACTGAACTCTGAGCTAACCCGCTCCCTCTCTCCCTCTCGGTCCCGTTTACCACCCTCGGAGATCTGCCGAGAGAGATCTGCAGAGCGGTTCTGACGTCCACCGTCTGCTTCCTCAGACGAACCATCCCGGGAGAAGCTGCAGAGCAGCAACATTCATTAATGCTTGTGTTCCAAGGCCTTACCCTGTTTTCTCTGTCCCAGTATGCAGCTCCAGCCCTCGCCCTGTTCCAAGGCCTTACCCTGTATTTCTCTAGTCCTCCTAGTCCTCCTTGTCTAGTCCTTCCAGTCCTCCCTCTCCCCAGCCCGCCTCCGCGGGCCTCTGTCCCTGTTTTTCCCACTCTAGTCCTCCTAGTCCTCCCTGTCCCCAGCCCGCCTCCGCGGGCCTCTGTCCCTGTTTTCTCCTCCTAGTCCTCCTAGTCCTCCCTCTTCCAGTCCTCCTAGTCCTCCCT
Source organism: Notolepis coatsorum (assembly GCF_963971535.1). Classification (NCBI taxonomy): domain Eukaryota; kingdom Metazoa; phylum Chordata; class Actinopteri; order Aulopiformes; family Paralepididae; genus Notolepis; species Notolepis coatsorum. Next base: position 42,734,804 of record NC_140165.1, read on the forward strand.
GTTCCTGCCTTGTCCCTTGCCCCGGCCCTGTCCCGTTAGCCTTCCCTTAGCCTTCCCCTTAGCCAGCTCGCCTCTTAAAGGCACTGTGCCCTTTCCCATTCTTGTTATCCAGTATTTTGTGTTCTCCCTTAAAGGGACAGTGCCGTTTTCTGTTTGTTTCAATAAATGCCCAGTTCTTGGCTTACTCTCATACCTGTCTTGTGTTGTGCGATTGGGGTCGGTTACAAACCATAACATGTATAAGGGGATGCAGACCAGAGAAAGACGTTTGTCTTGTTTACATCAGGGTCCCCCATTTTCAATTCATAGTGACATTTATGACATACAAAACATCATGACATCAAATATACAGTACTGTTACCCATAGATCCTGACAGAGTATATACATATGATGGGGAGGGGACTGTACATTAGGAGGGGGTGGGTGGGTGGGAGAGAAATATACATATGGCCGGGAGAGAATATGACTGTCTATTAGACAAACGTGACAAGACAAACGTATTTCTCTGGTCTGCATCCCCTTAACAATTGTGTGTATTGAGCCGTACTGTATTGTACCCATTCTGCAATCTGTTAAATAAAGTTTTCATTCATTCATTCATTCATTCATTCACGTGTCTGTTGCGCGGCGCGCCCAGTCATCAGAGCGCTCCTACTGTAAAATGCGGAAGCAGCCATTTCAGCCTCAGTTTTACTCGTTTATAAAAATGATTTAAAATGTTTATTAGCAACGCCGAGCTTTCAAACCCCGCCGCATCTGTGTGTGAAACCCTAATGGAACGCTGGGTACCTTTGACATTTATATCCGATATATTTTGGACCCACCGCTAGCTTTTAAGCAGTGCTTGATGGTGCACATTAACCTGGCTACTACGGAGGAATAAGTGACTGCGTATTCCAGCCCCTGGCTTGCATTGCAGTCATGAAAGGGTATACAAGCTTGCCTGATAATGTTAGTTAGTCAGTCAGGCTGCTCAGTGCTTACCTGGTCAATAATGTGGTCCTCCTCTTGCCAGATAGATTTGTTAAATCATAATATCCACAGTGGTGTGCTCTGCTGGTCCTCAGTAAATGTCCCGCCGGCGAAAATAAGTTGCTATTAAAGTGCTAAATGTTAGATACACTAATAGAGGATTCGAACGTGCCCGCTCTGTTAATAACATTTTCAATCCATTCCGCTAGGGGATGATGTTCAGACATGTTTGTAGTAGACTACTAGACTGAGTGACGCCAGACAGTTTTATACTACTAATGGGATGTCACGTTAGGTAGTCAGGTGGAAACGTGAACTTCTGAGTGCCCCGCCTCCAGGGGGGAAAATATGCTGAGTGTTTTCCTCCCAGCTCCGTTTTAAACTTTTAGGGTGTGGCAGTCAGCTCGAATCTGATTGGCTAGGATCGGATTTGGACTCTATAATGCTGGAAGCCTGGAGAAAGAGACCTACCCACTGCCTCTCTCCTATACTAGCTGCAGTGAGCACAGTCTGACAGTGTGTTAGAGGGAGTGAGAAGGAGAAGAGGGAGACATTTAAAAAAATATATATATATATAACACAGATGCACAGATGAAAAAGAATGTAAACTATATTAATTTTTTTTTTTTTTTTATATTTCATATTTCATATTTGATATGAATTTATAGGGAGGCATGGCTTCGCCACTGGGCACAAGGCCATGGTCACGTGAGCGATATTATTGTATTGTTTGGTATTGTACTATTTACTTGGTTATCTTTAATTAAAACAGTTGGAAAGTATGTGTGATATAGTGGAGGATATATATTTTGTGTGTAGGAATTGGTTTAATGTGTTAATAATAATAATAGTAAGTATATTGTGTTTTGTTTATTTCTTTTCTCTTTTTCCACTTTTGTTAGATATAGTAAGTATAGGGTATTTTGTTTTATGTTCTGTGGTATAATTAATGCTTAATAATACCAGCTTTTATCAATCAGTGTTTAACTTCCCATTTCACTTAATAATTGTTTGATAAATCACAGGATCATACGAGTGTCAAAAACTCAATACAATAGGACCTGGGATGTTGCAAGATAGACCAAATTTGCATACAGAACTAGGCCAGGACAGCTGACTCCCTAGAGGACAAAGGGACTGGCTGATTGCATCAACATGTGAACTATTAGAACAAAGGGATATAAATTAACTCCAGAGCTCAGACAACGGAGTGGCCAGGTCACACGTCCATGTTATCTGCTAAACTTACCTTGTGAAAACAGATGACCCAACAGCTGCAGAAGGAGGAACTAAGTTTTCAGTATTGTTCAAATGAGGACACATTAAAAATGTGTTTTGCTATACTAAATATAACTTTAATTAACCCTCATGTTGTGTTAGGAATTGGCACCACTGACCGTTGTTAGCGGGTCAATGTTGAACCGGGGTCTAACTCAGTCCTGACCACTAAAAAGAAAGGAGTATCAATCAATATAGTTAATACTACATCCTAACTAACATTATATGCATTCATAATCATATAATCCCATTGTAATTAGATTTTATGGCCCCCGAGACACATCATGTCCCTTATTTTTAAGATGAAAATGTGGTTGTTCAATCATAATATACTAAATGTGAAACCCTTAGATAATAATGTTTTCTGACTATAATAGAACAATATTAGAATATAACTTCTGAAAAAAAGTTTAGTATATGTATTATTATTTTATTTATATTTAGTATTTTTATAGTATAGTTTTACCTTGCCGGGCCAAGAATGACCCTAACACCACAGTCGTACCTTTTATTCTGCAGATACCTTCAGAATTTTCTAAATGGTGAAACATTGTTTTGCTGTACTTATATATGCATTGTGGAGGATATCATAAAGCCTTGTTCTAATAAAATCAACTACATGGTAGTTATTACATATTATAACCTTGAAACGGGTCGCTGGAGACCCTAACACCACATAAGGGTTAAACTGCAAGTATTCCTGTTATGATGGGCTAATTCTACTAAAAGCAATGATATTAAGAATGAGATGGTTACGATCAGAATCATGGAGTTTTTGGAATTAAGCACCTTTAAACTAAATTGCCAGTACTTACAATAGAACAGGCTTGATCACACGAGGGTGTGACTTATCAGCTTCCCCTGAAACCGAGACCGGCAGGACAGTTGGCAAGGAGGAGTTAACAATGTAATATTAAAGAAAACTCTTCAATCTTTAGAATGTGATTTGCTATATTAGAAATAGTGCAAACTTAACTTTCAATGTGTGAGGTTTGGTCCGCTCCCCGCCACACGCTCCGTTCCTTTAAGGTGCCGTGTTGATTGGTGCATTCCCCGCCACACGCTTTTGGAGCAAGTATCAATCTCATCCCACAGCTGTCACAGTTTGTAATTAGCGCCACTGAAGGCTTTATATACACAGACCTCCTTGCTATCGATGTTGGGTCGTTCTGGAATACAACTGCATATACCTGCCTTTCCCCGTCGCTGTTCCTGTCTTCTTTCTCTCCAGGACCTTTTTGTGGAGAACCGCTGTGGAGAACCTGGTTCCCCGTTTTGGAGTTGCGCCTCGTTATCTGCCCGCTTTACGCGTTGCGCTCTGGTGAGTTTTTGGAAACAGTCCTTTTGGATTATCAGTTTTTTGTGTGTTTGGTGAACACTGAAGAAATACCGTTTTTGTTTTGTACTGGACTCAGCTAATTTGTGTGTTAGGATAACACTGAAGAATTCCGTTTTGTTTCGCACTGGACTCAGCTAATTTGTGTGTTAGAATAACACTGAAGAATACCGTGTTGTTTTTCACTGGACTCAGCTAACTTGTGTGTGGTACACCGAAGATCAAGTCACTTGGGATTAATACTGGACTCAGTCACCTCTCTGCCTCTGTGTGTTCGTTGGGCTGTTTCTGATTTCTCTCTCTCTCTCCGTTTTCCACCGTGAGTGAAAGCTGGGAGTATCTGCAGAGCCGCTACAACGTCACATGCCAATTCCTCACCACTATCTACTGGGAGTATCTGCAGAGCCGCTACATCGTCACATGCCAGATCCCCGTTTGTTTGATTACTGTACCTCATCCATCTTGTGACTCTGTAAATAAATACGCCCTAGCTTTTGGCTAACTCTGAACTTCCTGTCTGTGCCGTTGCGTTTGAGGTCGGTTACAAACCATAACACAATGCCATTAAAATGAGGTACTAAATTAGAGGAAAATGCTGAGATTAAACTTGAAGTGTTTTATAGCATAATTCACATATTTAAAGTAAGAACCATATGTTTGAGACAATTGCAAATAGTTAAATTGGTATAATATAACATAACTGTTTATAAGGACATTCTTTCATGTTAAATAATGTATCTAGGAGATGATTGGAGTGAATTTAATGACACAATTTTACTTTTGGTCTGATACAATGTGGAAACTGATTGAGAGTAGTATCTATGTGTTTGTCTGATTGAATCCAATCAGGAAATATGTATCTTGAATTAAATAAAGTCAGTAGTTAAGTTGATTTGGACCTAAAATTTTATTCGGATTAAAGTCTCACTTTTGAGTCAAGAGGCGGGTTTAGAGCCGGTCGCCATTTTTAATCTGACCCCAGTAAGCTGCAATTGGATGTGCGTGATGACGTCACCCGGAAGTGACATCACCAGGCTGACCTCTTGGTTTCATTCATAAAAGCCATGTTCGGGGAACCAAGAAAAAAGAGAAAAATGAGAAAGGAGAAGAAGACGAAGACGAAGACGACAAACCTGCCTCATCGATGAAGGACAATTGATATCAAGTTGACATTTTTAGGAGACAAAGCTTTATGCTTGTCTCAAAGCGACGGTTTTTATACAGTTATCTGATAACCTGTGAAATCTTTTTAGAGTATTTGGTGACTTCAAGTGCACGCGAGCCAGTGTGCGCTTTTAAGGACCACCCATTTTCAGAGTGCGCAGTTTGTAAGCAGTAATTGGTTACGTCATTTTATACAACGGCATGCAAATTTCTCGATTCTGATTGGCTGAAACAGTCAATTTACACGTATTTATTTTTCATAATCCCACGCTCTTGGTCCCAGGACCCGCCCACAACCGAATTACTACAGTATCACTCCGCCGTGCGACTTTGTAGGAAAAAACAAGATGGCGGACAATAATCTTTACAAATGGATATGTTGATAGCGCCATAACGACTAAATAAAAACCGATTCTGTCACGGCGAATGTCTTAGTTCTTTAAACAATGTTGGATGATGTAATTGATGGGTCATGAGTCATTGTGGAACAAAATAAAAATCATGCGAATTGATTGATTGATTGATTAATTGCAATTTTTTTCTTTTTCTTCTTCTTTCTATAGAAACAGCTGGGAGGTGCGCTGTTTTAAGTGAGGGTGGACTGAATGGATATGTTGATAGCATCATAACAACTAAATGGAAAACAATTCTGTCACGGCGAATGTCTTAGTTGCTTAAACAATGTTGGATGATGTAATTGATGGGTCATGAGTCATTGTGGAACAAAATAAAAATTGCACGAATTGATTGATTGATTGATTAATTGCAAATATTTTTTTAATTTGTCTTTTCTTTCTATAGAAACAGCTGGGAGGTGCGCTCTTTTAAGTGAGGGTGGACTGAATGGATATGTTGATAGCGTCATAACAACTAAATGGAAAACGATTCTGTCACGGCGAATGTCTTAGTTGCTTAAACAATGTTGGATGATGTACTTGATGGGTCATGAGTCATTGTGGAACAAAATAAAAATCGTGCATATTGATTGATTGATTGATTAATTGCATTAATTTTTTTGTTACCTACTTTCAATATAAGCAGCTGGGAGGTGCGCTGTTTTAAGTGAGCATGGCCTATTGAATTGATTGATTGATTGATTGATTGCTAATTTTATTACTGTCCGCCTGGTTTCCAACTGGTTAAGTTTAGGCCCTCTTTCGAAGTTGGTTAAGGTTAGAGTTTGTCTTTAGAGCAGGGCGATAGACCAACAGCCCTGGTTCCAAACTCTAACCTTAACCAACTTCGAAAGAGGGCCTAAACTTAACCAGTTGGAAACAAGGCGGACAGTAATACAATTAGCAATCAATCAATTCAATAACCCACGCTCACTTAAAACAGCGCACCTCCCAGCTGCTTCTATAGAAAGTAGGTTTAAAAAATAATTAAAAAAATATGGCGAAGAAAACTTTTTTTTCCCTATAGGGCAAAGAAAACTTTTTTTAATTTGTTTTACCTACTTTCTATAGAAGCATCTAAGAATGAAGTTCTATAGAAAGTAGGTTAATAACTAAAGAAAAGTTGGATGTGTTAGTTTGTTGGATGTCTAGGTGAAAGACAGTTGGATGTGTTAGTTTGTTGGATGTCTTAGTTGAAAGACAGTTGGATGTGTTAGTTTGTTGGATGTCTTAGTTGAAAGACAGTTTTTAAATTGTATTGCTAAATTGACATTACTATGGCCCATTCAACGTCAAGTATCTATCGTTTAGGATGTAGCAACGTTCTACTTTTTCATTCACATATTCATACTAAAATACGGTCTAAAGTATAAATATGTTTTTATAGTTTTCTGCAGCATTCTGCAGAACGCGAGTTATAGCTATAAATACATATATTACATCATCAAATGTAGTTAGATACCGATTGACATCATATTAAAACTTTCAATAGTACAAGGTCCTAAACGTCCTGCCTCATCATCTGCTGGTGACCGGAGGGGGGGGGGTTTATAAGTCCGCGGCCGACGTTAAATCATTTATGTAGTATGGGCATGGCCGTAGCCAGCTATGAGGTCACCGAGGTCCGGACCTCGGTAACTATTTGTAACTATTAAAAAAAAAAAAAAAAAAATTATAAAAAAAAATTATAATTTTTTTTTTTTTTTTTTTTTGTCAACGACCAGCCCACTACTAGGCTGAGACATCGGCCCATTGGTACTGACTGACACTGGGCTGGCCCAATCACATCTCTTACTAAGCACCCCCCCCCCCCGCCAGTCGTGCAGGTATATGACTGAGAGGGGGGCTGGTACATGACTGAGATGGGGCTGTGGTACATGACTGAGAGGGGGCTGGTACATGACTGAGAGGGGCTGGTACATGACTGAGAGGGGGCTGTGGTACATGACTGAGAGGGGGCTGTGGTATATGACTGAGAGGGGGCTGTGGTACATGACTGAGAGGGGGCTGGCTGGTACATGACTGAGAGGGGGCTGGTACATGACTGAGAGGGGGCTGGTATACATGACTGAGAGGGGGGCTGGTATACATGACTGAGAGGGGGCTGTGGTACATTACTGAGATGGGGCTATGGTACATGACTGAGATGGGGCTGTGGTACATGACTGAGAGGAGGCTGGTACATGACTGAGAGGGGGCTGGTACATGACTGACAGGGGGCTGGTACATGACTGAGAGGGGGCTGGTACATGACTGAGAGGGGGCTGGTACATGACTGAGAGGGGGCTGGTACATGACTGCGAGGGGGCTGGTACATGACTGAGAGGGGGCTGGTACATGACTGAGAGGGGGCTGGTACATGACTGAGAGGGGGCTGGTACATGACTGAGAGGGGGCTGGTACATGACTCAGATGGGGCTGTGGTACATGACTGAGAGGGGGCTGTGGTACATTACTGAGATGGGGCTATGGTACATGACTGAGATGGGGCTGTGGTACATGACTGAGAGGAGGCTGGTACATGACTGAGAGGGGGCTGGTACATGACTGAGAGGGGGCTGGTACATGATTGAGAGGGGGCTGGTACATGACTGAGAGGGGGCTGGTACATGACTGAGAGGGGGCTGGTACATGACTGAGAGGGGGCTGGTACATGACTGAGAGGGGGCTGGTACATGACTGAGAGGGGGCTGGTACATGACTCAGATGGGGCTGTGGTACATGACTGAGAGGGGGCTGGTAGATGACAGAGGGGGCTGGTATACATGACTGAGAGAGGGCTGGTACATGACTGAGAGGGGCTGGCTGGTACATGACTGAGAGGGGCTGGTACATGACTGAGAGGGGGCTGGTACCATGTATTGGGCATCATTGTAGGTCAAACCATTAAAAAGTTAATTTCCACGGCAGCCATTTTGGATTTTGGTCTCTCACAAATTTCCCCCGCCTTTTTAAAAAATCCATTGAGAAACGAAGTGCCACAGATGACCCAACTACTAGGTCCATATCGTATCATCATAATATTATTTTTTAAATCATTAGGATAAGGGTTCCCTTGATAAAGATGCATGAAAATGCTGTATAATATACAACACCAGTAGCTCAACTGCAAAAACTGCTTTTTTATTTGATTAGATTTATTTGGAAATTAAAAACACATCATAAAAACAAATGATCTTGACCAATTTGTATTCCTGAGGATATCACCTAAAAGCATTCATTAACAAGCATTAACACTTATTTCCAAGGTGGTCCTCGATGGAAGACATAAAAACACAGCACATTATAGCCTACTCAACTGCACATTTTTCCTCAACTGCAAAAATGTATGCCTACTTATGTATTAGCCTACAGGGAAAAACACATTCACAACAGGCAGCAAAGTTTGTTTTCAGCCAAGTATGGTAATAAGGTAACTATTAGGATATATATGGTATGGATTACTTACTCTTAATAACTTATTACTATCTGTGGTAGCTCTAGTCTCCACCTACACAAATTGTTTTTGTGCTTTCCATTGATCATGCACCTTCACGTGGTCGGCACATAGGTCAAACTCCCAAAACAAACACACCATTGATTTAATTGCCATATAAGATGAATATAAAACAAGAAGGTGATCTATTAACTGGTAAACCTTATGCAATATTCATCATTGATATTTGAATACTTGAAATCTGTATGAACTGAGTAGTTAGTAGCAAATGAAATAAGATGGAACTGCTCCATGCATTCATTGAATAAACAACTATTTTCTCATGGCCAGTATGGTATTGTTTAAATTGTACAGCTTTTTGCACATCTTTGTCAGGGGATTCCAACAATTCTGGACCTGAATGTACCAGTTAATTGTAATCATCTCTTTCTCCTTATGTCTAGTCAAGCCAGGTTGTGGAGGAGAGAGACAGGGATGAACAGGCTATAGACTACATTGCCCATCCTGAGCCTGCTATGATGCAGGTGTTTTTACATCACCACCCAAAACAAGATTCAGCCAAGAGCGAGTGAGTACACTGGTCCACTTGTCCATGGCACTTACTACCCAGCTTTGTAATGGGTTGGGGGGGGGAATAGTACAGTAGGTACGCATATTTAAGGGGACCGTAAGGATGGTGTACTGGTGGGTGGTGTCCGACCGATTATAGTGGGCCGGTCTGGGCCAAAAAAATAAATGGACCTCCCTAATTTCTAAACCCTGGCTACGGCCCTGAGTATAGGCGATATATATATCAGAGCAGATTATACGTTTAATAATAATCAAACACGCTGAAACTCATCGCAGCTTCCTCGTAGCGTTGGGCGATCAGCGTCGCGTAGAAAGTTCTCGATTATGGGATGTTGATATATGCAATCCATTTCCAGGTTGTATAATAGTATATACGTCCAAATCATGTTGTTTATCGAGTTAGTGGCAACTGATCGCTGTCCAGTGTGTCGAGCTAGAGTCCCGCTAACGATAGCAAGTGCCCGGACCGAATATGGATGAGCACCACTTCCGGCGCGTCACTTCCTGTTTGGGCGATCCGCCGATCGGCCACCAGATGGCGCTCTTGAACCGTTGGAGAGTTGAGAGGAGATCAACAGGAGATCCCAAGTCTCCGTGGGTAAAATATGATTGCCATCACAGATTTTTGAAATATTGATCTCAAAGACGCCTTACGTTATGGGAACACGTCATTGGTGAATAAAGGGTTAATGTGTGTTTATTGTATAGCAATAAGGTTGGATGAATGTGCCAGTTGTATAAAAGCATTACACCACTTGTAGTCGTGGATTGTGAAAATTAGACCATGCCTAGGGGGGTCTAACGACCACCCCTAGGCATGGTGTAATTTTCACAATCCACTCCTGCGCGTGATGTAATGCTTAAGTGTAAGTCAATAAACGCTTTACTTTTTGGTGCACTCAGAACAAAAGGTGTTGTTTAAAAATCATTCAACAGCACCACATCTTTTTGGGGCATCAAAGGACAAACCAGAGTACACATAATTTCTTCATTATGAATATACGACAGTTACTTTCACTTTTCAATTTTTTTTTAAAACTATATCACCTCTGCACTTTTGGGAGGCGGGAAATAAAAACCACCAACGAGTTCCTTCCGACTACACTTGTTTATGAGAGATTCAAAGGAGTTCGAGAGAGGACCCCGTCACACACACACACACTCACACACCTCCTCATCTCCCACCACTTCTCCTGCTATGAAAAAATCTTCACCCCTCTCTCTCTCCATCCCTTTTTCCCCCCACTGTCTCTCTACCCTCCAACCTGCACCTCGTTTCTCTCTCTCTCTCTCTCTCTCTCTCTCTCTCTCTCTCTCTCTCTCTCTCTCTCTCTCTCTCTCTCTCTCTCTCTCTCTCTCTCTCTCTTTTTACAAGGAGACGTGGTGAAGTTCTGACTTCTTAAAATAGCAGCTGTTGCCTGCGGCCCCTTGAGTCTGTTAATAAAATGGCAGTGAGCAAAACGTGAACGCAGAGTCAACGGTATGGATGCACGTACACACACACACACAATCATATGCACACATGTACACACAAACACACACACACAGATATTCATATCCACACATGCACACACGCATATTCATATCCACACACACACACACACTCATATACACACATACACACTAAAAACAGATGGGTCAATTCTATAAACCAATTTATTGGTTAATCGTGTTGGGTTAAAATTATAGGTTGATTCTCTGAGCATAACCATTATTTGGGTTATTGAGATAACATTTTGACCCAATTTTGACCCAATTTGTGAGTTATAATAATTATGGGTACATTTTCTGAGACATAACCCATGTGTTGGGTCAGAGAGCTGGGTGTTTCCACCGGGATCTGCAAAGCTACACCCCTCCCCCACTGGGAACTATCGTATACGCCTTTTGTTCCAGTCAGTCAGCCGGTCATGTTCACGTTCACAGTCAACACCAGTGATGCCACAGATTACTTGTAAAAGTAATCCGATTACTGATTACTGATTATTCCTTTAAAAAGTAATCCAAGTTACTTTACTGATTACTTGATTATCAGAGTAACTTAGTTACTTTGAAAGTAACTAGGTTACGAAGTCGTCGTCGTTCCCCCAACAGTTTTTTTTAAACGCTTTATTGAAAGTGCATAAATTGTTTTTAACTTGTTTCTCTGCACATAACGTAAATTGTTAAACTAGTGCTTCAGCTTCTGTACCATCAAGTATGGTAAAGCAACAGTCTATGATGCTCACAGCATTAGAGCAGCCAGCCAGTGGTTGTACAAAACCAGTGTATCTATTCACATCTAACAAATGCAGGCTGAACTATTCAATTATATCAACTGTAACTATTAAATTGTTTTTATAAATGTATCTCTATAAACATACAATCAGTCTCTCTTTAACATGTAAATTAACTGTAAATCTGGCAAATAAGAGCTTTTGCTCTGCCACCATCAAATATACATTAATCAATAGGGAAAGAAACAATCTCTCTCTTTTGCTGTTTGGCTGGCCTCCGAGTCCTCCTGTACCTAGTCGAAGCGTCGGCTAGTGTTGTGATTCCAGATGCTTTCAATGCAATTGGATGTGCTGTTTTTAGCGGTAGACAGTATTTTGACTGAGGCTACGTTTAAACGAGCGTTTTGGGGTGGAAGTCTGAACAGAAACCGCAAAAGTCTTCTTGCGGTTTCACTTCGTTTAGACAAGCGTTTTGGGGTGGAATTCTCAGACGAACATAACAACGGAGCCCTGCTGTCACACGATTGGCGCATTTGTCACATGACGTGCTGTGAAGACCCGCCCTACTCTGCCTCTGATTCGCAGACTGTGGATGGGGAATGTGATTGGGCCAAAGCAGAGTCACTCACAGACAGAGAGTCCAATCACGCCGCGGGACACATTCTTGTGTAACCCTTTCACTGCCACACCACGTCACTCCATAATAATAATAAGAAAAACAGCTCAAAATGTATTTTTGACTGTCGAAAACGAAATAAAATACTGCATTCCGCCTGCATTATGAATTTATGATGAGATAGTAACGAAATAGTAATGCACAGCCACTTGGACAAGTAACTGCAATCAGATTACTGGCTTTTAAAGATTAACGCGTTAGATTACTATTTACTTAGTAACGCGTTACCGGCATCACTGGTCAACACGGTCCAACAAACCCTCTTCACGGAATAGACTTCACTGACTCAAGGTAAGATCTCGTTTCGTTAGCACAGTATTTATATCTCAACCCATCCATTGTGCCTATTGCGTCGTGTTAACCATGCACTGTGAACGTTGTGGAACTAAATTAGCTAGCTCTTCACCGCTAGTCTGTCGCGTCATCAGCTAGTGGCTAGCTGGGACTCGTTACCTAGCTAGCTAGCTAGCTAGCCACTGCAAGTTGCAACTTAGCTACTCATTTCTATAATCGGTTCATCTCTAACCTTGTAAAAATATGTGGTAACCTCTATTAATAAATAAGCCACACGACACGACACATAAATCATTACCGTTCAAGCATGCTACCGAAAGTGACCAAGTCTATGAGTATTAGTTAGGCACAAAGGTTCTGGCTAGTAGCTAGGCCTAGTTAGCCAGTACTAGTAACGTTACTGTTATTGCTAATTTTACCGTGTTTTGGGTTGTAATGATACCAGATTAACTGGAGACTATCTATAGCTGTGTAACGTTATATGATTGATATCTTTATTAACCATATGTGTGTAATAAAGCTGTTGTCCTCTCAATGCGGTGACATAGCTGGTTGGCTAGCTAGCTACATACTGTGATTTAGCGCCATTTTGCGCCATTTTGAGGTCTACATTTTCCATCATCTCTCTAATGTCCCGCGATTCGGGCATCAATTTACAACATCCTATACTAAATTAAGCAGTAGACTGCGGAAGCCAGACATGTGGTGAGGCTTTTTACACCTGAATTCAGTGCTAAATATTAGTACTTGTACTTGGGCATGAGGCATTAATTTATTGCAGATGTGTTCATTTCTACATTGCTTTCTCTTTTGTTTCAGGCCAGTCTTGATGGACAGCTTTGTCACAGAAACGCTTATTGAGTGGCAATTGCCAGAGCTCACAGACAGTTTTAAAGGTGAGAATTTTTACTTTCTTGACCATGAAAATATTTCCATGACAAAGCAGTATTGTTCAGTAGGGTTTCAACACACATGCATGCACACACACATTATTCTGTTCTTCATCGTGGTTATCTGGTCCTGCCAGCCTGGTCCTGTTTGCTGCCACTGGATGGCACTGAAATGACTGTAAAAGTATATTTTTTTTCTGTCTTTGTCTTTCAGATCAAGATATCGATGAGGAGGCGTTTCACCTTTTAGATGGTGAAACAATCCGGAACCTCATCCCCAAAATAGGCCCCAGGCTGTGAGGATTGGTTCTTTCCCCACCACAGGCTTCCTAAAGTACTGTGATGATTGGTCCGCTCCTCACCCACACGCTCCGTTCCTTTAAGGTATTTTGTTAATTAATTGCATTCCCCGCCACACGCTTCTTTCCTGTAAGATGCCGTGTTGATTGGTGCTCTCCCCACCACACGCTTCTGGAGCAATGATCAATTTCATCCCGCAGCTGTCACAGCTTGTCATCAGCGCCCTGTGGCTTTATATACCCTGATTCCCCTAATATCGAGGTTGGATCGTTTTGAATATTCTCCTGCATTTGCCTGTCTTCCCCGTCGCTGTTCCCTGTCTGTTGCTCCCCAGGATTTTCGTGGAGTAATCCCTGTGGAGAACCTGATTCCCCGTACGAAGCTGCGCCTCGTTTATCTGCCCGCTTTACGCGTTGCGCTCTGGTGAGTTTTTGGAAACAGTTCTTTTTGGATCACTAGTTTTTTGTGTGTTTGTGAAACACCGAAGAGATCCCGTTTTTGTTATACTGTTCTCACCTATTTTTGTTGTTGGATTTACACTTTGGATTACCGTATTGTTTTTTCTCTGGACTCTGCTAACTGTGTGTATCACACCGAAGATCAAGTCACATGGATATTTATTTGGATCAGTCACCTCTCTGTTTCTGTTGTGCGCTGGGCTAACGCGGATTTCTCTCTCTCTCTCCGTTTCCACCTGGAGTGAATACTGGGAGGATCTGCAGAGCGGCTTCAGACGTCACAAGCTAATTCCTCACCACCACCTACTGAGAGAATCTGCAGAGCCGCAACAATCTTCACATGCCAGATTCCCCGTTTGTTCTGTTGCTCAACCTAATTCATTCTTGTGACTCTGAGAATAAATACGCCCTTGCTTTGGCTAACTCTGAAACAACTCTCTCTGTGCCGTTGTGCTTGAGGTCGGTTACAAACCCTAACACAGGCTCAAGTTCTCAAAACTTTACAGAGAATTTGTAAGTGATCACTAAGTTAGGAGTTCTAACATCAAGGCAGATGGCGTATACATGCTTTAAATGCAAAAGGCTAATTCCCGGTGATGCCAAGTCTCTCTTTTCACATTTACGAGTAGCACACAATATAAACGCTTCATCCACTTATTTCCAATGTTGTGAGGGAGTTTGTAGCAGAACATTTTCTTTCATTCAGTCTTACAGAAGGCACTTGCAAGGAGAACATAATGACAACCAGGCCCTAGCCCAGCCACCTAACGTACCAAATCAGGCTGCTAATACTTTCAATGCTGAAGAGCTAGTACGGCAAGTTGAGGGTGAACAAATGGAGGAAGACGAACATAATGATGATGAATGGGATGAACTAGAGCAAGAGGGAATCACAGAGAGAGTAGCCCATTTTATAGCTCATCTTAGATCCAAATCTTCCCAGACCTTTACAAATATAAATGTTGTGTTTCAGCAAACCTCAAGTTTAATTGGAGATTTAGTGAGCAGACTACAAACAAAGACCATGTCGCTTTTCAGTCAGTTTGGGCATGATCAAAACCCACAGGTAGAGGATCCCCGGCAGGACTTTTTAGATGCAGCTAACCCTTTCAAGGGTCTGGAGACAGACTATAACTTCATCCAGCCAATTGAGGAGTGTTTCTCCGATAACCAAACCTTTGTACAGCGGAGAGACTCTGCCACTGGCACCGTTCGACAAGTTGCTTTGACTGATACCTTTCAGCGTATTCCACTAAAGCGTCTTCTGGTCAAGATACTGGAGCTTCCTGGTGTTTTACAGGCCATGATGGAATGGCAACAGAGAGAGAGTGATGCTCTTCAGGATATATTTGATGGAGATTTCTGTAAAAATCATCCACTCTTTTTGAAAGAGGTGTCAATTCCATTGTTGTTATACAATGATGATTGTGAAACTGTGAACCCCCTCGGGTCAAAGACTGGGGTTCACAAGTTAGGATTTATATATTTTATCTTGAAGAGTTTGCCACCAGACATCCTATCCAATTTGCAGTCACACTTCTTGTTGGCAGTCTATAAATCAGATGATGCAAAAACCTATGGCATTGATGCAGTGTTGCGCCCTATTGTGGAAGAACTAAAGTGTCTTGAGAGGGATGGCATCACTGTTAACATGCCTAGCTTCCAAGGCGTTGTCAAATTCGCCGTTGTTCAGGTAGTGGGAGACAATTTAGGATTGAACGCAATACTTGGTTACATAGAGAGTTTTTCGGGGAACCATGTGTGCCGTTTATGCAAAATACACCGAGATGTCTTGAAAGTACAGACACAGGTAGACGATATGCTGTCCCGAGATGTGAATACTCACGCAGAGGATTTACGGACAGACAACCCCTCTCAGACAGGCCTTAAAAGAGACAGTGTCCTCAACAGTCTGTCTTTTTATCATGTTACGGACAATATGGCACTGGACATAATGCATGACATCCTCGAAGGGGTAGGGCCATACGAATTTAAACTTGTGTTAAATGCACTCATAGAACAAAAGCTTATCTCACTAGATAAGCTAAACTATCGTATCACCAGCTTTGATTATGGCTTTTGTGATGTGGGAAACAAGCCCTTTGTAATGATTTAAAGAATCTTGGAAGCCCTCTGCATCAGTCTGCAGCTCAGATGTGGTGTCTACTGAGGTTACATCCAGTAATGATCGGTGACCTTATCCCTACAGACAATAAGGAATGGGAACTTCTCCTACTCCTATTAATGTGCATGGAGATCATCTTCTCTCCATCTGTTACTCCTGCAGCAACACAGTACCTGAGTAAAATCATTGAAGAGCATCACTCTCTTTTCCTGGATCTATTTGCTCTGCATTTGCGCCCAAAACACCATTTCATGCTTCATTATCCAAAAGCAATTCGAACACTTGGACCATTGATTCATTTGTGGGTAATGCGCTTTGAGGCAAGACATGGATTCTTCAAACAAGTCAGTCATGTCACTTGCAACTTCCGCAACATTAGCAAAAACCTTGGCATATAGACATCAGATAATGCAATGCTACAGTTTCATGTGTGGGTCTGTGTTAAGCCACAACACAGAAATTGGTCCAGGGTATACTACCTTTCTGGCTAATTTTGAAGGCTATAATGAAATTCAAAGTGGTCTGACAGGAATCCCCTTTTTCGCTGAATTGTATGTACTGACCAGGGTCACTGTTAAGGGTACAACATACAGACCAGGCATGACAGTGTTTATGTCCTATGGAGATGGAGAGCCTCAGTTTGGGCTTATTAAAGCCATTTTGGTTTTAGAGCCATCTGTAAAGCTAGTTGTTCAGAGGTGGGAGACAATGGGGTTTGAGAAGCATTTCTTTGCTTACAGTGTGATCCAAACCAAAGATTTGTTGGCTATCGATGTGAAAGAGCTGCTTGATCATCACCCACTACATGCAGTCCAATTATACAGAGATGTTGACACTTTATTCATCTCTCTGCGCTATAGACGTTTTTAGACTGTGAATGGCCATCTGAATGGCCACTGCCACTTGTGAATAGTGAGGGAAAAAATCAGGAAAGAAACACTGCCTTGATTTACTAGAAACACAGTGATAGTCACACAAATAGTCTGTTTGTAAGCAGTCAAACATTAAAATTCATGGACTTAATCTAATTCAAATCTGCACAAATTATGTTTCTGGCAATAAAAAACAAATTACCAAGCAACATTCAAAAAATGTTCACGGCTAGAGAGAGTGTTTATAATTTTAGAGGGACATTAGCTTTAAAGCAACCTACGGTACGTACAACTCTTAAAAGTATGTGCATTGCAGTTTGTGGGGTATCACTCTGGAACTGTCTGGATGCGAATATAAAATTAAGCAAATATATCAATACATTTAAAGGTAGCTATAAACAAGCACTTATGGACACATATAAGAGAGAGGAGCTTGAGCAGTAATTTGACCTTATTATTTTTTCTCATTTGGATATTTGGATATATAAAAAACTGTACTTTTATTTTATTCTTTATTATTTGTTATATTATCTTTATTTTTATTAAATTATAATGTCAAATATTGTAAGGAAGGGGCAGGGCTTGATAAGTTGTTTTACTTCCCCCTGTTCCTTCTCGAACACTTATTGTATGGAAATAGTCTTTGACTATTTACCTTTTTGTTTTTTAAACTTGTTTTATGTTTCTATGTTCGAGACAAATAAAAATCAAATAAAAATCAAAAAATGGCCTACAGTATATATTCCGAACATATTTTGAATAGTTCGTCTTTAGTTTCATGCCGTGGACTGCCTTACTCTGCTACAACTCTTCGATGACTGAGATACATTGTTGGACTGCTGGGATGGGGAAACTCCTTGGACTACTGAGATGACATTAATTGTTGTAAGTAAGAATGTGTTTAATAAAAATTGTTCTACAACTAAACACTAACCACTTTAAACCCTATGACAAAATAAATCTTCACCAGTATTTTCATTTTTCCATGTGTGTAGGCTATTGGCCATCTTGGGTGTCAATCGGTTAAATGGAAAACGACACTGCTGACTGCAAATATATTTTGTAACTCACTTTAACCTAAAATGCCTCTAAGCTGATAACATTTATTTGCTGCAAAAGGCTTCGAATGCTGAGCCACCTGCAACAAGCCTTCCCAGGTGGCCAAAAAGTTCTGGCCCATTAATGGCCCGTATCCAGCAGGCCGGAAGAAATTAATCGGCCCTAGTCCGGTTGCCGGAATCGGGCCAGAATGCGGCAATGACTGGGTACACTGGACCAGGTCCGGCAGGCCGGAAGCGGGACAGGTCCGGGATTGGCGGAATCGGCCCAGAATGCGGCAATGACTGACTGCCCGCAATCGGCCCAAGTACACCGGGCCAGGTCCGGGGTTGCCGGAAACGGTCCAGGTCCAGTTGCCGGAAGGAGCCCAGATGCGGCCCAAACACACAGGGCCAGGTCCGGTTGCCGGAAGCAGCCCAGATGCGGCCCAAACACACTGGGCCAGGTCTGGTTGCCCGAAGCCTAGCTGACACTGCCAACTCAAACTGAGTACATTTGACTCAAACTGAGTAAAGAAATTTTACTCTGTTTGAGTGAAATTTACTCAGTTTGAGTAAAATTTACTTTGCGGAATTGACTGTGTACCCAGTATTCTGTCAGAGCTACTCCACTATCTGCCTATGACCGTACATTACCGGAAATACAGTAGGACTAGGACATGGTTGATAAGTAATACAATGCCACATATTTAAGGACCCTTCCCTTTACCAATGCAGTATTGGCATGTCCCTCATTGAAAAATTCAGAAGTTTACATGCTGTCTCCTACCTCACTGAAATATATTCTCAGTGTATGTGCACATTGTACACAATATACATCATTCTGCAGTGCAGCTCAAATATCAAGTAAAGTAACAATTACCCCCATACATGCTACTTTTTCCAGTTAAAAATGACAACTTGAATAGATATTTAAACATTTATTAACAAAAATTATACAACGGCATGCAAATTTCTCGATTCTGATTGGCCATTCACACGTCTTTATTGGCAACAATCCACGGTCCTGGGCTCAGGACCCGCCCACAACCGAATCACATAAACCTCCCCGGCTCACTCCGGGAGAAAACAGGATCGCGGACAACAAATGGTTATGTTGAAAGCACCATAACGACTAAATATGAAGCGATTCTGTCAAGGGGAATGTGTTAGTATTTTAAACAATGTTGGATGATGTAATTGATGGGTCTTGACTCAATCTAGAACAAAAGAAAAATCGCGGATTGATTGATAGATTAATTGATTGATTTAAATTTCTTCCTTCCTACTTTCTACTGACTGCAGCGTTCTCTCTCACACTGTCGCTGGCGTACCCACAAACACACACACACACATACACACACACACACACACACACACACACACACATACACACACACACGCACACACACACTGTGACACACACACACACACACACACACGCACACACACACACACGCACACACACACATACACTCCTGTCTGCAACAGCGGGGGAGTCAGACTGAGAGAGAAGCAGCGCTGTTTTAAGTGAGCATGGTCTATTGAATTGATTGATTGCTAATTTTATTACTGTACCCCTGGTTTCCAACTGGTTAAGTTTAGGCTAAAAGAAATAAATAAAAAAATAGGGCGAAGAAAACGTTTTTTTCCTATAGGGCAAAGAAAACGTTTTAATTTGTTTTACCTACTTTGCATCTGGTAATAAAATTTTCAATCAATCATTCCAATAATACACAGTTGGATGTGTTAGTTGGTTGGATGCACTTCAAGCTGCTTCCACATGAGGCAACTTCTCTCAATCATTCCAATAATACACAGTTGGATGTGTTAGTTTGGTTGGATGCACTTCAAGCTGCTTCCACATGGAGTTGTGGGAACTACTTTTTCTGGCGGATGGTTTTTTCAATAAATCTTCGATTAATGTGTGTTTATTGTATAGAAATAAGGTTGGATGAATCTGGCAGTTGTATAAAAGCTTTACACCACGTGCAGTCGTGATTTGTGACCAATAAACCATGCCTAGGGGGGTCTAACGACCCTCGGCTGCGCCTCGGGCCTAACAACCACCCCTAGGCATGGTTTATTGGTCACAAACCACTCCTGCGTGTGATGTAATGCTTAAATATCACATCCTCCTCTCTGAACCCAACAAAGCCTCCAATGAAATTAACCCATTGTTCCCCTGCAACAGTCTTCTCCCACAGGGGATCTTTGATTAAACACCTGCTATCAGAAGAATATAGACAGTCAGAAAAAAAGTTAACTTTTTACTACTTAAGTACATTTAAAAGTAGAAACTTTGACTTTTACTCAAGTGTGTACTTTCACTTAAACTTTCATGTTAGTCTAGCTTAGCACAATTTTTTTGGAGAATTAATACAACAACCGAGTGATATGGCCGTTCAGTTGTAAATAAAAGCCTGCATTTAGTAAGACGTTGTTTATAAATGCCTTTGGTTTGGTTATGAATGAATGACAGCATCTCTATAGCACAGCTCTATTACTAGGACATAAAGTGCTTTGGAATGACTGCATAAATCTTTCACAACAGGTGGCCCCAGCAGGAATCAAACCCCTAACCGTGACAGTGTTAGTGCCATGCCCGGAGTTCCAAGCACAAGACCCCAATGTTATGTTCTTCATAATAAAGACAACAAATGGGCTTCTGACTTTACTGGGCCATTACACCCAAATGAGGTTTAATAAAATCAACATCACAATAAATCATAGTACAGATAGATTACTCAAATGCACAGATAAGAGACTGGTATATATCTCCATGTCTCTCTCTGGAGATGACCGTAAGCATGAATATGATCATTTTCAAATTTTGTCTACCTATGGTGGTAATTACATTAGATTATGCCTTCTAAAAAAAAAAAAAAATTTAATATCTATTATTGCTCATTATGTATATATACCTACACCATCATACATATAGAATAATGTATTCTCTCTCTCTGTTAACATTTTGGGAAATTTAGCTTACCGTATTCTCCAGAGAGAGACAAGAAGGTAGATACCAGTCTCCTATATGTGCGTCGAGTAGAAAGCTATCTGGCTGCATGTTAGCCTATAGCTTAGCACAATGAATGGAAGCGGGCATGACTGGTTAGCCTAGGCATTGTCCAACTAACACCTCTCCTGAAGGCTACCGAGTCATGCCGGGGGATGAGGGTGGGGATTGTTAACGGGGTGTGGCTGGGGGGGAGGGAGGGGTGGGAGTTGTGGGACTGTGGCTGGGGGTGCGGAGGCAGGGTGTGGCCGGTGAGGGCGTGGGGGTGAGGGTGCAGATTATCACCAGGCTCTGGGCTCTGCTCATAGGCGGGCGACTCGTGGCGTGACTCGTAGTCCTGGTAGTCCTGGTTGTCCTGGTTGTAGAAGCAACCGTCGCCCTCCATGGAGCCCCCCCCTCCTCCCGCGTCACCCCAGCGAGGTGGCGGGTGGCGACCCTGATGGGGTGAGCCATGGTGGGTTGGCGGGGGGCCGGCAGGGGGAGGCCCCTGGCCCTGGGGGGGCTCCGGAGAAAAGCGCCGGGCGGCCGGGCCGGGAGGCGCCCCTGGGGCACCCCGGGAGGCGTGGGCATAGCCTTACGGACCACGGGGGAATAGGTGACGTGGGGGCGTGGCGTGGCGGGGGTCTGGGGAAGCTGTCGCCGGCCCCGGCGAGGCGTGCTGGTCCCCGACGTGGAGGAGACGGGACTTCCACTCACCGAACTACTGCCCTACACGAAAAGTGAAAAAGGCAAATAAAAATAACGAACCACAAATTCAACGACAGAACGAAGACAGAAGAGAAGAGGATGAGATAGAGAGAGAGAGAGATGGAGAGAGAGAGAAGAGAGAGAGAGATGGAGAGAGATGGAGAGAGAGAAAAGAGAGAGAGAAGGAAAGCAAGATAACAAAATACAACAATACAATCGGCAAACTACTGGTTTATAGAAGATTGCCAGCAACAGCCAAAATAAAACAGCGGATGCAGCCTTTGCTAATAATGCACCAAAGCTATGGAACACCCTACCCAGGTGGCCAGCATACTCGGCACGATTCCGGCTACCGGTCGGCACACTCGGCACATGTCCGGCACGGCACGCCAACGATGAGGCGGCCTCTGGCCCGGTAATGGTTGCCGTGCCAGAGCCGACTCGGCTCACCAAAGATAAACCGGCTCTGGCCCGGCTCTGGTTGCCGTGCCAGAGCCGACTCGGGCTCGCCAAAGATAAACCGGCTCTGGCCCGGCAATGGTTGCCGGGCCAGAGCCGACTCGGCTCGCCAAAGATAAACCGGCTCTGGCACGGCAATGGTTGCCGTGCCAGAGCCGACTCGGCTTGCCAAAGATAAACCGGCTCTGGCCCGGCAATGGTTGCCGTGCCAGAGCCGACTCGGGCTCGCCAAAGATAAACCGGCTCTGGCCCGGCAATGGTTGCCGTGCCAGAGCCGACTCGGATTCGCCAAAGATAAAACCGGCTCTGGCCCGGCAATGGTTGCCAGGCCAGAGCCGACTCGGGCTCGCCAAAGATAAACCGGCTCTGGCCCGGCAATGGATGCCGGGGCAGAGCCGAAGTTTCAGTCAAGCGACGCCGCCCCCACACACAACAGCGGTGTGATTGGCAGAATCGACTGTCAATCAAAATTGTTCCGTTGAGACCACCACAACACTTCCGTCAAATGAGTGAATACAGCTGTACTGTACCCACTCTGCAGTCTGTCAATAAAGCTTTCAATCAATCAATCAATCAATCAGACAAATGCATAGAAAAGCCCTTATTATAACCAAATGACAAAAAATTATATTATTGTTTATGAAAATGTTTTAGCCCTATGCTTGCCTATTATTTTAATGGCATCAAATAAAATAATAATAATAAAATAAATAAATAAAATGTTAGAGGAGTGGAGGGGGGGGGGCAGAGCGAGGTGGTTGTTAGAGGAGTGGATGGGGGGGGCAGAGCCTCATAAAGCTAACATTATAGCTGCACTCATAGGAGCGTGTTGATGTAGCCTCATAAAGCTAACAAGAGTATATGTAATACTGTGGTTATGGCCTTTAACTATAGTTAGCAGCTCATAGCTAACATAACAATACTGTGGTTAAGGCCTGCAGCAGCTCAGTAGCTAACATAACAACACTGTAGTTAAGGCCTTTAACCAGCAGCTCAGTAGCTAACATAACAATACTGTGGTTAAGGCCTTTAACCGCAGCTCAGTAGCTAACATAACAATACTGTGGTTAATGCCTTTAACCAGCAGCTCACTGCATAGTGCACTTTAAAGATAATTAGATTAGTATATTTGTGAGGTTACTGATTTATTATTTACATTGAAAAGATACAGAGATAATTTGTTAAAGCTGGACCAGCGCACTACACCTAGGTTAGTCAATCCTAGGCCCCATCCACTCCCTCTGCTAAAGCTCCACTCCTGCACTAAAGTCGGGGATTCAGTTGGACTCAGATCTGCTGCGTTCCCCCCTACCTGGTGACAGTGTACTACTCTCATAAAGTAGGGAATCCACCCTGCTACACAAACATCTCAAAACACACTGGTCAGACTACTGCTTGACCTTACTCCTAGAACCCACCTCACCCCTGCCCACTTTGACAACCTAGGATGGCTAGTAGACGACAGAGTACAGCAACTTGCAATGGGCCTGGTCTACAAGATACACTACATGACCAAGGTACCCGGTGTACATGTCAAAATACTTCCCAAAGGTCAGTGAATACCACGACCACAACACAGGGAGCTCCACAAATCATGTTAAACCCAGATTCGGCTAACAGGGTAGCTAACAGGGGAGCTAAAGAGGCTAACAGGGGAGCTAACAGGGGAGCTAACAGCCGCAGCTAAAGAGGCTAACAGGGGAGCTAACAGGGGAGCTAAAGAGGCTAACAGGGGAGTTAACAGGGGAGCTAACAGCCGCAGCTAAAGAGGCTAACAGGGGAGCTAACAGGGGAGCTAAAGAGGCTAACAGGGGCGCTAACAGGGGAGCTAACATGGGAGCTAAAGAGGCTAACAGGGGAGCTACTAACTAAGTCTCTGCTTCAGAAAGGTTTAGCCCAATATACAGAATTGCTAATTGTGCATTACCTTTTACAGTAAAACTGAACATGAAAGTCATGCATCCCATACAATAGCACTGTGAGTACATCTGAAACACATTAAATTAGAGGCACAACATTTCTGCAGAAAATTATCTGCTTATATAAGTACACATATCATCTAATGAAATATTAAGTGTTTTATAGACAACTTTATACAGCTAACTTTATACAGTTTAAAGGAACACGCCAACATTTTGGAAAATTCGCTCAGTCTTAGCACAATGATAGCCTAGCTTAGCACAATGAATGGAAGCGGGCATGACTGGTTAGCCTAGGCATTGTCCAACTAACACCTCTCCCAAAGGCTACCCAATCATGTCCGCTTCCATTAATTGTGCTAGGCTAACATGCAGCTTAGCTAGCCTACAGTCAGGAAATATACAATCAAAATACAACTCCCAAACATTCCTGTAAACATGTTGTGACCTGTGTATTTACCACGTCTCCCAGTCACACAAGTCACACGAGTCTCCAAGTCACACAAGTGTCCAAGTCACACGAGTCTCCAAGTCACACGAGTCTCCAAGTCACACAAGTCTCCAAGTCACACAAGTCACACGAGTCTCCAAGTCACACGAGTCTCCAAGTCACACAAGTCTCCAAGTCACACAAGTCACACGAGTCTCCAAGTCACACAAGTCTCCAAGTCACACAAGTCACACGAGTCTCCAAGTCACACAAGTCTCCAAGTCAAGTTCAAGTTCTTCAAGTTCTTTAATAGTTGTCATACAGAAGTACAGAATACTTTCATACAAAATGCTTCTTACTGTTACGCTCCAGAGACTGTGCTAGACAAGATAGTATCAAATAACATAATAACATAATATAGCATGAATTTAGAAGAAGAAAATGAGGTCACAGTGTTCGGTATAGACATATGTACAATGTTCTGAGTTACCATATAATATACAATACACAATACTATGCAGTGTACTAATGTACAGTACTATCTAGTGCAAAGCAGAAATGGGATGAGGTACAATTTTAGGTACAATTTACAGTAAGGTGTACGAGTTGTAGTGCAATCCTTCATCCATAAATATAAAGTGTGGGGAGTGGGTGCTACAGTGTGTTTGTTTAAAGTGGGTGTGTGCTATAAGTGTGTGGAGTGGGTGCTACAGTGTGTTTGTTTAAAGTGAGTGTGTGCGTGTGGATGTGTGTGCTATGTGCGTTTGGTGGTTGTTGTTGTGTAGTGTTCATTCATTGTTCGTTTAGCAGCCTGATGGCCTGGGGATAGAAGTTTATGGGGGACACAAGTCACACAAGTCTCCAAGTCACACGAGTCTCCAAGTCACACGAGTCTCCAAGTCACACAAGTATCCAAGTCACACGAGTCACACAAGTCTCCCAGTCACACAAGTCTCCAAGTCACACGAGTCTCCAAGTCACACAAGTCTCCAAGTCACACAAGTCACACAAGTCTCCAAGTCACACAAGTCTCCAAGTCACACAAGTCACACAAGTCTCCAAGTCACACAAGTCACACAAGTCTCCAAGTCACACGAGTCTCCAAGTCACACGAGTCTCCAAGTCACACAAGTCTCCAAGTCACACTTTCAAAACCACTCTCAAAGAACACCTACGGGGGACTGCAATTCGAAACTGGCCCCTGTAAATGTCCTAACCCAACCCCCTCCAATGTACAGTAAATTACCAAACATGGTTTTGTCAATATTCCAATGTAGTTGTGCTTGTACAGTTGTACAGTCCCCCACCCACCCCTCCTACCCAACCCCCCCACCCCACCCACCCAACCACATCCAATGTACAGTCCCCCCCCCACCCACCCAACCCCCCCCCACCCCACCTAATGTACGGTTCTACGTCAAATGTACTCTCTTTTCTAGACTCTTTTTTTTATCACAAACAGTACTGTATTTGCTAATCTGGTATATCATAAATGTATAGATGTAGCAGTGTGTATTTATTATTTTTATGTCTTTTAATCTACATTTATTTTGATTTAATTACTGGACTGTCATTATTGTTATTATTATTTCTGTCATTGTCCTGTGATTTATCATTAATTATTACTGTTACTCTATTGTTTGTCTAGTTTCATGTTAGAAAAAAGAAAATAAAAAACATTTGTTAAAAAAAAAAGATGTAGCAGTGTGTGTATATCTGTATGTCATTGTTGTCACATGTCATGTTATGATGAATTGAAAATGGGGGACCCTGATGTAAACAAGACGAAAGTCTTTCTCTGGTCTGCATCCCCTTAACAATTGTGTGTATTGAGCTGTACTGTATTGTACCCATTCTGCAATAATAGAAATAAAGTTTTCAATCAATCAATCAAAACCGTGGTCAGTCTGTGCGGAGACGCAAGGAAGGGCAGGGTTGCCAGATAGGATTAATAATATCCGAACCGGCCAGTCTTATCAAAGGTATGCCAAATGGCGGCTCACTCTCAAATCTGGCAACACTGATTAACAGTTGCGTTGCATTGTGGGGATCCCCCCCACAATGCATTGGGGTTTCAAATTTTGAATTGACGCGGGCGGTATAGAGATTACGTCGTACGAGTCGCCAACTGTTGCTTCTCTCTCAGGTAATTTATGCAACACAGATATATTTGATAATTTATAAGTAATACCGCTAATATAAATGAGTGCTGTTTAGTCTCTGTTTCAGTGAGTGTAGCGCGAGCTCACGTTACTACTAGGCTACATAAACTGTAGCGCGAGCTCACGTTACTAGGCTACATACACTGCTACAGGCAGAGCCTCACGTCGTCACCAACTGTTCTCATCTCAGGTAATTGTGCAATAATTGGGTAATATTTTATTATTTATAAGTAATGCATGCTGCTGATATAAATGCTGTTTAGTCTGTGTTTCAGTGACTAGTCTACTGTAACGTTATTTGCTCGATATTATGAAACTGGTGGGATCTGTAAACTACAGTAGCACTACTGCTAGTAGGCCTAGACTGCAGAATACTGACGTTAGCTAACCAATGCATATCACGCAGATCTTTCATGGTTTAATTTAATTATAAAATATATAATTTCATTGTCATTGTTCATACTGTTACAGTGCTGGATCTCAACGACATGAAAGCAGAAGACGGCTCAATAACAACTACCGGTATACTTCAATTGGTCGTAAGTGATGTATAATTATTTTTTTATTGTGTGTGTGACTGTATATATAATATATACTTTTTAATCTGGGACATCATTTTCAAAGAGTCATCCTGTAATGCCTTCTCTCTCTCTCCCAAGACGGTCAAGATCTACCAAGTCTTCAAGATCTTCAAGTGGTCATGCTTGTAAGTGATGTATAAAATGTTTTATTGTGTGTGTGTGTGTGTGTGTGTGACTGTGTATATATATACTTTTCAATCTGGGACTTTCATTTCAACAGCTGGAAAGAGTCATCCTGTAAATGCCTTCATAATGTTGAATGTCCTTACTTTTAGCTCTTCTGCAAAGACTTCTTACAAATCAAGAAGTGTTGATGGATGCTACAGTATATTGTATGTAGATGTGCATGACGTGGACTAAATTAGAGGTCCTAGATATGGAAGTTTGAAGATAGCGGTGTTTCAAGAGACTGGCTAGGCTACTGCAGGCTGTAGAGTGGTGAGTTAACTTGTTCCATGTGCCGCAAGTATGTCAAAAAGAAAAACAGAAACAACACATTTGTCATTGTCATGTTAACAGTTACTTCACAGTACAAATACGTGAGTCCCCTGTTGTGGTTGTGAGTCACCTTTATTAGCTTAACTCCGTAGCAACATCACATATTCACGTATATTCAACATCACATTCACGTATATTCTCTCCCCACCGTATGTATCTTTTTTTTCTACCACCCCCTCCTCCTAATGTACAGTCTCCTCCCCATCATAATGTATATATTCTCTGTTAGGATCTATGGGTAACATTGATTCCTGTATATTTGCATATCATATATGTCACAAATGTAACATTACTATATACCTGTAGTATGTCCCTACTATGCCATAAATGTCATGATGTCAATGTTGTGTAATGTCATAAATGTCACTATGAATTGAAAATGGGGGACCCTGATGATGTAAACAAGACGAAAGTCCTTCTCTGCTCTGCATCCCCTTAACAATTGTGTGTATTGAGCCGTACTGTATTGTACCCATTCTGCAATCTGTTAAATATTGATTGATTGATTGAACATTTTATTAACAGATTGCAGAATGGGTACAATACAGTACAGCTCAATACACACAATTGTTAAGGGGATGCAGACCAGGGAAATACTTTAATCTTGTTTACATCAGGGTCCCCCATTTTCAATTCATCATAACATACACAACATACAGATAGACAGTACTGCTACATCTATACATTTATGACATACCAGATTTACAAATATAGTATTATTTGTGATACAAAAATAGTCTAAAAAAGAGAGTATATATACATTTGACGAAGAAACTGTACATTGGAGGAGGTTGGGTAGGTGTGGTGGGGGGACTGTACATTGGAGGTGGTTGGGTAGGCGGGGTGGGGGGGGGGGAATGTACATTGGATTATCAACGAAACCTTACTTGGTCCCAAGAAGAGGGTCTTGTGTATTAAATAAAGTTTTCATTCATTCATTCACTCTGGATCTGGTAAATCCAGTAGCAATACACACAATTGTTAAGGGGATACAGACCAGAGAAAGATGTTTGTCTTGTTTACATCATCAGGGTCCCCCATTTTCAATTCATAGTGACATTTATGACATACACAACATACATGACATCATGACATTTATGACATAGGGACATACATGACTTACAGGTGTATAGTACTGTTACATTTGTCACATATACGATATGCAAATATACAGTGCTGTTACCCAGAGATCCTAACAGTAAATATATACATATGATGAGGAGGCGACTGTACATTAGGAGGGGGGGGGGGGGGGGGTGGGTAGGCTCCCTTAAAACGCTAATGCTATTTAAAAGAAAAGAAAAAATCAGTGGAGGTTAAAATAAGAATATGACTTGGCCTGAAAAAAAGTTCAGTCAGGAGAATTTTTTTGTTTTAATCCCTGGAATCACTGGCCTTAGACTATCTACTAACGTATTATCTCTCTCTCTCTCTCTCTCTCTCTCTCTCTCTCTCTCTAGGTTCATGGCCACTAATGACTTCAGAGCTTCAGAAGGACAGTATGCTGGATGAGGAAGGTCTTGGCCATGCTGCGATGGCTCCTAGAGGACAAGAACGGAGGTGCAGGACCTGGCTGTCAAATGGTTTGTAATGCTACAGTATAAATTATTGTATTACCCATCACACTCACCATCAATGACTCCACCATCACCCCCTCCCCCCTAGTCCGCAACCTCGGTGTCATCCTCGACCCCACCCTCTCATTTGACCCCCATGTCCGCTCCATTGTCAAAACTTCATATTTTCACCTCTGCAACATTGCCAAAATCCGTCACTGCCTCTACCCCCTGCTGCTGAATCCCTCATACACGCCTTCATCTCCTCCCTCCTGGACTACTGCAACTCCCTCCTCACTGGCATCACCTCCCGCTCCTTCCATAAACTGCAGATGGTCCAAAACTCAGCCGCCCGCCTCCTCACTATTACCCGGTCCCGCAAACACATCACTCCTGTCCTCCACTCCCTCCACTGGCTCCCGATCAAGGAACGCATTAACTTCAAAACACTACTCCTCACATTCAAAGCCCTCCATAGCCTGGCCTCACCCTGGTCTCAAACGTTTTACACCAAGTACCACCTGAGAACGTAGCTGGCTCTCCAAGTACCACCATATGACCGACGTTAAAATACAGTATTCAGCTATGCACAGTTCACGCAGGAGGCAAATGTATTCCTAATACCATTATTTTGTTACAAAGACTTAATTTCCTCCATTCTGGTGCAGGAATGTTTGAATTTTTACCATTTAAATTCCAGTGTTTGTGATGGGCATCACAAAGTATTGTATAAAAAAAACAAAAAAAACACACATATTCAATACATTTTGAATTGTAACCCTTTAAATGCCAGTTTGTGTGATGGCATCACAAATTATTGTTAAAAAATATTATTATTGTTGCTGTGGTATGGAAGCAAATGAGTGACAGAAGTATTTGAATTTTATCAGACACCGAATTTATAGCATTGAAAATAATTACTTTGAAAACATGTATCTGAATTTTTTTGTTCCGAATGTGAAATAAAAATTCAGTGTTTAAAATTCAATGTAAAAAATTCGAATGCATAATAAAAGTCAATGTAAAAAAATTCGATGCATAATTGCGGTGTATAACATTCTATGTAAAAAATTCGATGCATAATTGCGGTGTATAAAATTCAATATAAAAAATTCGATGCATAATTGCGGTGTATAAAATTCAATGTAAAAAACCATCATCCGGGCTGCATGACAACTGGCTTGTCCTTCCGCGTTCCCGTTTGGTGCTCTGATTGGCCAGGTCATGTGACATGAGCGGCAGTCGTGGGACGGCAAGTTTTTGAAGGGTTAAGTTAGGCACTCTTTCGAAGTTGGTTAAGGTTAGAGTTTGTCTTAGAGCGTGACGGCAAGTTATTTTGACGGTTAAGCTTAGGCACTCTTTCGAAGTTGGTTAAGGTTAGAGTTTGTCTTAGAGCATGGCGATAGAACGCCAGGTAGTTTGCAGGCTGTTCGACGCGGAAATGGGCAAACACGCTATTGGGCGCACATGTCACATGACCTGGCCAATCAGAGCGCCAAACGGGAATGCGGAAGGACAAGCCAGTTGCCGAAAGGATACACGCATCCGGGCTGCGTGCATACCAAACCAAGCCGCATTTCTCGGAGACGCTCTCTGATTGGCACTGACTGACGCTCTCTGATTGTACATTAGGAGGGGGTGGGTGGGAGAGAAATATACATACGGTGGGGAGAGAATATATACATACGGTGGGGAGGATACTACATTAGGAGGGGGTGGGTGGGAGAGAAATATACATATGGTGGGGACAGAATATATACATACGGTGGGGAGGAGACTGTACATTAGGAGGGGGTGGGTGGGAGAGAAATATACATACGGTGGGGAGAGAATATATACATATGATGGGGAGAGAATATATACATACGGTGGGGAGGAGACTGTACATTAAGAGGGGGTGGATGGGAGAGAAATATACATATAATAGACAGTCTCCTCCCCACCGTATGTATATATTCTCTCCCCACCATATGTATATTTCTCTCCCACCCGCCCACCCCCTCCTAATGTACAGTCTCCTCCCCAATCTATGTATATATTCTCTCCCCACCATATGTATATATTCTCTCCCCACCATATGTATATTTCTCTCCCACCCCCTCCTAATGTACAGTCTCCTCCCCACCGTATGTATATATTCTCTCCCACCCCCTCCTAATGTACAGTCTCCTCCCCATCGTATGTATATATTCTCTCCCCACCATATGTATATTTCTCTCCCACCCCCTCCTAATATACAGTCTCCTCCCCACCGTATGTATATATTCTCTCCCCACCGTATGTATATTTCTCTCCCACCCACCCCCTCCTAATGTACAGTCTCCTCAACACCGTATGTATATATTCTCTCCCACCCCCTCCGAATGTACAGTCTCCTCCCCACCGTATGTATATATTCTCTCCCCACCGTATGTATATTTCTCTCCGACCCACCCCCTCCTAATGTACAGTCTCCTCCCCACCGTATGTATATTCTCTCCCCAACGTATGTATATATACCGCCATCTTTCTCCCGGGTTGGTGTGATCACATGACTGACAAAGCCGTGCAGTGATAGGCCAGAAGTCAATTCGATTGCATCCTGGCTCGATTGCTTATCCTGTCTGGGTAGCCCGGATGATGGTTTTTTACATCGAATTTTATACACCGCAATTATGCATAGAATTTTTTACATTGAATTTTATACACTGCAATTATGCATCGCATTTTTTACATTGAATTTTATACACCGCAATTATGCATCGAATTTTTTACATTGAATTTTATACACTGCAATTATGCATCGAATTTTTTACATTGAATTTTATACACTGCAATTATGCATCGAATTTTTTACATTGAATTTTATACACTGCAATTATGCATCGCATTTTTTACATTGAATTTTATACACCGCAATTATGCATCGAATTTTTTACATTGAATTTTATACACTGCAATTATGCATCGAATTTTTTACATTGAATTTTATACACTGCAATTATGCATCGAATTTTTTACATTGAATTTTATTATGCATTCGAATTTTTTACATTGAATTTTTATTTCACATAGGTAAATTCGGAGCAAAGAAATTCAGATACATGTTTTCAAAGTAATTATTTTCAATGCTATAAATTCGGTGTCTGATAAAATTCAAAAATCAGATACATGTTAAGTAATTATTTTCAATGCTATAAATTCGGTGTCTGAAAAAATTCAGATACATCTGTCACTCATTTGCTTCCATACTGTGGCTCTTGTTGTATTTTGTTATCTTGCTTTCCTTCTCTCTCTTCTCTCTCTCTCTTCTCTCTCTCTCCATCTCTCTCTATCTCATCCTCTTCTCTTCTGTCTTCGTTCTGTCGTTGAATTTGTGGTTCGTTCTTTTTATTTGCCTTTTTCACTTTTCGTGTAGGGCAGTAGTTCGGTGAGTGGAAGTCCCGTCCCCTCCGCCTGTATCAGTTCCGCAACCGTTTCCATTTCCGGGGTAGGCCTGATTGGCCGTGACAGGCACGTGACCCGCCACGGCCACGCCCCGCAGCAGCCCCAGGACGCGGCAGCGCGAGGCTGCTGTGTTTCACCGCCGCTTTCCGCCTTCAACGCCGCAGCAGCAAATTGTCATCACTTTCCCCACTGAGTTACCATACGCTATACAATATACTATGCAATGTACTAATATACAATACGGCTCACTTTTCCCACTTCAATGACAGAGCCGCTGTTTAATAATATTGTCGCGGCGGAGCTCCGTCACGGCAGCAAGTTTCAAGTTCAAGTTTCTTTAATAGTTGTCATACAGAAGTACAGAATACTTTTGTACAAAATGCTTCTTACTGTTGCGCTCCAGAGACTGTGCATGACAAGATAAGTATGAAATAAAAACATAGTAAAAATTAGAAGTAAAAAAAGAGGTCACAGTGTTCAGTTTAGACATATGTACAATGTTCGTAGACGTAGTTACCATACAATATACAATACTGTGCAGTGTACTAATATACAATACTATATAGTGCAAGGCATAAATGGACGAGGTGCAGTTTAGGTACAATTCACAGTAGGTGTACGAGTTGTAGTGCAAATCCTTTATCAATAAATATAAAGTGTAAGTGTGTTTGTGTGATCTAAAGTGTGGAGAGTGGGTGCTGCAGTGTGTTGTTTGTTTGAGTGAGTGTGTGCGTGTGGGTGTGTGTGCTGTGTGCATTTGATGGTTGTTGCATAGTGATTATTGTTCGTTTAGCGATTTTTTTTTTCGTTTAGCAGCCTGATGGCCTGGGGATAGAAGCTCCTTCTGAGTCTTTCTGTGCTCGCCTTAAGACTCCGGTATCGCTTGCCTGACGGCAGCAGTTCAAAGAGGCAGTTGTTCGGGTGGCTCGAGTCCTTAATAATTCTCTTAGCCTTCCCCTTGCACCGCTTGTTGTAAATGTTCTGGAGGGTGGGAAGCCCCCCTCCAATTGTGCGTTCGGCTGAACGTGTCACTCTTTGTAGTCTGCTACGGTCTTGTGCAGTGCTATTCCCAAACCAGGAGGTGATGTTGCCGGTCAGGATGCTCTCTATTGTACATGAGTAGAAGTTCCTAAGGATCTTCTGACTGACTTGGAACTTCCTTAGGCGCCTGAGGAAGTAGAGGCGTTGTCGTGCCTTCTTCACAACACTGTCAATGTGTGTGGTCCATGTCAAGTCCTCGGATATGTGGGCTCCGAGGTACTTGAAACTGTTCACAACTGTTCACAGCATTATGTAGCAGTAATCCCCCTTTTTTACCATCAACAACTAGCTCAACTGGCAGCGCTCCCTTGCTGTGGATCCTGCGGTCTGTTGGTGACAAGTTCGATTCCCTTAAATTTTTTATTTATTTTTTTAACGTGCATTCTTTCGCCGGTTAAGTTTAGGCATGTTAACTTTAAGCATAGTATATTGTATGATACAGTAACAGTCTCTGGAGCGCAACAGTAAGAAGTGGGGAAAGTGATGACAATTTGCTAAAGCGGCGGTGAAACACAGCAGCCTCGCGTTGCCGCGGGGCGTGGCCGCGGCGGGTCACGTGCCTGTCGCGGCCAATCAGGCCTACCCCGGAAATGGAAACGGTTGCGGAACTGATACAGGCGTCCCCTCCACGTCGGGGACCAGCACGCCTCGCCGGGGCTGGCGACAGCTCCCCCAGACCCCCGCCACACCACGCCCCCACGTCACCTATTCCCCTGTGGTCCCACTTCACCTATTCCCCCATGGTCCATAAGGCTATGCCAACGCCTCCCGGGTTGCCCCAGGGGCGCCTCCCGGCCCGGCCCCCTGGCGCTTTTCTCCGGAGCCCCCCCCAGGGCCAGGGGCCTCCCCCTGCCGGCCCCCCGCCACCCCACCATGGCTCACCCCGTCAGGGTCGCCACCCGGCACCTCGCTGGGGTGACGCGGGAGGAGGGGGGGCTCCATGGAGGGCGATGGTTGCTTCTACAACCAGGACTACCAGGACTACGAGCCACGCCACGAGCCGCCCGCCTATGAGCAGAGCCCCGCATAACATTGGGGTCTTGTGCTTGGCACTCCGAGCATGGCACTAACACTGTCACGGTTAGGGGTTTGGTTCCTGCTGGGGCCACCCGTTGTGAAAGATGTATGCAGTCATTCCAAAGCACTTTATGTCCTAGTAATAAAGCTGTGCTATAGAGATGCTGTCATTCATTCATAACCAAACCAAAAGACACTAAATGCAGGCTTTCATTTACAACTGAACGGCCATATCATTCAGTTTTTGTATTAATTTTCCTAAAAAAATTTGCTAAGCTAGACTAACATGAAAGTTTAAGTACACACTTGAGTAAAAGTCAAAGTTTCTACTTTTAAATGTACTTAAGTAGTAAACAGTGATCTTTTTTTCTGACTGTCTATATTCTACTGATAGCAGGTGTTTAATCAAAGATCCCCTGTGGGAGAAGCTGTTGCAGGGGAACAATGGGTTAGTTTCATTGGAGGCTTTGTCGTTGGGTTCAGAGAGGAGGATGTGATATTTTTTGTTAATAAATGTTTAAATATCTATTCAAGTTGTCATTTTTAACTGGAAAAAGTAGCATGTATGAGGGTAATTGTTACTTTACTTGATATTTGAGCTTCACTGCAGAATGATGTATATTGTGTACTGAGAATATATTTCAGTGAGGTAGGAGACAGCATGTAAACTTCTGAATTTTTCAATGAGGGACATGCCAATACTCCATTGGTAAAGGGAAGGGTCCTTAAATATGTGGCATTGTATTACTAATCAACCATTTCCTACTGTATTTCCGCTAATGTATGGTCATAGGCAGATAGTGGAGTAGCTCTGGCAGAATACTGGGTACACAGTAAATTCCGCTGACTAAACTCAAATTTCTTTACTCAGTTTGAGTCAAATGTACTCTGCGGAATTTACTGTGTAGTACCAGTATTGCATTGGCAGTGTCGGCTAGGCTTCGTGCAACCAGACCTTGCCCAGTGTGTTTGGGCCGCATCTGGGCTGCTTTAGGCAACCAGACGTTCACCGCTTCCGGCAACCCCGGACCTGGCCCAGTGTACTCGGGCCGGAATCGGCCAGTCAGTCATTGCCGCCTACTGGGCCGATTCCGCCAATTCCGGACGTTCACCGCTTCTGGCAACCCCGGACCTGGCCCAGTGTACTCGGGCCGGAATCGGCCAGTCAGTCATTGCCGCCTACTTGGCCGATTCTGGCAACCGGACTAGGGCCTATTAATTTCTTCCGGCATGCCGGATGCAGGCCATTAATGGGCCGGAACTTTTTGGCCACCTGGGTACTGTACCTATGGACATTAGAGAGGCTAGCTCACTAAATATTCAGTAAGCTAGAAACATATCTCTTCACCTTAGCCTTTGCACTCCACACTGTGATAATTGCAGTGATGGGCAGTAGCTAGCTACAAGTAGCGACGCTACGTAGCTTAACTACAATTCTCAGTAGCGTGCTGGTAGCGTCGCTACTTTTTAACCAGGGTAGCGGTCTCTGTAGCGGAGCTATTTATAGAACGAAGTAGTAACGTAGCGACGAGGAAACGTTACACGCTACTTTCGGGAGAAACAGTCTCGACTAGAAGAAAAAAAAACTCCCCGTAAAAAAACCACTATGATTGGTTGGTTGGTTAAGGTTTAGATATGAGTATGACGACTCACGATTGGGTATGGTAGGCCAAAACATTACGGGTAGGCCAATCAGAGGCAGGATAGGGCGGGACTCCAGCCGCAAAGCAGGAAGTGAAAATCAAAACAGACGTACTGAATGAATGCAATTTAACGGATTACATGAACCAGTCCGCGCGAAATGGCAGAGGGGTTCGATGGCATTGATGAAGATGATGATGTCAATAACAACAATGCCTCTCCATGGCCCTATCTGGGACACATTCAGGGGCGGAGCTATAGGCGCGGCAGGGGAGGCAGCGGCCTTAGGGCCCGCCCACCGTCTGGCGGGAGGGGGGGCCCGGGCCCCGGCCCCCCCTCCGGCCCCGGGCCCAGGCCCGGGACTGAATGGAGTTGCCGTTCGCGTGTGGGACTGGATCGAACACAACTGGTGGTAACGGCAACTGGGACTGGTGCGTTTGTTTTGATTCTAGGCTCCTCCCGTTTTGCCAGTACTGTGGTACGAGTACGACTGATAGCGTGTGGTTTAGGAACAGGGCGTTTTGCACAAATCCAGCGCTCCCTTTCCTTGGCTGTGACGTATTTTTCTCTGATGTCGCGTTCACGTTACGTGGGAAGAATCGGAAGAATCAGCTTCCGACTGGGAAAAACCATTCACGTCAGCCTCCTAGTTGTAATTCCTACTAGGACATATGGGATTTTTTATAGACCCCGATATCTCCCACTTCGCGTCACGAATTGCGGAAGTATGGATGTGGGCGTTTTGATCGAGTCAATGCGTGAAGGCTTCCTAGTTGTAGCAACGAGATGTCCTCTGGTTCTTCCGCTTCTTCCCACGTAACGTGAACGCGACATCAGAGAAACACAACATAATAAGTCACCTGAAACATGAATGAATGAAAACTTTATTAACAGATTGCAGAATGGGTACAGTACAGTACAGCTCAATACATACAATTGTTAAGGGGATGCAGACCAGAGAAAGACTTTCGTCTTGTTTACATCAGGGTCCCCCATTTTCAATTCATAGTGATCATAGAAAACATATACGTTACCACCTAGCCACAATCTATGGTATTTCTAGATTACCACATGGGTGGCGCATGTGAACACTTTGTGAATTATGTGAGGGTGTATCATGATGATGGTAATTTGGCACTTAACGAACGTTACCTATCTCTTTGCCGTTTTGCATAGTGCACTGCATAGTACCAGAGATGACAAAAGTTATGTGGTAACATAGGTCGCATCACTGCCAGTAGTCGGCATATTACCCAATTCTGACTCTGGTATTAGTCAACTAACGTACTGTTAGCCAGCTACTGTAATAACGAAACTGAAATATCTAATGATGATAGTCAATCATAAAGACAGAAAACACTCTCATCACAGACAAGCTGGATCTGGCCAAATACCTAAACATGTCATGGTGAATGAATGAAAACTTTATTTAACAGATTGCAGAATGGGTACAATACAGTACAGCTCAATACATACAATTGTTAAGGGGATGCAGACCAGAGAAACACTTTCGTCTTGTTTACATCAGGGTCCCCCATTTTCAATTCATTATAACATAATGACATACAGATAGACAGTAGTGCTACATCTATACATGACATACCAGATTTGCAAATACAGTACTGTTTGTGATACGAAAAGAGTCCAGAAAAGAGAGTATATACATTTGACGTATTATTATTGTATTGTGATATGTTTTGTTTCATGTTGGATTTTTTTTTTTTTTTTTTTTTTTTTTTTTTTAATAATACAATAAATATCGGGGGGGGGGGGGGCCCGAGCTGTCAATCTCGCCTCGGGGCCCGTGGGGCATTCCAACCGCCACTGGACACATTTATAAGTTTGACTGAAAAAACGGCTAAAACATATGCTGCTCTCAACACGTCCAGCACTAACTTGAGAACACAGGAAAGAGAGCCGGGGTCCGGAACAGACTGAGGTCCAAACGACACAGAACCACATTGCCCAGCATATTGTTGGCCAATGTGCAATCGATAGGAAACAAATTGGACGACATCAGAGCAAGGATCCAATTCCAGAGGGACATTCGGGATTGTAACGTCCTCTGTTTCACAGAAACTTGGCTGAGTCCAGATGTCCCGAATCATGCAATAGAACCGGCAGACCACTTCTTCGTTCTACGAAAAGACCGGACGGCATTAGAGTCACTAAAGAAGAAAGGAGGCGGCATCGCCTTCATGATAAACAAGGAGTGGTGCGATTTAGGCAACACAAAAGAAATGTCTAACCACTGCTCCCCAGACCTGGAGTTTATCACGATAAAATGTCGACCCTTCTTCCTCCCAAGAGAGTTAACGTCCATCATCCTCATCGGAGTGTACATTCCACCACACGCGAACACTGAGGTCGCACTTTCAAAACTTCACGACGAGGTAAACAAACTCCAGGCAGCTAACGTTGACGCGGCCATTTTGGTCTTGGGGGATTTCAACAGCGCGCGTCTTAAAAAGGTGCTGCCGAATTTCTATCAGCATGTGACCTGTCCCACCAGAGGCGAGAACATATTAGACCATGTATACTCGCAATTTAAGAATGGGTACAAGTCACAGGCTCTTAGTCCATTCGGTAAAAGCGATCACGCAGCAATTTTTCTTTTGCCTAAGTACAAACAGTGTCTCAAGCGAACGCCGGTGGTCTCGCGAGAGGTTAAGCGTTGGACCGTGACGTCAGTAGAGTCACTCCAAGCAGTGCTGGGAAGCACAGAATGGAGTGTACTCCGTGATAACACAGCCAATATTAACGAATACACCGAAACGGTGATTGACTATGTCTGTACTCAGGTAGAAGTAATAATCCCCACCACCAAAATTAATATCTACCCAAACCAAAAGCCCTGGGTAGACAAATCCGTCCGTGAGGCTCTGAAAGTGCGCACATCAGCATACAACACCGGGCTGGTGACAGGCAACATGGAAGAACACAAGATGGCAAGATACAACGTCAGGAGAGCAGTAATAGAGGCAAAACGGCGTTACAAGGATAAAGTTGAACTTCAGTTTGAACAGGCTGACTCTAGAGGCATGTGGCAGGGCCTCAGAACAATGACAGACTACAAAGGAACCCCCCTCAAACTGAACAGTGACATCTCCTTAGCAAATGATCTCAACTCCTTCTATGCGAGGTTTGAGGCTGTGAATAACAACACCAGCCTACAAACCACGGCAATGGGGGGGGGGGGTCTGCTGATGGAGACTCAGTGTTCAGGGTAACAGAGCATGAGGTGAGACGGATCTTTAAAAAAGTGGATATCAGGAAGGCAGCAGGACCGGACGGCATCCCCGGCCGCGTCCTAAAAGTCTGTGCCGACCAACTGGCCCCGGTATTCACTGACATCTTCAACCTGTCCTTGGAACAGGCCGTCATCCCCACCTGTCTGAAGAAGTCCACCATCATCCCTGTACCCAAAAAATCTACGCCCGCTTGCCTCAACGACTACCGCCCTGTAGCCCTCACCTCCATAGCCATGAAGTGCTTTGAGAAGCTAGTGAAGGGCTACATCTGTTCCTCCCTCCCAATCAACCTGGACCCTCTGCAATTTGCATATCGCCCCAACAGGTCCACGGAGGACGCCATAGCCCATGTGCTGCACACAGCAGCATCACATCTGGACAAGAGGAAGGGGAACTATGTGAGAATGCTGTTCATCGACTACAGCTCAGCATTCAATACCATAGTCCCCTCCAAACTCATAGCCAAGCTCAGGGACCTGGGCTTGAACTATGACCTGTGCCAGTGGGTCCTGGACTTCCTGACGGGCAGACCCCAGGTGGTAAGAGCCGGCAACTGCACCTCCTCATCCATCACGCTCAACATAGGGGCCCCCCAGGGCTGTGTTCTGAGCCCCCTCCTCTACTCCCTGTACACACATGACTGCGTAGCACAGCGGAACAACAACACCATCATCAAATTTGCTGATGACACAGTAGTGGTGGGCCTGATCTCTGCCAACGACGAAAGGGCCTACCTGGAAGAGGTAGAGAACCTGTCACAGTGGTGTCAGGAGAACTGCCTCTCCCTGAACGTCAGCAAAACAAAAGAGATGATTGTGGACTTCAGGAGGTCGGGGGTCAAGGACTACAGCCCCCTCAGCATCGACGGGGCACCAGTTGAGAGAGTGAACAGTTTCAAGTACCTCGGAGCCCACATATCCGAGGACTTGACATGGACCACACACATTGACAGTGTTGTGAAGAAGGCACGACAACGCCTCTACTTCCTCAGGCGCCTAAGGAAGTTCCAAGTCAGTCAGAAGATCCTTAGGAACTTCTACTCATGTACAATAGAGAGCATCCTGACCGGCAACATCACCTCCTGGTTTGGGAATAGCACTGCACAAGACCGTAGCAGACTACAAAGAGTGACACGTTCAGCCGAACGCACAATTAGAGGGGGGCTTCCCACCCTCCAGAACATTTACAACAAGCGGTGCAAGGGGAAGGCTAAGAGAATTATTAAGGACTCGAGCCACCCGAACAACTGCCTCTTTGAACTGCTGCCGTCAGGCAAGCGATACCGGAGTCTTATGGCGAGCACAGAAAGACTCAGAAGGAGCTTCTATCCCCAGGCCATCAGGCTGCTAAACGAACAATAATCGCTAAACGAACAATAATCACTATGCAACAACCATCAAATGCACACAGCACACACACCCACACGCACACACACACTCACTCAAACAAACAACACACTGCAGCACCCACTCTCCACACTTTAGATCACACAAACACACTTACACTTTATATTTATTGATAAAGGATTTGCACTACAACTCGTACACCTACTGTGAATTGTACCTAAACTGCACCTCGTCCATTTATGCCTTGCACTATATAGTATAGTATTGTATATTAGTACACTGCACAGTATTGTATATTGTATGGTAACTACGTCTACGAACATTGTACATATGTCTAAACTGAACACTGTGACCTCTTTTTTTTTCTTCTAATTTTTACTATGTTTTTATTTCATACTTATCTTGTCATGCACAGTCTCTGGAGCGCAACAGTAAGAAGCATTTTGTACAAAAGTATTCTGTACTTCTGTATGACAACTATTAAAGAAACTTGAACTTGAAACATTCAGGTGAGCTGATGAAAATCAACTGTTCCCAAACAGCACACAAGTCAGTACACTTTTTGTCAACAGCTTTAACTAACAGATAGCTGCTATCATGATGATGTTTCACTGTAGGCAGAAAATGAACAATATTATGGGGGTGGAGAAAAGAAAAAAAGCGGGAAAAGCAGTGGTTCTCAACCTGTGGGACAGGACCCCCAGGGGGGGTCCCCACATGATTTTGGGGCCATGGAATGTTTTGTGAGTTACATATTTAAATACATTTGGTCATTTAGCTGACACTTTCATTCAGAGCAACTTACAAATTGTGTACAACAAGTCAGCATGAGTGGTACATATCTAGCAGCCAAGGAAAGTAGTATTGTTTGTCAGTGTCAAGCTTGAGTGTTATACTCTGAGTACATACTGTAGTAGTATAGACATATTAGCATAGTTGGTAGTAGTATATACATGGTAGCATAATACTAGTAAAATTAAGTAAAACAGTTACAATTCAGATATTGAAGAAGTGTGTTTTTGGTTGATAAAGTGGGCAGGTTTCAGAAGATGCAGAGTTTAGGGATAAATAATACATAAAGATAGAATAGAAAAGAA
Source organism: Notolepis coatsorum (assembly GCF_963971535.1). NCBI lineage: Eukaryota > Metazoa > Chordata > Actinopteri > Aulopiformes > Paralepididae > Notolepis > Notolepis coatsorum. Next base: position 42,776,954 of record NC_140165.1, read on the forward strand.
AAAGACCATTACTGCATCAAAAGTAATCAACAAACTATAGTATAAAAACTGATAAAACCAACTGGTCTCTTTCTTTTCTTTTGTAGAGGCTGCACCCAGCTAAACTTGCCTTCCTGGATTTTGTACATAATACAAGTTCATGTTAAAAGGATGACACAAAAAGCCAGACCGAGGGCTTGTTTCAGTTTTATAATAAACAATCAAACTGAGAATTTTTTTCCTGCCTATTTGTTTGGTGGAAACTTGATCACGAAATAAAAAAAAAAATAAAAAAAAAGTAGTGCCGATGTAGCTAGCTATTTTTGCCATGTTCTTGTAGTGTAGCTTGCTACATTTCTCTGGGGATAGCTTCCATTGTAGTTGAGCTATATTTAATCGAGAGTAACTTGTAGTGTAGCTTTCTACATTTTCCAAGTAGCTTGCCCATCACTGGATAATTGTATTGTAAATGAGAGCTATGTTATTGTTATTTACACTGCTTTTTGTGATGATTTTGTTGTTTATTGTCTGCATTGCTTTAACCATTTCTCTTATTTTCTGTGTTGCTTTTATTCCGTCTGTGTTATGCTCATTGTATGTCTATTCTACAGCTGTAAAGCACGTTGTAATTATATGAAAGGTGCTATACAAATATAAAGTGTATTATTCTATTATTGTAATATAGGCCCTTTGCTGAATGTTTTACTGGTCTAAAGTGTCTTTGTCGTCATCCCTATTATATTGCATTATATCCTTTTGTACAATCTAACCAATATATCTTCTGTAGAAAGCATGTGGCGAGTAACGGATTGCAAAGTCCTCCTAATTGCCTACCATTGCTTCTGAGTCATTGCTTTGCATAATGAGTTTTACTGTGTGTCAAGTCACCCATCATGAATTAGAATACAATAAGCTGTGCGGCGTGACTCATTGCGAACATTGTCATATCATCCGCAGGGTTTCTCCAACACGCCATCGATGGGTCAGTGGCGATTATAGAGAAGGAGGAGATTTCTGGAGGAGGTGAGGAAAAGAGAAAGGAGAGAGAGAAATAGAGGTTTAGGACAGATAAAGAAGGGGGGAGGGATAGAAAGAGATTTAACCTGCCTTAAAATACATAACCAAGTACATGGAAGATTGCTCCACTTCTACAAGGTCCATTTGCATGTTCTTGGTATCTAGGGCCATCTATGGACCACAGGGAATGTATTCCCAGTGTCAGACATATTGTGTATGTTACTATGCTTGAGTAAATTCTAATGAACCAAAGGAGAATATCAATTATTATTATTATTGTGTTTTTTTTCCATCTTTGACAGTGACTAACACCATGCTAACATTGACCAAAAGTAAATTATTGAGCCACTGAGCTCATTCAGCGTCTTCTTGAGATCAAGTGTACTTGAAGTCTAAGCAAATGAACAAAGGGCAGATGATTTACAGGGTTTTTTGTAGATACAGTACTGAATTTTGCCATCCGGACACATATAGAATATAGAATATCAGGCCTATAAATGACCTTATTATGGCCAAGTCATAGATGTATCAGGCCAAATCTCCTATTTTCAAGAGTTAAATCTGAATTTAGTACCACCATGTGCCCATTACAGGAAAGTAAAGACTGTGAATGAAATATACTGTAAGTACAGTTACTTTTGTATGCTGTCCATAGCTCTGCCATTTTCTACCGGATTGCGATGCATTTTCTCCTAGACGTTCACAGAAAGGTTAAGAAACAATATACATTGTATTTTATAGCAATCAAATTTGGGTTTGTTTAACCCATGGGATATAAACATGCCATTCACGTCAATATTTGGAAGAAGAAAAACAAATTTTGCCTGCATTTGTCTGTGGCTGGTGTGAGCTGGGTAGAGTAGTTTTATGAAATTTAAACAGCTTCCTGTCCTCCGATGCAATGTGCAGAGATTCTTTTAAGCTCATATTTAGCTAATAACACTTAAGATCATTGCTAACAAACGTAGTGCTGAGAATATACACTTTGACTGCTGTTTTGACAGGGTTAGGGTCTTTACTCTTGGCTACATTTGAAAAAGAAACACAACATCACTTAATAGTGGTGCGGCATAGCTAACCTATTGTTCAATTTGTGATAAAAGCACCAAATTTGGTACATATTTAGCTTAATATATTTAGAAAAGATATGGATATTGGGGCATTGCAGATTGGCATTTTGGTGACCATGGTAACCATTTCCAAAAATGGCTGCCAGAGATTACTGGTATGGAACAATTTGGCCACCAAAGCTATTGTTTTCCATGTTTTTAACACCACAAATAGTATTTACATCCAACTTAAAGTGAAGAACATGTTTTATTAATATATTTTTTATAATTGTTATATAAAAAAATAAAATTTTAAAAATCAACAAATATACAACAATTTACAAAACATAATTAAACATTTTCCTTTTTATCCCCCTCTCCCACACACAAAATGGTGATGGTGCTATTGCCCGATTAAACTATCGAAGAATGGTTCAACAGGGTTCAATTGACACATTCTCCATCACAGAAGCAGAGGCCTGTGCACTGAAGTGCAGCCTTCTTGCACCTGCAGCACTCTTTGCAACCACAAGAGATCAGCTCGTGGCAGGATTGTGATGCTTGTGGCATTGTCGTCCAGTGGGGCTCATACATTCCTTCTGTCTTCACCCACCCCCAGTCAATTGGTGATGGCAGCACAGGGTCTGGAAGCAGTGTCTTCCCCCAGATGTGACCACCCTGGTAGACTGCTTTCAATACGTGCTCCACCAGAGCAGCTCGGGTAGGCAGGATTTTCTGTGCCAAGCTTTTACGTGGAAAAAGTTTCCTTCTTGCCTGGTTCACCTTGGTGCAGGTGCTGGTTCTATCAAATAGAAGTATGAAAAACCTCTCAATAATGTTCATTGCATCATCTGGGATCTCCTTTGGTCCATTTGCCAGCATCAGTAGTGCATCTGTCAGGTCCGGCAGTGACTTCCATGTTGACCATGCTGCTTTCTTTCCGTGTCCAGCAAAACTGGATACAGTGTCACAGCCTGTCAAAGCATGGAACATTGGAAGGGCACATGACATCTCTGGTCCGAGGCACGTAGCTATTTGGTGGGCTGCCAAGTAGCAAAAGCTCTTGCCAGTTCTGAATGCTAGCCACAGTTCACATCCAGCTGGTAGTTGTGTTATGGCAAACACAGCCAAGACCACAACATTAGTGTCAACATGCAGTAGCATACGACTATCTGCTTCTTCATGGCTGCATGTGGCCAGGGTGTGGAGATCCTGCAGTGGCTGTGTGCTGAGCACCCCCATCCCATCAGTGAGGACAACCTCCTTGTCTTCCTCACTGAACACCTGAAGGAGGACCTTGGATAGGAAGCTGAATAGTTCTGTCTTGTTACTGTCAACCTGCAGAAAGTTCTGCCAGTATCCTGGTATGGCCTTCCCACCCACATGTCTCCTTACACCCTTTCCACACTTGGTTCTTGCTGTGCCTTTCAGGGAGTCATCCTTGTAAGTATCCCAGATAAGGTCCACACGTGACACAGCTGAGAATAGATATATGGGATGCAAACCTGCTGTGCATATTCATCAAATGTCTTGGCACCTGCTGGCTTCATCATCTGAATCATGGCAGCTTCATCAAGAACTACACAGATAGCATCGGGGGCTTTAGTCTGAGCTGGAGACGGGTCCTCCAGGCATTTCAGAAGGTCACTCTTTGTCCCAAGTCATAATCTTCCTCCATCAGAGAGTGCTGGTGGCCATGCTTGGTTCTCATGCTGGAAGAAGTCTTCCAGGTTTCCATCTCTTGTTTGACAGCTAATGTAGAGTCGTGAAAAAAAAATCAACTTCACTTTTCATTGATGTTAGCTGCTGCTTCTCCTTACTTGTCGTCTTTCGCGTTGAGCCAACAAACCGTTTCAACCGGTTGCGGTGGATTGTGTCATCAATGGGTTTTGTTCTCTCCACAAGACATTCCTTTGTGAATGCTTGGAACTGTTGTTGGCCAATCGTCTGTGCATTCTTAACAGTCCCCACTGCCGATGGATCTGCAATATCTTTGCTGTAAAGAACAAGCAGGTCTTCACTCTCCTCGTCAAATGGGTTGCCCAGTTCTTCCATTACATTGACGAGTGAGCAGACATCTTTTCTAAATGCTTTCTGCACACTTGCTGTCTGATCATGGTGGAGCACCCCATCTTATCTTCCCATGAGCTGGTGAGCATCTTCAAAGTCCTCAATCAGCGCTGCAACCTCAGGACCAGCTACCATCCACCGTCGGAGGGCACTAGGGTTGTCTGTAAGACCTACCACCCCTCCATCACTCTTGATGCAAGCATTATTTTGCTCATGTGCTTGATCAATGGGGATTGGTCTTCTAAATAGTGAAATTGCCAACATTAAATTCTCTGGCAACATCTAGGTGTCTTGTTGGTAGTTCAGTCATGTCACGAAGATGAACTGGGATCCAGCAGGCATAGTTCATATGGTCCAGAGCAAAGAACCTGGGGATGAGTTCTGTCAGAGCATCGAGGTACATGCTGAAGGAGGACTGCCACAGGGATCTCACATATACCAATACACAAGGCTCCAACGCCATGACTATTACCCTGTACTGGAATTGAGGGCAGCTCTCCCTCCTTGAGCACCATTCATCAAACCCCAAAGGCACATCTTCTGTATCTGTATTACGGTTATTGTAGGCCCGATACTGCAGGACATATAGTGCAGCCACAGTGACTTGGTGGGCACGTCTGGTGCGAGCAACATGTGCTGCATGCAAGGAGTCAGCGGTGCCTGCTGTTGTGATCTCTGCTTGTACCAGTGCTTCAACCCAGCCACTGCCTTTCAACCAATCACCCAGGGTCTTCAGAGCTGCCATCTCTATATGCAGGCCGCCAAACATCACAACAAATTTGTCTTCCCCATACATCTCTGGCCACTTCCACTGGATCTGCTTGACAATACCATACAGGGGTTGATCAAATGTTACTACTGGTGTCTGCCCAGAATTCAGATGTTGAACTGCATTTCTGACTACGTCCATGGAGTGTTTGATCATTGCCACTGTGTGGGCACTCTCGTGGAACACTTGCAAAACTCTTCCGCACATTTTCTAGCCAGCAGTACTCTTCCTTGATGTTATGGTCTGAGTTTGAGATGCCACAGTGCTAGGTGGTACAGGTACCTTTGTGGTGCTACGGACAACCGGTGGGACTTCTGTGTAGTAGCTTGGCAAAAGGCCTACTGTCTTTTGGCTTCCACACCCTCCAACAATCACAATGCTGCAGTCAACTCCTTGACCTGCAAATGTAGGGTGTTGAAGGAGTGAAATACCTCTGCCATGAAAGGACTCCTTTGAGGTAGTTGAGCTAGGGTTATGGTCAATATTATCAACCGCAGCAGTTGTGAAGACGTAAAAATGTAGATGAATAAACTCACAAAATACAGCGCTACTCACAATAATCAGCAATACAGTGAAGAAACACGAAAATCTATATTGTAAATATTATATTCTTATCTTGTATTCATTCACAACTTGTCAGAAACAGAAGAAAGTAACCTACCTGTAGCTCCTCCGTAAACAGACTGGGAAAAAGGTGGGCGACATAGCATGTGTCCAGCTGGAAATAGCAGCAACAAGGCAAGGGTGACCCTAAACAATGGTATAGGGGCACAGCGCCACCGTGATAATGCTCCAGCGCCACCATGTGGTAAAAAATATAATAATAATATATAAAAATATTATTGTAAATTTTTTATTTGTTTTGCAATGTAAGCTTGGGGCCAGCTTATACCTCATACACTGTACTTAAATAAATAACATTTGCACTTTAGTATGCTATAATATTGAAATTACGTCTTTAAGTTGCAGCCTGCTACGAGAAATGTTTTACTGATTCACGCCACTATATATTAATAATATAATGAAATGAATTAAAAAAAAATTGTAAATGTCCTTAGAATGTTGAGTGAGTATTTTATTTGGTTCTTAGGGTTAGTGGGATCTAGATTATATCCGTTATTGCATGCAAATCCAATGGGATAAGAAAGTTTGACTAAGCGCTGGTGGCCATTTTGAAAAATGCCTGCCACAGCCACCAGGGTACTAGTTTGTAATGCCCCAATATCCGGTTTTGTTCCCAATATATCTATCAACACATCTGCCAAATTTGGTGCTTTTATCACAAAATGAACAATTGGTTTGATATGTTGAGCTATGCCGCGCCACTATAATATAATAAGGTCATTGATCTATTTGTGACGTGAAATAAATCTCAGCCTGGTACCGGTCCAATCGGGCTTAAGAGGTTAAAAAAATAAGGCAAGGTTTAATTTATGGAAGAGGGAAGCATATATCTGTACTGTTGTCCCACTGCCCCCCATCATCAACAATGCTTAGTCCAAAACTAGTCTGCGCCCATCATTGCGGCACACATTATCAAATCAGGTCATGACACAATTTTGACTGTATACAGTATGTGTTTCAAATTAACATGGTAGCAAAAACATCATTCTTCCACCTTAGAAACATAGCTAAAGTATGACCATTTATAAATCAAAAGGACGCTGAAAACTGATTCATGTCTTTATTTCAAGCCAACTTGATTATTGTAATTCAGTCTTTAATGGCCTCTCAAAAAAAATAAAGAAACAGAGACTTCAACTCCAAGAGGAACGAGCACATCAGTCCAGTGTTAGCTACTGTGCAGCTAGGCTATTAACTAGAACCAAGAGGAAAGAGCACACCAGTCCAGTGTTAGCTACTCTGCAGCTAGGCTAATAACTAGAACCAAGAGGAAAGAGCACATCAGTCCAGTGTTAGCTACTCTGCACTGTCTTACTGTAACATTTACTGTAGAATACATGTTAAAGGTTTGTGACCCCAAGAACACTATGATCATCTACTACTGGTTTATTGAAGGTTCGGCCATATGTTCCAAAAGTTGAACATCCACATGCATCCTCAATATGACTGGATTGAAGTAACAAGTAAAACTCACACTGGGATACTATATGAGAACGTACAGTACATTTACTGCGGTACTCGTGAGTTAATTGAGAATACATTAGTGGACGTTGAAAACTCAGTGATATTCAAATATCCCACATAATCCACTTAAATCGGATCCCTGCACTGGCTAATTAAGTGAAAAAACCGCGTTATGTGATATGGTGATGAAAACAATGGGCTTTCAAAGTTCAAGGGAGAAAACTGTTGAGCGGAAACAGTTGAGTGTCAAAAGTGGACCACAAACCCCTGTAACATAACAGGTTAAAACACAAGCACTGGACGATTACAATATCACTTAGCTTATGTATTAAAGGGATAGATCGGATTTGTGGACATTAAGTGGTAATACTTCTTAATAGTATAGCAAGCTGATGCAATACTACCAGGAATGATACTAATAATGGTCTAAACTTGACATTCCTTATGGGTACCCATCCAATGGTCCACACTTGACATTCCCTATGGGTGCCCTTCCAATGGTCTAAACTTGACATTCCTTATGGGTGCCCTTCCAATGGTCTAAACTTGACATTCCTTATGGGTGCCCTTCGAATGGTCTAAACTTGACATTCCTTATGGGTGCCCTTCCAATGGTCTAAACTTGATATTACCTATGGTCTAAACCTGACATTCCCTATGACGTTCCCTACAGGTGCCTTTCTGATGAAAACTCATGAAGTGCCTCTTAGATGTCCTTTCAAGTGAGAGGTGGAAACAATGCGGAAAAGGTATTGAGTGCCGTATGTGCCCCTTCATGCTAGTAATGATGATGAGGTTCTCTCTAGAGCAAGACAATTACACAAGATGTCTTAATGAGTGCTCTTCTAGTGGAGAACATGTGATGCACCTATAAGGTGCCTTTACAATGTTCTAAACGTTCCCTATGAGTACCTGTTAAGGTGCCAGACCAGATACCTAGAAGAAGAAAACAGCAGACCACAGAGTGTAGAGAAAACACAATGATGGGTGTATTTATTGAGGTCTAAGAGTATGTGATCCAATCCAGTGGGGAAGAGTGAAGTCCAGGGTGAGCAGGGGTGGAGCAGGCTGCGGCAGGGGTCCGGGGTGTGAGGCGATATAGCAAGACCGAGGCTGGGGTCCAGGTTCAGGGCTGGGGTCAGGCAGAACTCAAACACACCAATGCAAAAAGCACAGAGCAGAAATACAAAAGTGGTGAATGGACTGGAGCTTGACTGAGATGATGAGAGAGAGAGAGAGAGAGAGAGAGAGAGAGAGAGAGAGAGAGAGAGAGAGAGAGAGAGAGAGAGAGAAATAGAGAGCTAACAGTGCCCTTCCAATGGAAAGGTGGTGCTATTATGAAGTGCTCTTATGCCGCTTTTCCACTGCATGGTACCTACTCTACTCTGCCTTTTCGGTTTTCCATTGCCAAAATGTGTGGATGGTACTTGGTACTTGGTACTTGGTACTTTTTTTAATAACTGCTCTGTCAAGGTTCCAAGCGGGTAGAAGCGACACCAAAAAGTGACGTGAAACACTGCAGACCACTGATTGGTCAGAAGAGAGAATCATCACTACATTATCATTGCGCTACACAGGGGACGTCCTGCACAAAACACAAACCCACCATCTTTAAATAGCCTCACTAAACATTAGCATTCATTATTTGTTTGCAGTGAGAACAAAGTGAAATAAACAAAAAAAGATACATTCACAGTATACGGCCTCATTTATTGATGAAACAAAACCAACAGCAACACAATTTATTACCAATAACAAATAGTTTAGTCTCACAAAAAGATTGCAAATAGTTTTATCTTATGTGACTGGGATTTCCCATTATAACTGTATAAGCATTGCGACTAGCGTACATTAGCTAATAAGGCACTGGTTTCATAGCTTCAAAGCTAGCTTCGATAACCTCCATCGTCTGTGTGTGTGTCGCGTTGAAGATGACATCACGGTTCTAACTGTTTCAGTTGAATGATTTATTTAATAACAAGTATCAATAACTAAATGAATGTGTGCAATACTGTTCAGAGTTAGTGGATATACTGTAATTATGAAATTATGCACAAAGCATTGTTTATCAGTGAAGTGCCTCTTTAATAACAAGTACAACATTCGCCAGTAGTGAATAAATGCTTATCTTAAAAAAATTAATGGACACATGTGGTCTGTTCTTCCGACTGCTGTTTATACAAACCATAGCTCCTAACCGGATACATCTTGTCTGGCCATTTGCATTTAAAGCCCCCGTACGGCTGAGAAGAGGGTAGTGTGTAGCAGCGAATCCGCTGTCGCTGATTATTTGTGTAAATTTGGCATAAGCCTCTTTGCATTATTTATCTCACTATAACCTATGGCGTTAATCGCCAACTCAGCAAACTTGACAATTTAATTTAGGTCTGCACTGCAAAAAAAATCTAAATAAAACCTCTTAAAACATGTATTTTAGTAATGCATTCAGTCATGTATTCTTTCAACAAGTGAACCAATTAGCCGGTGGGTTGAGGGGATTTCACCACACCTAAAGCGATAGTATTATTTATTTTGAATATAGCAGTCATAGTCAGTGTGCGAACCATAGCATGGTCTTTGGGTGAGCCGCGGGCTGGGGGGGGGGGGGGGGGGGGGGGGGGGTGCGCCGCGCAGGGAGGAGTCGGACTGTGATCGGCGCAGACGTTACTGTAGCCTTTAGTAGGCCTTGTGTTGTGTATGTATGTAATGTATGTGACAAATAAACCTCTTGAATCCTGTCATATATTCAATCAGTTTCAATAACTACAGAACACATAATAGACAATTAACTCACTTGTTGATGCAGTGGTCCGGCCGTCTGCACAGCACATTCCATGATAAAAAAAAGTATCCATTTAGTTAGATAGATGATAGATCCAACACTGTCTACAGTATCTCGTGATATCTCTCAGACTCCTGTTCTGATACGACCGCAGCAAGCGCCGGCACGGTCACCGGGCAGCAGCACCGGGCAGCAGCAGCAGCAGCAGGTCTCCTGCTGCTCTGTCAAGTCCATTGACTGCTTCACTTTCATCGTGAAACCAAAATTGGTTAAGCTTATATTGTTGCATTTTTCGTTTAGACATTATCCATTCCTGAATGACCTTATTTACCTGTCAAAACTATCACTGTCAACAAGTCACAGGTTACAACGTGCGGGTCAAGTTTGATTTGTGCCGTGCGTGCAGGCTGCAGCGCCGCCGCGCTCCGAATGGTAATTGCAAGAATAGCATGCATGTTGCCATAATACGTGTGTGAATTAGTGCGCAAATCATTAATCATACATCCAAAATAGCATACGTTTATTATTATACACGATGATGATATAGAAAATTACAGAAAAATGAGAAATGCATGGCAAAAGTAGCATTTATTTTCAGTAATTTAGAGACCCCCAGGGGAGCTTTAGAGACCCCCAAGGGAGCTGATGTCTGATCTAGGGGAGCTATAGCTCACCCAGCTCACCCCGTGGATCGCACCCTGGTCATAGTACCACTATGGGGTACTTTAAAAACAATGCTGAGTGATTTATTTTGCACATAATCTCCCACACATCCAAAAGCTGTAGCGCACATTAATTAGGCTTGACAGTTATTGAGAGCAAATTAATATGGCCACCAGTGATCAGTCACTGGGGACATTGAATCCTTTCAATAAGTTTTTTTAAAATAAATCAGCATTGTTTTTTGGTGAAGTGCCTCTTTAAAGAGGACATATAGTGAAAATGGGTTTTTACTGTGTTTTGCATTGTTTTTGCAGAATGAGGAAAATGTGAAATATGTGTATTGTGCCATTTCAACAGTTCAGCTGTGACAAGATCCCTCCATCTTTAAACGAGCCATTCAGAATTGCAGCTCCAATCAAAGTAGCCCACCTTGTATTTGCGTGTGAAAATATCTTGATGTGCGTGTACAAAATGGCAGCTCGCTTGTACATTTTCTCTTTTCTACCTAAAGTTGAACCTAAAATATGTTTCTGACAACATTAACGGTACGTTTGATATGCTATTGCTGGATATCATATTTGTCAAATTAGTTTGACAGCTTGATCTGAATTTAATTTGACAGTAGGCTACAGGCTCGTGCACCACTGCTAGATGGCGCAGACGTGGCTCACTTGTTACAGTCACAAAAAACAGCCCGTTGAGAACAGGACTGAAACAGAGAAGTTGCGGCTGCTAGAATGAGAACAGGACTGAAACAGAGAGGTATAGAAGCAGCTAGAATGAGAACATTAATGAAACAGAGAGGTATAGAGCAGGGGCGGGGCTAGGGGGTGGCTACTTGGGCTCAAGCCCCGAATGTTTTCTGAAAAGCCCTGAATCTATTTAAAAAAAATAAAAAATAAAAAAATGATAATATATATATTTTTTTTGGACAATTAATCATTGTTACTTGAAAATATGTTTGCACCAGATTTAGCAGAAGCTAATTTCCATCTGTAGTCTATCCAGCTGCTAACTGTATTTGAGTGAGTTAAGTCTTGGTGTTATGGTAGACTCAGACCTAAGCTTTAAATCACAATCAACAAGTTGACAAAAACATAATTCTTCCACCTTAGAAACATAGCTTTTGAGATCTCAGACCCATCCCCAGTGATAACACAGGCTGCCGGCATGTCTTTATAAATGGAAATATCGAATAAAAGAAACAACGATGAAAACCCGACTATACTCCGGTTTTCGGGGGTCCTGGCGCTCAACGTTCGGCGAGTTAACCCTAGATCTTAGATCCTAATATGAAAAACGATGTGATTTAATGTTCTATGTCTTACCTTGACTTTGTCTATTTTACTGCTATCAATTTTATGCTTTATGTCTGCACTTTATGCATTGCTCTTGATCTGCCAATGTTGTGCTCATTTTATGCCTGTCTTTTTGTACTGCTGTGAAGCACTTTGAGCTGCAATTCTTGTATGAAAGGTGCTATACAAACAGTGTACTATATGTAGCATATGTGTGTAGGTTTTTAGATAACAGGTATTAAGGGTATATCCTATATATGACAATTAACTAAAATGTGATTTCATTGGATGTGCACTGTCAACTAATGCTTGTGTATCTTATCGTGTGTTGTCATGTTTGTTTATGTGTTTGTTTAAAAAATTATAAAAAAATAAAATACAAAAAAACAAACAGTGTATTATTATTAGGGATGTCCGATATTATCGGCCGACCGATATTATCGGCCGATATCGGCAGTAAAATGTGATATCGGAAAATATCGGTATCGGTAAAAAAAAATAAAAAAAAATAACAATATTTGTTATATATATATCCAGTGAAATTATTAGTTACCTGAAATTATTCAGTTTTTGGGGGGGGGGGGGGGAACCCTGCATATATCGGTATCGGTTGATATCGGTTGATATCGGTATCGGAAGTTAAGAGTTGGACAATATCGGAATATCGGTATCGGTAAAAAAGCCAATATCGAGCATCCCTAATTATCATTATTATTATAATTATTATTATAATAATAATAATAATTATTATTATTATTATTATTATTATTATTATTATTATTATTATTATTATTATTATTATTATTATTATTATTATTATTATTATTATTATTATTATTATTATTATTATTATTATTATTATTATTATTATTATTATTATTATTATTATTATTATTATTATTATTATTATTATTATTATTATTATTATTATTATTATTATTATTATTATTATTATTATTATTATTATTATTATTATTATAAATTATTGTAGTTTGCTTCATTAATTAAAGGGTGTGAATTTAAGTGTTCTCTAGTGCCTTTTGTCTGCTTTAAGGTGGTGGTATAAGTTAAAGGTTGTGGTGTCGAAGTAAAAAAAACGATCTGGGCTAAGCCCCGGATCTCCTACAATCCTAAATCCGCCCCTGGTATAGAGGCTGCTAGAATGAGAACAGGACTGAAACAGAGAGGTACAGAGGCTGCTAGAATGAGAACAGGACTGAAACAGAGAGGTATAGAAGCTGCTAGAATGAGAACAGGACTGAAACAGAGATGTATAGAGGCTGCTAGAAGGAGAAGATTACTGAAACAGAGGGGTATAGAGGCTGTTAGAATGAGAACACGACGGAAACAGAGAGGTATAGATGCTGCTAGAATGAGAACAGGACTGAAACAGGACTGGCCCCAGTATTCACTGACATATTTAACCTGTCCTTAGAACAGGCTGTCATCCCCACCTGTCTGAAGAAGTCCACTATTATCCCTGTACCCAAAAAATCCAAGCCTGCTTGCCTCAACGACTACCGCCCTGTAGCTCTCACCTCCATAGCCATGAAGTGCTTTGAGAAGCTAGTAAAGGGCTACATCTGCTCCTCCCTCCCCATCAACATGGACCCCCTGCAATTTGCATACCGCCCCAACAGGTCCACGGAGGACGCCATATCCCATGTGCTGCACACAGCAGCATCACACCTGGACAAGAGGCAGGGGAACTATGTGAGAATGCTATTCATCGACTACAGCTCGGCATTCAATACCATAGTCCCCTCCATACTCATAGCCAAGCTCAGGGACCTGGGCTTGGGCTATGACCTCTGCCAGTGGGTCTTGGACTTCCTGACTGGCAGACCCCAGGTGGTGAGAGCAGGCAACTGCACCTCCTCATCCATCACCCTCAACATAGGGGCCCCCCAGGGCTGTGTTCTGAGTCCCCTCCTCTACTCCCTGTACACACACGACTGTGTGGCTCAGCGGAGTAGCAATACAATCGTCAAATTTGCTGACGACACAGTGGTGGTGGGCCTGATCTCTGCCAACGACGAGAGGGCCTACCTGGAAGAGGTCAAGGTCCTGGCGGGATGGTGCCAGGAAAACAGCCTCTCCCTGAACGTCAGCAAAACAAAGGAGATGATTGTGGACTTCAGGAGGTCGGGGGTCAAGGACTACAGCCCCCTCAGCATCGACGGGGCACCGGTTGAGAGAGTCAACAGCTTCAAGTACCTCGGAGCCTACATATCCGAGGACTTGACATGGACCACACACATTAACAGTGTGGTGAAGAAGGCACGACAACGCCTCTACTTCCTCAGGCGCCTAAGGAAGTTCCAAGTCAGCCAGAAGATCCTTAAGAACTTCTACTCATGTACAATAGAGAGCATCTTGACCGGCAACATCACCTCCTGGTTTGGGAATAGCACTGCAAAAGACCAAAGCAGACTACAAAGAGTGACACGTTCAGCCGAACGCACAATTGGAGGGGGGCTCCCCACCCTCCAGAACATTTACTACAAGCGTTGCAAGGGCAAGGCTAAGAGAATCATTAAAGACTCCAGTCACCCGAACAACTGCCTCTTCGAACTGCTGCGGTCAGGCAAGCGATACAGGAGTCTCAAGGCGAGCACAGAAAGACTCAGAAGTAGCTTCTATCCCCAGGCCATCAGGCTGCTAAACGAACAATGAATGAACACTACACAACAACAACCACCAAACGCACATAGCACACACATCCACACGCACACACCCACTTTAAACAAACACACTGTAGCACCCACTCCACACACTTTATAGCACACACCCACTTTAAACAAACACACCGTAGCACCCACTCCCCACACTTTATATTTATGGATGAAGGATTGCACTACAACTCGTACACCTTACTGTAAATTGTACCTAAAATTGTACCTCATCCCATTTCTGCTTTGCACTAGATAGTACTGTACATTAGTACACTGCATAGTATTGTGTATTGTATATTATATGGTAACTCAGAACATTGTACATATGTCTATACCGAACACTGTGACCTCATTTTCTTCTTCTAAATTCATGCTATATTATGTTATTATGTTATTTGATACTATCTTGTCTAGCACAGTCTCTGGAGCGTAACAGTAAGAAGCATTTTGTATGAAAGTATTCTGTACTTCTGTATGACAACTATTAAAGAACTTGAACTTGAACTTGAAACAGAGGTATAGAGGCTGTTAGAATGAGAACAGGCCTGAAACAGAGGGGTATAGAGGCTGCTAGAATAAGAACAGGACTGAAACAGAGGTATAGAAGCTGCTAGAATGAGAACAGGACTGAAACAGAGATGTATAGAGCAGTGGCGGCCGGCCGATAGTGGGCGCTAGAGCGCCGCCCTCCCTGTTAAAAGAAGAAGAAGATTTTTTTTATTAAATTTTTTTGAGCCCTATAAATAAAATAAACATGTTTAAATGAATACTATTTACTCATTTTAAGTATGTTTGTGTTTCCAATGCACAATATAATGTTAATATATCAAATATAAATAATTGTTTTCATTAAGATTCAGGACCAGCTATATAAAAGATATAATATTACAAAAAATTACCATAGTAAAATATCAGAAAATATATCAAGCCCTAATTGAAAGCAGTTTCATCTGCACTGGTAAGAAGGTTTCCTGACGTGGTTTCACTCCATCACTTAAAAGCTAAATGTTAACATTAAATAAAATGATAAAGCCTTTGTTCTCCTTCATCTCATGGTGATATGAATTATCTCATCGTGGATGCCAGTGGCCCCCTGCCCCCGGATCATGGCGTCGTTTTGAAATGCATGAAAATGATGTAAACCACATGCAATGGCCTTGGTGATCAGATCTAAGACCAGAGTGTAACACCTTGAGGGGAAACGCTGGGGTGAAATATTGCTTTTCCACCGACAATAACAATTGATTGAATAACGGGAGACAATGGAGTTTCTCCAGGAATAATGGCGATTGCATTTTGCAAAACCCTTTCAACTGTGGAATTCTATCTCGGAATTCTAGAACTGCATGCGTTTCGATGACGAGTAGCAACTAGAATGTGCTAACGTTGTACAACGTGGGTTAAGCAAAGACACACCGGGACTATTTTGGTGGTTTACGGTGGTCCAAACTGATGGTCCTATCAGCAGTGGTGGAAAGTCATTTTAAAAGCATTTTTTACTCTAGTATGGCAAGTTTGAGGAACTTGCACTTTACCCTAATTTTTATTTTAGGGTTTACTCCACTACATTTGAAAGAAGAAACGTATATGAAAAATATTTTGATTACAATTTATGAAGATTATGTACTTTCAAATTTGAAGCGTGCCAACTTCAATAGGACGTAATCAGAGCCAGCGTAACTGGACCACATACCACTTTAACATGACCTTTAGAGGTTAATGCTTTGAGGATTTAACCCCCAAAGCACTGGAACACACAAGCATAAACATAAGCATGTTTGTGCGATGCTTTTAATTTTGATACTTAAGAGATGAAGTACATTCAACATCAAATACGTCTCTACTTTTACTATTTGATCTGGGTATTTATACTTTTACTTAAAGGAACCGTGTGCTTCTTCCATCCCATGTCTATCGGAGGTTTTATGTTGGCACTCCCTTTATTTTGTCAGTTATCTGTATTCATGTCAGATTTCCTGGACAGTATACATTTTCTAGAGTTTGTATAAACATCTAGAAATAGATGGACCTGATCTCTGATCTAAGTAGAATTGTATTTTCAAGTCAACAAATCAGACTGAAAAATCAAAGGAGAATCTGTTCCGCTAGCTGGTCCTGAATCAGAACCTCATCAAGGACAGTATTCCTCACCAGCTCTGAACGCTTGCAACTTAATGAACCTGATAGTCGGCCTGTGTAACTCAGGAACCTGTCTGTATCTGTTGTTGATCTTGCCCCTCTCTGTTGTATTTTCTTCACTGTGATGCTTATAGCTAATGAAGCAACTAATAGAATGCTCCGGTCCACTAATTCTGTCCCCAAATAACCGATAATGCATGCAATCGGAGGTTGAAGTGTCTGCCCTGTAATGTTACACTATGACCAGATAACGCATGTGTGATTGGAGGCTGAACAGAAGTCGATGATGAAAGTGGCGTTGAGCCCAGTTGTTCCATACCTTCTTTTCATCATACTATCATCTGTCTATCACCCTGTCATCAGATTCATCACTAATGATAGATACGACACTCATCAGTGTCCTTTATGAGAAGGTTGGTTGGTCCTCTCTGACGGAGAGATGCGACAAACACTGGTATTTTGTGTTTGTCGCAATAATTTTGAAGGCACTTATTGATAAGCTACCTCCTTATACTAAATTTTTTTTTTATGGAATTGTGTTACCTATGGAACCCGTTCTAGTGACTGCATGGATTGTCCTTAAGGTCCCTTTAGTTTGCTCAGAACAGGATACATCTGCATTTCGCTATGATGCCCCTCTAGCTCATGGAATGAACTCCAACAGTCCTTAAAGCTTGAGATTCTCCCCTCTGTTGCAGAGTTTAAAACCTTGATCTCCAACCTTTGTCAATCAAGTTGTATGTGTTTGTTATTCTTGCTTTTTGCCTTCTCGTGTTGTCTTATTGTTATGATTTAATATGCTGTGTTATATGATATGCTTTTTTGCTTATGCTGTGACTAGGGATGCTCGATATTGGCTTTTTTACCGATACCGATATACCGATATTGTCCAACTCTTAATTTCCGATACCGATATCAACCGATATCAACCGATACCGATATATGCAGGGTTTCCCCCCCCCCCCCCAAAAATGGAATAATTTCAGGTAATTGACATTACATATCTCTTGTTGTGGAATTAACACAACATTATGCATACTTTTGACAATACATAAAATCAGAATTTGTTCTTACTTTCTTGCCTGGGTAAATAAAGGTTATAGAAATGTAAAAAAAAAAAAAATAATGAAAACCGATACCGATATTTTCCGATATCACATTTTAATGCCGATATCGGCCGATAATATCGGTAGGCCGATAATATCGGACATCCCTAGCTGTGACTGTAAACGAGGGAAAACTCAGTTGCCTTTTGAGTTTAAATAAAGGTTTGAAATTAAATGAAACACAATAATCTCTGTGCTCCGTCACCGTGTGTCACTCAACAGGGACTGAGTGACAGGCCTCTCCAGGCTGCCCTTCTGGAGGACACTGTCACCCCGTCACTTTGCTGCTCCCATTCGGATTGTGCGATGCCGGCATGAAGCACTTGATAACAACCCCGAAATGGACATTCGTGCTGTTTTTGTTGACTTTTCCTGTTTCTTTTGACACAATAAAGCACTGTCAATTGCTTCATACACCGGCTGTTGGATTCACTTCTGCCTCCCTCTGTGGTCCCAGTAAAATAAGGCCAATGATCTCTTCCAATCACTGAGCACCTGTCGGGGTCTCTACCTGGCCTGACTCAGACACATATACCTGACTTTCATTGGTCCAATCCTTGAGTATAACAGGCACAGCCCAATTCGGGTGGGCTGACAAAAGGCTTCTCTGAGGAGTTTGAGATGGTACAAGAACGATGTTGCAGATCATCAGAATTCTGTCTTTTTCTCTTCCATCACTGAGTGAAAGGCGTCATGAGGCCACCCTGCTTACCCTCAACAACACACTCAAGGACAGTTGATCCACCATGTGCACCCTCAACAACACACCCAAGGACAGTTCATCCACCCTGCTTACCCTCAACAACACACTCAAGGACAGTTCATCCACCCTGCTTACCCTCAACAACACACTCAAGGACAGTTCATCCACCATGTGCACCCTCAACAACACACTCAAGGACAGTTCATCCACCATGTGCACCCTCAACAACACACTCAAGGACAGTTCATCCACCCTGCTTACCCTCAACAACACACTCAAGGACAGTTCATCCACCATGTGCACCCTCAACAACACACTCACGGACAGTTCATCCACCATGTGCACCCTCAACAACACACTGTCTCACGGACAGTTCATCCATCATACCATCAACAACACACCCAAGGACAGTTCATCCACCCTGTGCACCCTCAACAACACACCCAAGGACAGTTCATCCACCCTGTGCACCCTCAACAACACACTCAAGGACAGTTCATCCACCCTGTGCACCCTCAACAACACACCCAAGGACAGTTCATCCACCATCAAGAACACACTCAAAGACAGTTCATCCACTCTGCACATTTACTCTAACACTTTTATAACTTACAACTTTCCTTTATTCCTTGTGCTCTTAAATTGTTTCATAAATTACCTGTTTATCTAGACCATTTATCTAGATTCTAGATCATGCTCTAGATGTCTTGCTTTTTACTCGTGATGTTGATCGATGCTATGTTGTGTTTGATGCATTTCAGGATCCACTGTTTAGAAACAGTGTTTTCATGCTGCTGTATCCTGACTTGTCAAACGTTAATGAATGAAACCTGAAACTTGGCTGACCCCAACACTCAGGAATAACCTGACTGACTGTACTGATCCAGTGAAACGCAGCCTGGCAGTAAAAAATAGGGGCACACACACACACACACACACACACACACACACACACACACACACACACACACACACACACACACACACACACACACACACACACACACACACACACACACACACACACACACACACACACACACACACACACACACACACACACACACACACATACTGTGTTAACTCTGCTCCCATGGAGAGGTGGACGGAGCTGCCCTTTCCATTACACTGCCAAGAGTATTTATGACAGCAAGATTCTTAGCCAAAGCACAACTCATTTTAAACATTCACTGTCCAAAAGGTTGATGCACATATGTGGCAATCTGCCCAAAACCAGAGGTCCAGCCGTTGGGAGACAAGTCAACCACATCTCACCTCGGACAGGTCACACTTGATACTGGAGCACTCGTAAAGTATGTGTAATTTTTTTTACATAAATAAATAAAAGTATTTAAGTGGCAAGTTTTGTTTTATTTTAAATCTGTACATCTGCATAAAATACATTTCTCTGTGCAAATTTCACAGGACAAATGTCTGACAAGTCTACCACTGATTTATGAGATCAGAGGAAGAAGAAAGAAAGAAAAGAAAGAAAGAAAGAAAGAAAGAAAGAAAGAAAGAAAGAAAGAAAGAAAGAAAGAAAGAAAGAAAGAAAGAAAGAAAGAAAGAAAGAAAGAAAGAAAGAAAGAAAGAAAGAAAGAAAGAAAGAAAGAAAGAAAGAAAGACCCTGACCTATGAGATCAGAGGAGAGAGAGAGAGAGAGAGAGAACAAGAGAAAGAAAGAAAGAAAGAAAGAAAGAAAGAAAGAAAGAAAGAAAGAAAGAAAGAAAGAAAGAAAGAAAGAAAGAAAGAAAGAAAGAAAGAAAGAAAGAAAGAAAGAAAGAAAGAAAGAAAGAAAGAAAGAAAGACACTGACCTATGAGATCAGAGGAGAGAGAGAACAAGAGAAAGAAAGAAAGAAAGAAAGAAAGAAAGAAAAACAAAGAAAGAAAGAAAGAAAGAAAGAAAGACAGAAAGAAAGAAAGAAAGAAAGAAAGAAAGAAAGAAAGAAAGAAAGAAGAAAGAAAGAAAGAAAGAAAGAACGAAAGAAAGAAAGAAAGAAAGAAAGAAAGAAAGAAAAGAAAGAAAGAAAGAAAGAAAGAAAGAAAGAAAGAAAGAAAGAAAGAAAGAAAGAAAGAAAGAAAGAAAGAAAGAAAGAAAGAAAGAAAGAAAGAAAGAAAAGAAAGAAAGAAAGAAAGAAAGAAAGAAAGAAAGAAAGAAAGAAAGAAAGAAGAAAAAAAAAAAAAGGAATGCACAGGACAGGGAGAGATAGTGGGAGAGAGAGATAGTGAGGGGGAGGGAGAGAGAGAGAGAGAGAGAGAGAGAGAGAGAGAGAGAGAGAGAGGAGAGAGAGAGAGAGAGAGAGAGAGAGAGAGAGAGAGAGAGAGAGAGAGAGAGAGGGGCAAGCTAGAGGGAGAGTAACAGTACAGAGACTCAATGGACATATAAAGAAACGGCAGAAAGAGAGACATGGAGACAGTGAAAGAGACAGCAGAAAGAAACAGAGAGAGATATACAGCAGAAAGAGAGAGACATGGAGACAGTGAAAGAAAGAAAGAGAGATAGACAGCAGAGAGAGAGAGATGGAGACAGTGAACAGTGAAAGAGACAGCAGACAGAAAGAAAGAAAGAAAGAAAGAAAGAAAGAAAGAAAGAAAGAAAGAAAGAAAGAAAGAAAGAAAGAAAGAAAGAAAGAAAGAAAGAAAGAAAGAAAGAAAGAAAGAAAGAAAGAAAGAAAGAAAGAAAGATAGATAGACAGCAGAGAGAGAGATGGAGACAGTGAACAGATTCGTACAGAGAGGAGGAGGAATAGAAGGCATCCAAGCTAAATAGTGACCAGTCATGCGAAGGCGCTCAGCATCAGTCACCATAAGCATTGCCTTCAACCAGGACCTAGATATGTCAAGGACCCTGAGCTCTCTCTGTGTGTGTGTTTCTGTTTGTGTGTTTCTGCGCGCGCGTGTGTGTGTGTGTGTGCGTGTGTGTGTGTGCATGCGTGTTGGTGTTTGTGTGCATTCATGTGTGATGGTGTTGACACATGTCTGTCTGAATGTACATACAGTATGAATTAATGTGTGTGTGTGTTTATGCACACAGCCATGTTTGCCATTATGCCATACTCTATTTCTATGTACGTGCATTATACTGTGTGTGGGTGTGTGTGTTTATTTCTTTGTATTTTTCTTTTAGTTTGTGTGTGTGTGTGTGTGTGTGTGTGTGTGTGTGTGTGTGTGTGTGTGTGTGTGTGTGTGTGTGTGTGTGTGTGTGTGTGTGTGTGTGTGTGTGTGTGTGTGTGTGTGTGTGTGTGTGTGTGTGTGTGTGTGTGTGTGTGTGGGTGTGTGTGTGTGGGTGTGTGGGTGTGTGTGTTGGTGTTCACATGTGTTTGTGCGTGGGTGTCTTTGAGTATGTGTTGACGGCCGTCTGTCTCTCGGTCCCTTGTAAGGAGTCATTAGGCTCATAGCAACTTCAATTATGTCATACAGCTGAGCTCCTCCTGTCGTCGAGGGAGATGTCATTGCCACAGACAACTGCACACAAAAAAAAAAGTTTGTAACACGGTCTTTGGTTATAAACAGGGGAATGTTTTTTGGTCCTGTATATACGTTTATTTTATTGTTTTATTAGTATTGAATGAGGCAGATATGGCACCAAACAACACGGAAAGCAACTAAACCACAAGTCCATATGTGCAGCGCCAAAAATGGTTCTCCCATCATTAAGGCCAAAGAGGCACCTTTTGATGTTGTATAGAAGATTTAGTTTGCCCCTACTTCTTATTTTTAAGTATACTTCCATCGATCTTTTTCTTTTCTTTTCTTCTATTCACCACTTTTAGCTTTATTTTAGCCCTATCTTAGCTCTTCTTTTTATGTATTTGTCCATCTTTGTTTTTAACACATACTAAATAAGTGTATGTTATGTATTAACTGTTTCTATTAACTGTTTATAAATGGCTGTTATGCTGTGATGGACATCTGAAGCTCCCCTTGGGGATAAATAAAGGTTTTCAATCAATCATATTATATTTGGAACAATATTTAAACATATATTTAATATATTGACTTCCTTGCTAAACAGATCTGTTCTCCACATGGCATTTGGCATAACCCAGTCACTATGGTGGGATATATATCCCTAAATAATATTCAATAAAAAACACTTCCGGGGGGTGATATGGCTCAGTGCCACAGTTCATTGGCCACACACTACTGGGGAATGCTTTACAATGCCTTGGAAACCTCCCATGTCCCCACCTGGAATGCACCTGGTTGAATAAACATGATGTTAGTTGAGACACACTAACATGCTGGTGGTCTAGTGGCACCTTTAATAAAATCTTAAAACATTGCAGACCCCTAAACATGATTAAACATGCCTGAATCAGTAATGTCAGTGTAAACTAATAGTTTATTTAAAATGAAGGGGTTATAATTGGTTTTTAAGGGTCACATTCAGGGTGTTTGTCTTATAATTTTTGTCCATGAACAATTTGACTTATTTTCTATTAAATACATTGTTTATGTACCTTGTTATTTAATAATACAGTTATTTTAAGGGTTTATTAAGGTGTAAAATGAAGGTTCCCTAGTGACAGTTGTTATATTATATATTGTAATAATTGTAATTATAATCACCTGCTATTTTTTCCCACTATTGCTTGCTGACACAAAAATGTATTCGATGGAATACGATGAATTGAAAGATGTGAGCATACAAGTTTCAAGGCATCGTATGTCATACACAGTATATTGTTTTGCTACGCTTGGATCTATAACTACCCGAGGAAGGTCTGACATAGTTGAGTGGGATAAATAAAATCCTTTAACTGCATATGGTTTAGAGTCGTAAAGCAACATACATTTTACTCTGTCTATTCTATTTTACTCTTTTTATTATTCTATACTTTTAAAACTGAATCAAACCATAAACAAGGTCACCTATTGAGATGTTAGATCCTAATGTGAAAAACTGTGATTTTATATGACTGTCTTTTTAAAAAACTGTGATTTGCCTTACCTTGCTGCTATCTTTTTAATATTTTGTATGCTCATATATTTCATATGATTATGTCTGTAACCAATTATGTTTTATATGTCTGCACTTTATGCATTTCTAATTTTACACCTGTGTTTTATTTACTGCTGTGAAGCACTCTGAGCTGCAATTTCTGTATGAAAGGTGCTATACAAATAAAGGTATTATTATTATATAAATAAAACTGGGAAGCAGCTTTTGTTCCAAAAAAACATCCAAAAAATGCTTTTCCATTAAACAACCTAATTCCATCTACCTGTCTCAGTACCTGACACCAAAGCATGTGTACAGTACAAAAGCCCTATTGTTGTAACCACACGCTATTTCAGAATTAGAATCCAGTGAAGTCAATCAGGGATCGAAGGGCAACAACAACAACAACAACAACAACAACAACAACAACAACAACAACAACAACAACAACAACAACAACAACAACAACAACTCTGCGATGAATCAGTTCAGTGATTTATATTTGGCTGCCGTCCTCCATCACATATCATAACTCAAACAGAAGCCAAAATAAACCCGATAACGCCACATCAACGATGTTTCTCCCTGTGACCCCGTGGAATCGGAAATCATGAGTAATCTGACGTTTTGTTTATTCCTAATTATGTATTGTGGCATTGGGAGGTATTCACGTGTCAACTGTGTGTACTGTAATTGTCACGCTGCTTTAATCATCATGCACCCAACAGCCGCTGACCCTGGTGTCCCGGAACCCTGTCTAGGCCCCTCAACACCGTCTGACAGATATGCTAATGTGTTACGCACAGTTTCCAGCTAGACGGCATCGACTGGCGACGTGATTGACACCGGTGGCTTGTAACCTCTGTCGATCTCTATTTCCGTCGAGGCGGTATTTGATGGAAGTGGGTTCCCTCGGGGCATGGAAGGAAATAAATAATTGTGATATACTGTATGTATCTGATCTATGGCATGTCAGATATCGATCCAGTTTTGTTAATGTGTATTCCCTCTGACAGAGATCAATCCAATGACGGCTCCCGTGCACAGTGTTTTTTTGTTGTTTGTTTATTCCTTTCATATGTGAAATAATAATGATTATGTAGTATAACCCTAGTTATATGAATGCTGGCTGCTGGACTGCTATGCCAATCGTGCACCTGCTGAAATAACCAGCCCCCCCCCCCCCCCCAACGGACACAATCTCCCTACTGCGGGTGTCTTTGACAGTGCCAGGGGGCGACAGTGGCTCAGGAGGTAAAGCAGTCGTCTGGTAATCATAAGGTTCCCAGTTCGATTCTGGCTCCGCCCTTGAGCAAGACACCAAACTGCTCCAGATGAGCAGATTGGCACCTTGCATGGTTGCCTTCACCGTCGCTGTGAGTGAATGTGAGGGATAAAGCACTTTGGATACAAGTCCTATATGCAATCTATTTACCATTTAATTAATGAAAAAAGAAAACCTTGGGTCAACAGGGGGAAAAAGGCAAACTCAACTCGATCCCCTGCCTAAGCCAAGGGTCGGCCAGGCGGAGGAGTTGAAGTGAAGTAACCAGCAGGATGCATAACTAGGTTATGCATAACTCAGTGTGTGGGTTACAAGGACAGGCATTTCAATGTGTAAAACGATACCTGGTAAATATATGTGAGTAAACCAATTGTAATCACACAGAGGAGTGTGACAGGCAAAAATGAATAAAACAGCTTGGGGTGGAGCAGGGCTCTCATTCTAGCTAGAACAAGGTTGATGAGGAAGAGCTCCCGCACTGAGAACTGAGTGAATTCTCCGACACAACCAGCAGGTAAGACCCGATGAAAGGAAGACCAAGATGCTGCAGTGCAAATGTCTTCCATTGAAACCCCGCAGGGGAGGCTGAGACCCTTTTTTTCTTTTTTTACCCATCGCAATTTAGTTGTTATGCCAATTCCCTTCCTGGTCGTTGCGCACATTGCCCCACTGTCAGCCTGGGGAGGGTGTAGAACTACCACATGCCTCCTTCGATACATGTGGAGTCGCCAGCCGCTTCTTTTCACGTGACAGCGAGGAGTTTCACTGGTGGAATGTAACACGTGTGGAGGTTCACGCTATTTCCCCCAGATACCCTCCCTGCTGAACAGGCGTGCCGACTGACCAGTAGGAGTCACAGTTTATAACGACCAGGACACACATACCCCACCGGCTTCCCACCCGCTAACACTGCCAATTGTGTTAGTAGGGATGACTGACCACGCCGGAGGTACCGCTGACAGCTGGATTCGATCCCAGAGTCTCTGCGGTGGTAGGCGAGTGCTTAGTCCACTGCGCTACCCAGCCGCACCAGGCAGAGACACTTCTGCCCCTGCCCCGGTAGAGTCCGTGCCGCCTGGGTGTAACAGAGAGCAATGTCCTCACACAGCCTATGGGACAGACATGTTGCTTAGACAGAGCATTACCTTTGGCAGCTGCAGCTTTCACACATGAGTAGCTGCTGGGTATAGCTCCTTATTCCACCATCTCACACAGAGAGTGTACGGAAAGGACATAGCAGATGCATACTTTGAAAAAGAGAACTATCTCAAATCTCAAATATGTCTCTTAAAGGTGACATGCATTATAAATGTCATTTTTCTGTCTCTAGCATTGTATTATAGTAATAGGAGTTAGTATCAATGGGTCTCATTCCCGAAAATATTTCAAAGATATATTCTGGAAGACTTATCTTGGAACCACTGAGACATAATCTATGACAAGTACACTCTGAGTCCTGAACGTGCTGGTAATATGTCTTAAGTGGCTGAAACGGTCGCAGAAATGATATGATCTGATATCTGCTTGGAGAATGGCATTCTGTCTTAAACTCCAAAGCGCGTTCCCGTTCAGCTCATTTGCATACAAAACAACACTTCCATATCTCCTTATAAGGCAACTGGTGACGCAGCTGTGTGAAATGGAATGGCGGAAGTGCTTTGCGAGCCGCGTGATTACGAAACCTAGCGTCAGTCAGTGCCAATCAGAGAGCGTCTCCGAGAAATGCGGCTAGGTTTAGTAATCACTCTTGCGCCCATCAAAACTAGATTAGATTAATGTATTGGCATCATATACAGCTTGCGGTACACACCTGCCGCAGCGCGTGCGCACACACACACACACACTGCAGTACTGTATATGAATGAATGAATGACATATAATATATATAGCCTACGGCGGGCGTAATGAATTAACGCAGTATGGCTTATTATTCCATAATTAAGCCCATAGGCTACTGTTCATTCGTAGGCGCACACAAGACTTGTTATGGAATATTAATGCATTATTTATTCATCCACTGTCATTTCAGTGTTGGTGTATATGCTATATAGTGTATTTCAATATAAGTTTAATTGATTAATGATATATTCGAAGGAATGCAGGTTTATAGTTATATCAACCCCCTCCAATGTACAGTAAATTACCAAGTATGGTTTTGTCAATATTCCAATGTACAGTTTTGCTTGTACAGTGTAAGTCTATCCCCCACCCACCCCTCCTACCCAACCTCCTCCAACAGTTTCTACGTCAAATGTACTCTCTTTTCTGGACTCTTTTTGTATCACAAACAGTACTGTATTTGCAAATCTGGTATGTCATAAATGTATAGATGTAGCAGTACTGTCTATCTGTGTCGTGTGTGTCATATATGTTATGATGAATTGAAAATGGGGGACCCTGATGTAAACAAGACGAAATTCTTTCTCTGGTCTGCATCCCCTTATGTAATTGAGCTGTACTGTACTGTACCCATTCTGCAATCTGTTAATAAAGTTTTCAATCAATCAAACAAAGGTCTGTCCCATTGTATACTGTTACATCCCAATGTATATATTCCCCAGTGTGTGTCTCCATGTGTGTGTGTTCTCCATTTTGTTTGTTTCCTCCCTCCAGCCATTGTTCCCTTCACCATTGGTCAATTCTTCCATTATTGCAATACAGCACCGATTGGTGGATGGCTTCAGACTCCAACACTCAAGCCACACCACCCAATCATGGATCACCCCACACCTGTTAAAACATGGCTTCTCACTTCAGTCTCTCTCTCTCTCTGGCATGAGGCTAGGCATGTTGTGTTTTTGGTAAACCTGTAACTTTGACAGTATTG
This sequence comes from Notolepis coatsorum, assembly GCF_963971535.1. Classification (NCBI taxonomy): domain Eukaryota; kingdom Metazoa; phylum Chordata; class Actinopteri; order Aulopiformes; family Paralepididae; genus Notolepis; species Notolepis coatsorum. The sequence continues at coordinate 42,804,350 of NC_140165.1, forward strand.
CATTTAGTTTATTGCCTTTGGTGCTTAGTAGTAATTTCCTTGTGTGTGTATGGCCACAGAGAGAGCATTGTTAGTTATAGTTTGTTTTTGTATATATTCTGCTTTTGTTTCTGTATAATTAATGTGTTTTTCTCTCTTTCTCAGGAAGCACAGATGGGGTGAGCTGCCATTTCCTTTGGACATTGTTTTCTCCGGTTTTGGTTAGGTAAGAGTAGTTTAGGTAATGTAATCTCTTTTACCATAGATTAGATTGTGTTTATTTGGAGTTTAGTGGTGTTTGTTTGTTGTTTTGGCCTGGGCTCACCCCTGAGCTACATGTGCTTCCTTTGCATTTACCAATAAATATCATTGTTGTTTACAAACGTGGTCCATCTTTTCTGTCAACCAACTGTTATGTTACAGCCCTTTACCCTTAGACTCACAGGGGTCGTAACATATACCAATCAATGGGATACATTGCATGTTGACCTGCATTCTTTCAAATGTATATAATTAATCATTAAAACAGATGTGTAACATAAGAAATACAAATTCCACAGAAGGCATTAAATTATTATTATTTTCAATCATTTCACAATAATTGCATAATTGTGTTTGAATATCTGAGTAATTAAAGTAATTATACATTTGTCCAAAATAGCTGGTTCAGAGATGGTTAACCAGCTGCCCTGTGATCAGATGAATCCATATTATTTATTTTTCCGACATCAAATGCGTAATTTCTTATCGTACAAATATTGTCATATTTATTTTAATTATGATTAAGTAATTAATTCCAAGGAGGCCTGTAGCGTTGACGTGAAGGAATCACTATGAGAACACAGTCTGTCAAGTTATAATAACATTTTAAATTAGTCAATCAATCATGAGATTTGATCGTGGGCCGAGAGCATATTTAAGTGTGCTCCTAAGCACTCTTAAATCTGCTCTCAGCCACGATCAAATAAGATCTCAGGAAAGTTTGGGGACTCCCACTCTCAGCCCTAATATGTCTTAAATGGGCCGAAATCTGGCTACGACGAAATATTTTGTCGTAACTTCGTTCCGGAATGAGACCCAATGTGTTTTTGTGTCTAAATACAGATACATTCAGAAAAAATAAATAACGCACATCCTCCGTTTGTTGGTGCTGAGCCAAACTGTAAAAACAGTAATACATAAGATAAAGCAGGGCTCGCAACTCAGTCGTAGTTCCAAGGTGTTTTATTTGACAAAAAAAGGCAGATGCGACGTTTCGACCCTTCTGGTCTTCTTCAAGCATGAAGACAACAACACACTGACATCTTTTTATACAGGAAGTGAACTAAATTGATTATCAGCCCCACCTGGTGATCAGGAGCGGTCCCAATATTTGCATGATACATTCTATACATAATTAAGTAACACTTTCTTTTCATTTGACATTTTTTAGAAGATTTGAGAAATATCTATGTTAAACACAACATTAAGACATCATTTACAGATAGGCAGCAGTGTTAGGCTATGGTTAGACTAGTGTATTCCTGGCGTTTTTTTTATACGTTTTTGACGACGTTTGATGTCCTATCTACACAGAAATGCGTTTTTTGGCGTTTTTTTGTGGATACGGCTGAAACGCAAAATTGTGTTTGCGTTTGGAGATACGCAAAAAAAACGCTTCGACAACAGCGTGTAGTCAGCACGGAGCAGTTGTTGCGAAAACGCCCATGCGCAGTAGATACCATCTGCGTGCCCTTCCGGTGACAACAGTGTGTGTTTGGGACAGAGCTCCGTGTCCCAAATAGCTTCAGCTACCATGTGTTGTCAAGTTATTGTTATAAGGACCCCAGTCCAAGCTACAACAGTCTGCATTCCCTTAACAATTGTTTGTATTGAGCCGTATTGTATTGTACCCATATGCAATATGTTAAATAAAGTTTACATCCATTCATTCTGCTAGCATTACCGATTGCATGAGAAGCTGGCTAACGTGAGCTATCAGGATTCAGACCCTGTTAGCTCAGAGTTCCTCTTTCAACTTAACAAGCATTAAACAAAATGGCCCAGTCATCTATTCACCTTTGTTTAATACACACAGCGTTGTCTCTAATGTTATCTAACTACTGATAGCTCGCGATATCATCAGTTTGTGCTGGCTAAGTAGCGTGAGCTAACGTTAGCTTCTAGCCACAATGCTATATTGTTATAATGGCATAGTCCATTGACGTTAGCATGCAGCTAACAATGCTACCGATCGTTTTTTAGACTAAACTATCCGCTCTTGGTGGTCACTTGTGTTGATGTTAGTTTTGTTTCATCAACAAATGACAGGCAGAACACACAGTGAATGTATCCGTTTTGTTTATTGCACTTTTATTAGGCTTTGCTGAAAAATTATTGCTGCATTGAGTAAAATAGCAAGATGGTGGCGCGGCATAGGCGCCTGCCTTATTGACATTTTCTTTGCTGGAGCTTCCACCAGGAAGTGTATTGGCACATTCGTTCTGATTGGTTGAAATTGCCTTCATGTTTGCCACCTACTGCCACCTACTGCTTTGGCAGTGTACTACATCAGTGTGCTCGGCTGACAAAAACGAAAAAAAAACAAAAGTGTGACTCGAGGCGCATGACGTCGCGGCGATACGCGGCGATACGTATAAGAAAACAATACGAAATGATACGAAAGGTGTAACCGCAGCCTTAGTCACTGAAAACAAAAATGAAAAAAACACAAACAAAAAACAAAAACAAAGTCCATTGACTGTCTCCCTCTATAAGTTAAATTTACAAATAAGGTCTAATGTCAAAGTCCTCATTAAGTCCTGTTGGTGCCATCGTTTTAAGATAATGGATCCACCATACTTCTCTCCTCAGTAGGAGATTATCTATATCTCCCCCTCGTCTTGGAAGATGCACTCTCTCTATTCCAAGGTATCTTAATGATGAGACATTGTGGTGTGCCTTTTTAAAATGTAAAGCTACTGGGCTTTTTTCATCCCCATTCCGTATCGTACTCCTGTGTTCAGCAATGCGTGTTTTTAAAGCACGTGTTGTCTTACCGACATATGCCTTACCACATGGGCACTTAAGCATATAGATTACATTGGTAGTTGTACATGTTATTTTGCCTCTTATTTTTATCTCTTTCCCAGTTGTTGGGTGATAGAAAACAGTGCATTTTTCTGTGAAGTGACATTGAGCACACGAACCACAACGTCGGTTTCCATCTGGTAAGTCATCTAAAAAATTGTGTGTTTTCTTAGGAGGCAGGTCTGATTTAACCACAATGTCTCTGATGTTATGTGCTCTCCTGTAGACTAGTCTAGGGGGGATCTGAAAAGATTTATCCAATGTTGGATCAGAACTGAGAAGATGCCAATGTTTTTTAATAGTATGTTTAAAAAGGTTGCCTAGAGGCGAGTATTGTGTAATACACTGTATAGGTTGTCCAGAGGTAGTTTTGTTTCTTGTAGATTGTAAGCAATCTTCTTGGGTTTTATGACCCACTTTCAAAGCTGCTTTTTCTACAATGTCTTGTGTGTACCCTCTGGTTTTAAACATCGTTTTTAAAGTATCTGTCTGTTCCTGGAAACATTCATCTGTACTACAGATTCTACGGATCCTGTAGAACTGGCTGATAGGTAAACTGTTTTTTAGCGGAGTAGGATGAAATGAATCACTTCTCAACAGAGAATTTCTGTAACAAGGTTTTCTGTATACATCAGTTTGGAATGTATCATTGTCTTTTTTGATTATAATATCTAAGAAATTTACTTGGTGTTGGTCATACTCCATAGTAAACTTTAGATGTTCATTTTTGGCATTGAGGAAATTAAAGAATTGTATCAGTGTCATTTCATCCCCTGTCCACAGTATGCAAATATCATCTATATATCTTTTCCACATCTTAATGTATGGTAAAAACACATTTTCTGAGGAATTGAATACATAATTCTGCTCAAAAAGACCCATATAAATATTGGCTATGGATGGGCTGGCTTTGCTTCCCATACTCACGCCCTTGATTTGTAGATAGTTCTCATCTTGGAACATGAAGTAGTTATGCGTGAGTAGAGTCTCTGTCAGTTCTATAAGAACGTGTGTTTCTGGTGTTTAATCCGGTGGACGTTGATTCAGGAACAGTGTCAGGGCTTCTAGAGCCCCTGTATGGGGTACTGAAGTGTACAAGGATTCGATGTCCAAACAGGCCATGTAGGTCACAGTGGTCGGATCCTGGACGGACTTCAAAGTCTTCAGTAGGTCTGTTGAATCCTGTGTGAAGGATGGGAGAGATTTCACAATTGGTTGTAGGAAGAAGTCCACATAGGAAGAGATGTTTTCAGTGAGAGATCCAATTGCTGCCACTATTGGTCAACCTTTAGGTTGAACAGGATCTTTATGCACTTTTGGCAGGCAATAGAACACTGGAGTCATTGGATGATCTATCTTCAGAAAGGCATATTCTTTTTTGGTCAAGAGGTCATTGTCCAACCAATTCTTTAATTGATGATGAATCTCATTTTTGAAAATAGCTGTTGGATTTCCAGAAAGTTTTCTGTAATTCTTAGCATCTCCTAACTGACGGTGCACTTCCTTCTCATAATCACTCCTATTTTGAACAACAATAGCCCCTCCTTTGTCTGCATTTTTCACAAAGTAGTATCTTTAGAAAGTTTGTTTAATGCTTCCCTTTCTTCCTTTGATAGATTGTTGTACACCTTATATTCTTTTCTGTTCTTAAGAGTATTTCTGACGTCTTGTTCTACCAATCTGCAATAGGTGTCAACGGATGCATTTCTATGTTTCGGTGGAATAAAAGTGGATTTTCCACGAAATTTACTAGAGTTCTCTGGTGTTTTAATTTCACTAATTGTTGAATCCATTGCAGTTGGTCCATCATCCTTATTACTCTTAAAAAATTCTCGTAGTCTTATAGATCGAAAGAATTTGTGAAAGTCAATGATTGTGTTGAATTCATTGCAGTCAGTCGTTGGCACAAAAGATAGGCCTTTTTTCAGGGCTGACTCACATGCAGTAGAGAGGGGTTTGTCACTCAGGTTCATGATGTTGATTATCTTGTGGAGCTCCGGGTGTTGTAGTACGTCCTCTGGCCTCCGGCTCTTCCTCTGCCCCCTGCGGCATTTCTTCCTCGTCCTCGTCGTGTCTGGCCTCCTCGGTTCTGACCGGCGCCTCGTTCTAAAAAAGCGGCCCTGTTTGATGTGGGTCCGCTGGTCTCTGAAGTTGTGTCAAGATCTGTAGTGGAGGAGTGAATCACGTCATTGGCAGTGCGAATATATTCTTCTTTCTTGTCCTTTGGGATTCTCCACATATAAACTTCATTCTTTTCATAATCTTTTGCATCTCTTTGGAATTTCCACACTTTCCTTGCTTTTATTTCTTTCTCCACTTTATTCTTGTATTCCTCCAATTCGTTTTTTATATCCGTGATAGCCTGGATATCCATGTTCTCAATGATTTTCATGTTCTCTTGTATTGAGGCACGTACTGATGTTAACTGAGTTGTTAGCTCTTCAATAGTTAATGCCATTAAATCAAAGGAACATTTATTGGTGATTTCGCACCATTTTTGGCAGAAAGTTTCGTTTTCCTTACCGATCATAGGGCTCTTTTCCAATCTCAGTCCTTTTGGGATACGTTTGTGTCGGAGATAGTCACTGAGCGTTCAAAGTCCAGTCAAACATTCAGAAAAAATAAATAACGCACATCCTCCGTTTGTTGGTGCTGAGCCAAACTGTAAAAACAGTAATACATAAGATAAAGCAGGGCTCGCAACTCAGTCGTAGTTCCAAGGTGTTTTATTTGACAAAAAAAGGCAGATGCGACGTTTCGACCCTTCTGGTCTTCTTCAAGCATGAAGACAACAACACACTGACATCTTTTTATACAGGAAGTGAACTAAATTGATTATCAGCCCCACCTGGTGATCAGGGGCGGTCCCAATATTTGCATGATACATTCTATACATAATTAAGTAACAATTTCTTTTCATTTGACATTGTTTAGAAGATTTGAGAAATATCTATGTTAAACACAACATTAAGACATCATTTACAGATAGGCAGCAGTGTTAGTCACTGAAAACAAAAATGAAAAAAACACAAACAAAAAACAAAAACAAAGTCCATTGACTGTCTCCCTCTATAAGTTAAATTTACAAATAAGGTCTAATGTCAAAGTCCTCATTAAGTCCTGTTGGTGCCATCGTTTTAAGATAATGGATCCACCATACTTCTCTCCTCAGTAGGAGATTATCTATATCTCCCCCTCGTCTTGGAAGATGCACTCTCTCTATTCCAAGGTATCTTAATGATGAGACATTGTGGTGTGCCTTTTTAAAATGTAAAGCTACTGGGCTTTTTTCATCCCCATTCCGTATCGTACTCCTGTGTTCAGCAATGCGTGTTTTTAAAGCACGTGTTGTCTTACCGACATATGCCTTACCACATGGGCACTTAAGCATATAGATTACATTGGTAGTTGTACATGTTATTTTGCCTCTTATTTTTATCTCTTTCCCAGTTGTTGGGTGATAGAAAACAGTGCATTTTTCTGTGAAGTGACATTGAGCACACGAACCACAACGTCGGTTTCCATCTGGTAAGTCATCTAAAAAATTGTGTGTTTTCTTAGGAGGCAGGTCTGATTTAACCACAATGTCTCTGATGTTATGTGCTCTCCTGTAGACTAGTCTAGGGGGGATCTGAAAAGATTTATCCAATGTTGGATCAGAACTGAGAAGATGCCAATGTTTTTTAATAGTATGTTTAAAAAGGTTGCCTAGAGGCGAGTATTTAAGCATTACATCACACGCAGGAGTGGTTTGTGACCAATAAACCATGCCTAGGGGTGGTCGTTAGGCCCGAGGCGCAGCCGAGGGTCGTTAGACCCCCCTAGGCATGGTTTATTGGTCACAAATCACGACTGCACGTGGTGTAAAGCTTTTATACAACTGCCAGATTCATCCAACCTTATTTCTATACAATAAACATACATTAATCGAAGATTTATTGAAAAAACCATCCGCCAGAAAAAGTAGTTCCCACAACTACAAAAAAGACAAGTTGCCTCCATGTGGAAGCAGCTTGAAGTGCATCCAACCAAACTAACACATCCAACTGTGTATTATTGGAATGATTGAGAGAAGTTGCCTCATGTGGAAGCAGCTTGAAGTGCATCCAACCAACTAACACATCCAACTGTGTATTATTGGAATGATTGATTGAAAATTTTATTACCAGATGCAGAATGGGTACAATACAGTACGGCTCAATACACACAATTGTTAAGGGAATGCAGACCTACTTTCCATAGAACTTCATTCTTAGATGCTTCTATATAAAGTAGGTAAAACAAATTAAAACGTTTTCTTTGCTCTATAGGAAAAAAACGTTTTCTTCGCCCTATTTTTTTATTTATTTCTTTTAGCCTAAACTTAACCAGTTGGAAACCAGGGGTACAGTAATAAAATTAGCAATCAACCAATCAATCAATTCAATAGACCATGCTCACTTAAAACAGCGCTGCTTCTCTCTCAGTCTGACTCCCCCGCTGTTGCAGACAGGAGTGTGTGTGTGTGTGTGTGTGTGTGTGTGTGTGTGTGTGTCACAGTGTGTGTGCGTGCGTGTGTGTGTATGTGTGTGTGTGTGTGTGTGTGTGTGTGTTTGTGGGTACGCCAGCGTCGGACAGTGTGAGAGAGAACGCTGCAGTCAGTAGAAAGTAGGAAGGAAGAAATTTAAATCAATAAATTAATCTATCAATCAAACCGCGATTTTTCTTTTGTTCTAGATTGACTCAAGACCCATCAATTACATCATCCAACATTGTTTAAAATACTAACACATTCCCCTTGACAGAATCGCTTCATATTTAGTCGTTATGGTGCTTTCAACATAACCATTTGTTGTCCGCAATCTTGTTTTCTCCCGGAGTGAGCCGGGGAGGGTTATGTGATTCGGTTGTGGGCGGGTCCTGAGCCCAGGACCGTGGATTGTTGCCAATAAAGACGTGTGAATGGCCAATCAGAATCGAGAAATTTGCATGCCGTTGTATAATGTGTAATACACTGTATAGGTTGTCCAGAGGTAGTTTTGTTTCTTGTAGATTGTAAGCAATCTTCTTGGGTTTTATGACCCACTTTCAAAGCTGCTTTTTCTACAATGTCTTGTGTGTACCCTCTGGTTTTAAACATCGTTTTTAAAGTATCTGTCTGTTCCTGGAAACATTCATCTGTACTACAGATTCTACGGATCCTGTAGAACTGGCTGATAGGTAAACTGTTTTTTAGCGGAGTAGGATGAAATGAATCACTTCTCAACAGAGAATTTCTGTAACAAGGTTTTCAGTATACATCCGTTTGGAATGTATCATTGTCTTTTTTGATTATAATATCTAAGAAATTCACTTGGTGTTGGTCATACTCCATAGTAAACTTTAGATGTTCATTTTTGGCATTGAGGAAATTAAAGAATTGTATCAGTGTCATTTCATCCCCTGTCCACAGTATGCAAATATCATCTATATATCTTTTCCACATCTTAATGTATGGTAAAAACACATTTTCTGAGGAATTGAATACATAATTCTGCTCAAAAAGACCCATATAAATATTGGCTATGGATGGGCTGGCTTTGCTTGAAGAAGACCAGAAGGGTCGAAACGTCGCATCTGCCTTTTTTTTGTCAAATAAAACACCTTGGAACTACGACTGAGTTGCGAGCCCTGCTTTATCTTAAATACAGATACAGCCATAAATAGTCATGGAACAACTTTTTTTCTGGCCGTTTTGATGCCGTTTTGCTTGGTTAATGTTAACAATGACCAGCGGGGGCGCTCTCATACAGCTGGTGACAACGTGCTGGATGAGCTCCGCCCTCTGCAAAGTGAGAGAGAGGCAGAGAGAGAGTGGACTAGGAAGTAAATATCGCGTCTCGTCTGTTGGCAGTGGATTTAGCTCTCAATCGGTAAGCTCTTATATACATTACTATTGAAATGCATTTTTACTTAACTTTACAGCATTATTCAAACGTGATAGGAAGTTATGAGTCATCAGCCGTTTATATGCAGTATGTTTTTGCCTACAGATTATACAGTACATGGCAAATGGTGTAGCCAGCCGGCTCACATACAGTAGACTAACGTTACGTTACTTTCTCAGATAGCAATCTGTGTGTGTGTGTACTTATGTGTTGTACTAATTGTACTAATAATAGTGTTTACGTTCCATGTGTCCATATCCTGGCTGCCAAAACAGTACTGTATTTGCAAATCTGGTATGTCATTAAATGTATAGATGTAGCAGTAGGCCTACTGTCTATCTGTATGTCATATATGTTATGATGAATTGAAAATGGGGGACCCTGATGTAAACAAGATGAAAGTCTTTCTCTGGTCTGCATCCCCTTAACAATTGTGTGTATTGAGCTGTACTGTATTGTACCCATTCTGCAATCTGTTAATACAGTTTTCAATTAATGTCAGACGTCCTCTCCATAAAAAAACGATTGAATTGCTCAGAATTTTAAATTATGTCCCCAATAGGACATAATAATATTAATATTATTCCCCAGTATGACACAATAAACACAGAATGAATGCCCCCCCCCCCCCCCCATAAAAACATACTGCCAAATTACCCCCATGGGTGTTGAAGACACTGTACCACCACAAGTCAGGAATTGAGAAAAAGAAAATGCAACTTCAGCCTCACGCTGCTCCAACTTTTCTTCCAGCATCGTGATATTGTAATATTCTTACATCCACTTGGACCATCACTTCTTCCCTTCCACCCTCATCTCCAAAACAGTTGGCGTGAACAAATAATACTAGAGACAGAATGAGTTTTGCTTCATTTTTTGGTTTTTCTTTTAATCAGTGAAATATATTCCCATCCATATCCCCAACTTTGTGATTTTTACATACTGATCAGACGGATAAAACAAAGCATCTACTGTATTACTGTGTGTTTATATTGTGAGCAAGTCAAGCAAGTGTAATTGAACACAATACATGCTGACATGACATGCATCTTGCTGTTTGTCATTCTATTGCTAATGCCAGGTAATGTGAATTAATGGCACAAAACGAATTCCCTTAAGGATGGGATAAAACAAAGCATCTACTGTATTACTGTGTGTTTCTATTGTGAGCAAGTCAAGCAAGTGTAATTGAACACAATACATGCTGTACAGTCTGCTAGGGGTAGGTACAAATAGAAAACTTCTATAACTGAACTGTCTAATAACTGAACTGTCTCATTGTATCTGTCTTTAGGATGCCTTAACTCGCTACTCGAGTGCCTATGTGGACTTTATGGAGTTGGTCCACTATATCCGGGCATTCGAGTCGGCCAAAGAGAGGTCTCTGCTGCCCGGGCAGGAGGGCGTGGCCCTCGTTGGCTTCGGCCAGTACAAGAGTGAGACCCTGGCCTGCAGGACCTGTACCAGTCAAAGGACCCCAATACTGTCCGGTATGTTTGAACGTATACAAATTCAATTCAATCGATTAATATAATGTTGTGTGGTTAGTTGTGTGTTATTGGAATGCCAAGCACTCAAAGCATGCATCTTCACATTTGCTTAGCTATGTCGCCTACGTACGAAAGACACCGGCGAAGACAAAAATGATGGAGGACGTCGTCCGCTACGTTCGTCTCCATGACCGCAAGGAGGCAGCTGCCGCCACCACAGCTGCAGCAGGGCCGCGTTCTCCATCTGACGCAGAGCTGGTCCAAGCGTCAGTCGACACGGAACAGTGTAAGTAGTCATAATTACATGGATATATACTTTATTGATCCATCCCCTAAGAGAAATGTCTGTTCAGTCTGAATCTTACCTTCTTTTTTTCATACAATATGAAAATATATTTTAACTTGATGTGACCTTTTTTCATTCCAACATGAATAGACTTTGTCATGGAATGGGTAAGTCGGGACATGGAAGAACGTCTCCCTAATCAATGCCCTTCGGCGGGTGTCTGCTATAGTTTTTTCACCCCTTGGCCATACATGGATGATAACATGAATCTGAAGGAATTCCTAACATGCAAGGTGTCTAAATTATGTGTTTCTTAATGGGGAATTCATTCATTCATATGAGGTCATTTTTGGGATAGGATAAATATAACCTGCATAATTTTGGATTTCAAAATGGCTGATTTTACCATTTGAACCCATTGGTATTGTATTACAAAATTGCAAAGATAAAAAATATATGGGAAATCATTTATAATGACAAAGCCATCAAATTTATTAACAAGTGAACTGTATATAACTGGATACAACTCCAAAGATCAATAATAATAATACTAACAATAATAAATTGTATTTGTAATGCACACAAACACCTAAGTGCTAAATCTCGATCTCCTGACTTCTTGAACTTTGCCAGGTTCCAATATCTTGATTGGACTCATTCTTGGATGGCAAGATCTCCTACTGTACTGCTTTAGCCACCAACCTACAAACACAAACTTAAAGTCAACGTCAGCCATAAATAGGTGAGCTCTTTCCAGAACTACTCAGCAGAAACCTCTGTAACCATTTTAACAAACGTCTCAATGTAGCCTATTGAGAAAATCCATGGGGCTCCATCAATCCTCTATCTTCTTAAATTTGATCAGGTTGCACAAGTCCTGCTTGGATTCATTCTTGGACATCAGCCTCCTGCTGGTCTCCTGGGCCCTGATCCCGCCATCCCTTTTTTCTTGTGAAAAGTACTTAGCAGTGGCCTCAGTCACCATTTTAACAACCCTCTCGATGCTTTGTGTGTGGCAAGGCCAGTCGAGAACCTCCATGGGGGTGTTGATGAAGTTCTTCACCTCGGAGGTGCTTAGGGAGCAGGTGAGAGGTGGCTCTGACACAGTGTCTGGATCCCCCTCTCCCCTGATGGCCAGGATTCTCTCCACCCCCTCAATTCTCTATTTTTGATCCTCAGAGCACAGCAGTGTTTGGAGGATGGCTTCACTGATGGCCCTATTGCCTGCTGACAGTGCAGAGGTGAGTTTTATATGGCAAATTCTGTGATTATATCACTTTTAGTCAGGGAATCTAAACTCAACCTCCCTCAGTTACTTTTCTACTCTGCATTGTACATTGTATATATGTATATATATTGAACACTTTTGTTTACGTACTTGACTTCTATTTTATACTTATTTTATACTTATCTATTTTTATCTAGCACAATCTCTGGAGCAAAACAGAAAGAAGCATTTTATATAAAAGTATTCTGTACTTCTGTATGACGACTAATAAAGAAACTTGAACTTGAACTCTACTGTGCGTGTCGGCCTACAGCTGCTGCCGCAGGCCTGGCGTGCAGCTCTCACCGTGGAGCAGCAGAAGTGGATCGGTCGGGTGCTGTCCATCTCACAGGTCTCTTCATATAAATATCTTGGGATTTTTGTCGATAACACACTAACCTGGAACACCCACCCTGTCTGTACAATTTCTCTCAGCGGGTCAGTGTTAACGGCACTCTTTCAGAATCTAGAACCCTGAGCACTGGAGCTCCCCAGGGTATAGTAAGTTCACCTGTGCTTTTTACCTTATATACAAACGAGTGCAGAAGCATCTATCCTAACAACCGCTTCATAACATTTTCTGATGACACTGCCATTTTAGCTCTAATTAAGAATGACAGTGACCTAGCTGACTATTATTTGGAAATCCAGAAATTTGTAAGCTGGTGCGACAATAACTGTCTGGTTGTAAATGTTAAGAAGACTGGGGAGATGGTGTTTGACCCCAGAGGTGTTGGGGACCACAGGCCTGTGGTCATCCACACACAGTCCATCTCACAGGTCTCTTCATATAAATATCTTGGGATTTTTGTCGATAACACACTAACCTGGAACACCCATGTAGATAGGATTTTATAGTATGTCTGCACTTTATGTGCTCATTTCATCATTCATGTATTTTACATTCTACTAAAACTGAATCAAACCATAAACAAGGTGGCCTAAAGGATGTTAGATCCTAATGTGAAAAACTGTGATTTTATATGTCTGCTCATTTGACTTATTTCTACTTTTATCTTTACGTGTAAATTCAGCAGTCAAAGTGTATATATTAAAACGTGTCAAATCTAACTTCTAACTAGTCTTCAGGGTATTCTTGTTTACCAGAGAGGAGATCCGGTAGTGTGATATACTGTAGTGTGGCTGCATACACCCCCCCCCCCCCCCCCCCTCCTGCATTTACATGTAAATGTAGGGGGGGGGTTGTATGCGAATGCTAGCAACACGGCCGTATGGTGAAGGGCTGAGAAGGAAAGTACTTGAAAGGCCTTGAATTTCATTTTGCAATGTGTGGGAAACTCATTATGATCTCCTGCTCTACGCAGATGTTGGCAACATTGTAACAAAATGCAAAATGGACTGCAAACAAGTAGGAATACAGCCAGCCAGTCACAATCAAAACCACAGGCCAGAGAGAGACAATCACAGGCCAGAAAGTGGTACTGTTGGCCAGACAAGGTTAAAATCTTTCTCCGTTTAAACAAACAGGACTCACAACAGAGCAGAAAACTGTCTTGAGCCTGTAAACATCTCTATTGTTAAACCTACATGTATGGGATCCAAGCCTGCTTGATTAATAACAAACATATTTCTATAATGTTGTGATAGAGCCTGCACAAGTATTATCTGTTCCAAGGTGATGGAGCCTACGGTAGTAAAGATGTAAAGAGTCTGCGGACAGTGTCTGGTTTTAATGTACTAATGGACTGATGGTCTGATGGTCATTGTGTTTATGTTTGTGTACTTGTGCATGTGTGATTGTGTGTGTTCCATGTGTCCATATCTGGCTGCCAAGAGGTGCGAGGAGCTGGAGGCTCAGTTGAAGGAGAAGGAGGAGGAGAACAGGACAGGCAGCCCGAGACCCAGTCTTCTCCTCAGACATATAAACTGTACATTGGAAGAGGTCTACAAATATACAGCACTGTTGGGGGGGGGGGCTAAACTGTACATATACAGCACTGTTTGTGATACAAAAATAGTAGAGTACATTAACCTGGCACACAACATACTTGTTCACATGTCATTTTTCTTTCACTCTAAAGGAAATATGTCTCACATACAGTAGACCCCCCCAGTAGCCTACTTTGTGGAGACGAAGATGATGAGTACCAGTCTTCTCCTCAGACATATAAACTGTACATTGGAAGAGGTCTACAAATATACAGCACTGTTTGTGATACAAAAATAATATATAGTAATAATAGAGTATATACATTTGAGGGGGAATAAACTGTACTTTAGAGTGAAAGAAAAATGGTTTGTTGGTGCTGAGCCAAACTGTTGTGAGTATGCTGTCTAACTTCCAGCCTTGCATCCTCAAGAATACCATTACCTGATAGCTCAAACCACATCCAATGGGGTAGTCCTTTCCACATACTGCCACTACTCCAGTATGAGCTACTGCCCTCTGGGAGGAGGTTTAGGCTGCGGTTACACCTTTCGTTTCATTTTCGTTTCATTGTCATACGCGTTTCGCCGCGACGTCCTGCGCCTCGAGTCACACTTTCGTTTTTTTTTGTTTTTGTCACCTGAGCACACTGATGTAGTACACTGCAAAAGCAGTAGCATGAAGGCAATTTCAACCAATCAGAACTTGAATGTGCCAATACACTTCCTGGTAGCTCCAGCAAAGAAAATGTCAACAAGGCAGACGCCTATGGGCGCCACCATCTTGCCTATTTACTCAATGCAGCAATTCTTTTTCAGCAAAGCCTAATAAAAGTGCAATAAACAAAACGGATACATTCACTGTGTGTTCTGCCTGTCATTTGTTGATGAAACAAAACTAACATCAACACAAGTGACCACCAAGAGCGGATAGTTTAGTCCAAAAAAAGATCGGTAGCATTGTTAGCTGCATGCTAACATCAATGGAGTATGCCATTATACCAGTATAGCATTGTGGCTAGAAGCTAACGTTAGCTCACGCTATTTAGCCAGCACCAAACTGATGATATCGAGAGCTATCAGTAGTTAGATAACATTAAACAAAGGTGAATAGATGACTGGGCCATTTTGTTTAATGCTTGTTAAGTTGAAAGAGGAGCTTTGAGCTAACAGGATCTGATAGCTCACGTTAGCCAGCTGCTCATGCAATCGGTAATGCTAGCAGAATGAATGGATGTAAACTTTATTTAACATATTGCATATGGGTACAATACAATACGGCTCAATACAAACAATTGTTAAGGGAATGCAGACTGTTGTAGCTTGGACTGGGATCCTTATAACAATAACTTGACAACACATGATAGCTGCAGCTATTTGGGACAGCTCTGCCTCTGTCCCAAACACACACACACACTCTGTTGTCACCGGAAGGGCACGCAGATGGTATCTTCTGCGCATGGGCGTTTTCGCAACAACGGCTCATGCAGACTACACGCTGTTGTCGGCGCGTTTTTTAGCGGTTCTCCAAAACGCAAACACAATTTAGCGTTTCAGCCGTATCCAAAAAAAAAACGCCAAAAAACGCATTTCTGTGTAATAGGGACATGAAACGTATTCAAAAACGTATAAGAAAACGCCACAAAAACACCATTCTAACCATGGCCTTAGAGTTCCACGCTCTAGACTGCAACCCCCACACCATTGAAATGCTAATTGTCCACCACCTACTGTAGTATTTATCGTTGCCATTTGAGAGTTCACACTCTCAGTCATCAAAAAGGATCATGGATCATCTTTAGACAAATAAATTGATACTAATAATTGATTACTTTGAACCTTGCACCTTATTAAACCTTGTCTAAAGATTAGATTAGATTAAAATGTATTGTCATTATACAGCACAAGTACAGTACAATGAAAAGAGGTTTGGCATCCAACCAGAGTGCAAATGTAATATACAATGTACAATGATTCAACTGTAAATATACAAATTCTGAGTCTGTGTTCTAATCATGTTCAGCTCAGTTGTAATCCAATCTTACCTAGCTGACTAATACCTGTTCCCTATTTGGTTTTGTGTCAGTCTTGTTTCTCTGATCCTATTTCTGAAGATGCATTTCCATTGGCTAATGGTCGAGATATAAGTCACTTGTTACTTGATATTACTGTAAATCATTTGACATATATTGCTGACTGTTCATACATTTGTTACAATAAAGATGCAAATAATTGTTATCTCTTGTCCAATCAGAATATTTTTTTTTATTACAAAACATTGAGATATCAAACAAAAAAATTGTCTTGTTTACATCAGGGTCCCCCATTTTCAATTCATAATAGTTGCTATATGACAAATGACTGAACACTGGGACCTCTATTTTTACTTGTCTAGCACAGTCTCTGGAGCGTAACAGTAAGAAGCATTTTGTATAAAATTATTCTGTACTTCTGTATGACAACTATTAAAGAAACTTGAAACTTGAACATATGGAAAACAGTGGTAAACATTGGTACAACATTGCTAGAACAGATGTAACGAAACAGTCAGTATGACAATGTGTCAGGATGTGAGGTCACAGCATTGACAGTAGAGATGGCTGGCTTGGTGACACTGATGGACACCGGATGGACATGGATCTTCGAAGCTGTGATTCTTCCAGCTCTGAATGTATACCAGCCGTAGGATTTGTATTACAAGATTCTGCCACGCCAGCCATGCATGTGCAATGGGCAGTCTCCACTTTGCCACTTGAATGAAGGATAACCCATGGCTCGAGTGGAGCTTCCCTTAGCCGCTGAGAGTGCAAAACCTAAGATATAAATATAATTGAAATTAGTATAGAATAAATAAACAACCACTCATAAGAAGCTTCACTTTAACAGCTAATCACCACCACAGGCTAAAATCAAAAAGTGCAAAAACAGTGCCACTGAAGGGACAATGTACAATGCATTGTACCAGACATAGCTATGAGCTCATTTACATCTGCAGTCCCTGTACACTAACATTAGGTGAATTGATTGGGGGGCCCTGATGTAAACAAGACGAAAGTCTTTCTCTGGTCTGCATCCCCTTAACAATTGTGTGTATTGAGCTATACTGTATTGTACCCATTCTGCAATCTGTTAATAAAGTTTTCAATCAATCAATCAATCAATACTCTATCACTGCACAGAAATTAGTAATTTTCTTTTGAAAGTGGTCATCAATGGTTACAGGCAGCCATACTGAAATAAGTATAATGACACAAACATTCCGTGCAATCTGTTAAATAAAGTTATTTCATTCATTCATTCATTATTTCCACCGTTGTCCCTGGAGTAAACGTTACGTTACCTCGTTCGTCGTGTAATAACAAAGCCATCATAGTTTTCAGTTGCATTCCAGATCCACCCTGTTGTTGACATGTCCTTAATTCTTTGAAAACATAACGTTACTGAAATTAATAAGGAATGCAATGTTCGCTAGCTTCACAATAAAGTCTCTCTCAGTCTCGCGCCGTCCCAACGTTGACAGTGGCTCGTCTGTTATCGACACAAAGGCACAGTGATGAATGAGGAAGTCAATAGACCGCCGCCGGTCGACTTTGCGCCTCCTGGCGGCATAAAACAGAACAGCAGCCTGGGTTCCTAATTAATTCCAACGACGTGATATCACCGTGCGCGCGTCGCGGCAAAGCGTCCATGAAAACTAAAGGCTTCATCTGTACCATATTGGCGGATTGCTCTGAT